>NW_026947680.1:0-393450 GCF_034190915.1 Cavia porcellus | reverse complement strand
GTGTGTGTTACTTTAGATTCACTAGTAGGAGTGAGGAAAAACATCACGGGGTGGTGCGCATTGTATGGGTGTGTGTTACATTACATTCACTAGTAGGAGTGAGAAAAACATCACGGGGTGGTGCGCATTGTATGGGTGTGTGTTACATTACATTCACTAGTAGGAGTGAGAAAAACATCACGGGGTGGTGCGCATTGTATGGGTGTGTGTTACATTACATTCACTAGTAGGAGTGAGAAAAACATCACGGGGTGGTGCGCATTGTATGGGTGTGTGTTACATTACATTCACTAGTAGGAGTGGAGAAAAACATCACGGGGTGGTGCGCATTGTATGGGTGTGTGTTACATTACATTCACTAGTAGGAGTGAGAAAAACATCAACGGGGTGGTGCGCATTGTATGGGTGTGTGTTACATTACATTCACTAGTAGGAGTGAGAAAAACATCACGGGTGGTGCGCATTGTATGGGTGTGTGTTACATTACATCACTAGTAGGAGTGAGAAAAACATCACGGGGTGGTGCGCATTGTATGGGTGTGTGTTACATTACATTCACTAGTAGGAGTGAGAAAAACATCACGGGGTGGTGCGCATTGTATGGGTGTGTGTTACATTACATTCACTAGTAGAGTGAGAAAAACATCACGGGGTGGTGCGCATTGAATGGGTGTGTGTTACTTTAGATTCACTAGTAGGAGTGAGAAAAACATCACGGGGTGGTGCGCATTGTATGGGTGTGTGTTACATTAGATTCACTAGTAGGAGTGAGAAAAACATCACGGGGTGGTGCGCATTGTATGGGTGTGTGTTACGTTGCATTCACTAGTAGGAGTGAGAAAAACATCACGGGGTGGTGCGCATTGTATGGGTGTGTGTTACGTTACATTCACTAGTAGGAGTGAGAAAAACATCACGGGGTGGTGCGCATTGTATGGGTGTGTGTTACGTTACATTCACTAGTAGGAGAAAAACATCACGGGTGGTGCGCATTGTATGGGTGTGTGTTACGTTACATTCACTAGTAGGAGTGACAAAAACATCACGGGGTGGTGCGCATTGTATGGGTGTGTGTTACGTTACATTCACTAGTAGGAGTGAGAAAAACATCACGGGGTGGTGCGCATTGTATGGGTGTGTGTTTACATTAGATTCACTAGTAGGAGTGAGAAAAACATCACGGGGGTGGTGCGCATTGTATGGGTGTGTGTTACATTACATTCACTAGTAGGAGTGAGAAAAACATCACGGGGTGTGCGCATTGTATGGGTGTGTGTTACATTACATTCACTAGTAGGAGTGAGAAAAACACCACGGGGTGGTGCGCATTGTATGGGTGTGTGTTACATTACATTCACTAGTAGGAGTGAGAAAAACATCACGGGGTGGTGCGCATTGTATGGGTGTGTGTTACATTACATTCACTAGCAGGAATGAGAAAAACATCACGGGGTGGTGCGCATTGTATGGGTGTGTGTTACATTACATTCACTAGTAGGAGTGAGAAAAACATCACGGGGTGGTGCGCATTGTATGGGTGTGTGTTACATTACATTCACTAGTAGGAGTGAGAAAAACATCACGGGGTGGTGCGCATTGTATGGGTGTGTGTTACATTACATTCACTAGTAGGAGTGAGAAAAACATCACGGTGTTGTGCGCATTGTATGGGTGTGTGTTACATTACATTCACTAGTAGGAGTGAGAAAAACATCACGGGGTGGTGCGCATTGTATGGGTGTGTGTTACATTACATTCACTAGTAGGAGTGAGAAAACATCACTTGGTGGTGCGCATTGAATGTGTGTGTGTTACTTTAGATTCACTAGTAGGAGTGAGAAAAACATCACGGGGTGGTGCGCATTGTATGGGTGTGTGTTACATTAGATTCACTAGTAGGAGTGAGAAAAACATCACGGGGTGGTGCGCATTGTATGGGTGTGTGTTACGTTACATTCACTAGTAGGAGTGAGAAAAACATCACGGGGTGGTGCGCATTGTATGGGTGTGTGTTACGTTACATTCACTAGTAGGAGTGAGAAAAACATCACGGGGTGGTGCGCATTGTATGGGTGTGTGTTACGTTACATTCACTAGTAGGAGAAAAACATCACGGGGTGGTGCGCATTGTATGGGTGTGTGTTACGTTATATTCACTAGTAGGAGTGAGAAAAACATCACGGGGTGGTGCGCATTGTATGGGTGTGTGTTACATTAGATTCACTAGTAGGAGTGAGAAAAACATCACGGGGTGGTGCGCATTGTATGGGTGTGTGTTACATTACATTCACTAGTAGGAGTGAGAAAAACATCACGGGGTGGTGCGCATTGTATGGGTGTGTGTTACATTACATTCACTAGTAGGAGTGAGAAAAACATCACGGGGTGGTGCGCATTGTATGGGTGTGTGTTACATTACATTCACTAGTAGGAGTGAGAAAAACATCACGGGGTGGTGCGCATTGAATGGGTGTGTGT
Source organism: Cavia porcellus (assembly GCF_034190915.1). NCBI lineage: Eukaryota > Metazoa > Chordata > Mammalia > Rodentia > Caviidae > Cavia > Cavia porcellus. The sequence continues at coordinate 390,972 of NW_026947680.1, read as the reverse complement.
TACTTTAGATTCACTAGTAGGAGTGAGAAAAACATCACGGGGTGGTGCGCATTGTATGGGTGTGTGTTACATTAGATTCACTAGTAGGAGTGAGAAAAACATCACGGGGTGGTGCGCATTGTATGGGTGTGTGTTACGTTGCATTCACTAGTAGGAGTGAGAAAAACATCACGGGGTGGTGCGCATTGTATGGGTGTGTGTTACGTTACATTCACTAGTAGGAGTGAGAAAAACATCACGGGGTGGTGCGCATTGTATGGGTGTGTGTTACGTTACATTCACTAGTAGGAGAAAAACATCACGGGGTGGTGCGCATTGTATGGGTGTGTGTTACGTTACATTCACTAGTAGGAGTGACAAAAACATCACGGGGTGGTGCGCATTGTATGGGTGTGTGTTACGTTACATTCACTAGTAGGAGTGAGAAAAACATCACGGGGTGGTGCGCATTGTATGGGTGTGTGTTACATTAGATTCACTAGTAGGAGTGAGAAAAACATCACGGGGTGGTGCGCATTGTATGGGTGTGTGTTACATACATTCACTAGTAGGAGTGAGAAAAACATCACGGGGTGGTGCGCATTGTATGGGTGTGTGTTACATTACATTCACTAGTAGGAGTGAGAAAAACACCACGGGGTGGTGCGCATTGTATGGGTGTGTGTTACATTACATTCACTAGTAGGAGTGAGAAAAACATCACGGGGTGGTGCGCATTGTATGGGTGTGTGTTACATTACATTCACTAGCAGGAATGAGAAAAACATCACGGGGTGGTGCGCATTGTATGGGTGTGTGTTACATTACATTCACTAGTAGGAGTGAGAAAAACATCACGGGGTGGTGCGCATTGTATGGGTGTGTGTTACATTACATTCACTAGTAGGAGTGAGAAAAACATCACGGGGTGGTGCGCATTGTATGGGTGTGTGTTACATTACATTCACTAGTAGGAGTGAGAAAAACATCACGGTGTTGTGCGCATTGTATGGGTGTGTGTTACATTACATTCACTAGTAGGAGTGAGAAAAACATCACGGGGTGGTGCGCATTGTATGGGTGTGTGTTACATTACATTCACTAGTAGGAGTGAGAAAAACATCACTTGGTGGTGCGCATTGAATGTGTGTGTGTTACTTTAGATTCACTAGTAGGAGTGAGAAAAACATCACGGGGTGGTGCGCATTGTATGGGTGTTTGTTACATTAGATTCACTAGTAGGAGTGAGAAAAACATCACGGGGTGGTGCGCATTGTATGGGTGTGTGTTACGTTACATTCACTAGTAGGAGTGAGAAAAACATCACGGGGTGGTGCGCATTGTATGGGTGTGTGTTACGTTACATTCACTAGTAGGAGTGAGAAAAACATCACGGGGTGGTGCGCATTGTATGGGTGTGTGTTACGTTACATTCACTAGTAGGAGAAAAACATCACGGGGTGGTGCGCATTGTATGGGTGTGTGTTACGTTATATTCACTAGTAGGAGTGAGAAAAACATCACGGGGTGGTGCGCATTGTATGGGTGTGTGTTACATTAGATTCACTAGTAGGAGTGAGAAAAACATCACGGGGTGGTGCGCATTGTATGGGTGTGTGTTACATTACATTCACTAGTAGGAGTGAGAAAAACATCACGGGGTGGTGCGCATTGTATGGGTGTGTGTTACATTACATTCACTAGTAGGAGTGAGAAAAACACCACGGGGTGGTGCGCATTGTATGGGTGTGTGTTACATTACATTCACTAGTAGGAGTGAGAAAAACATCACGGGGTGGTGCGCATTGTATGGGTGTGTGTTACATTACATTCACCAGTAGGAATGAGAAAAGCATCACGGGGTGGTGCGCATTGTATGGGTGTGTGTTACATTACATTCACTAGTAGGAGTGAGAAAAACATCACGGGGTGGTGCGCATTGTATGGGTGTGTGTTACATTACATTCACTAGTAGGAGTGAGAAAAACATCACGGGGTGGTGCGCATTGTATGGGTGTGTGTTACATTACATTCACTAGTAGGAGTGAGAAAACATCACGGTGTTGTGCGCATTGTATGGGTGTGTGTTACATTACATTCACTAGTAGGAGTGAGAAAACATCACGGGGTGGTGCGCATTGTATGGGTGTGTGTTACATTACATTCACTAGTAGGAGTGAGAAAAACATCACGGGTGGTGCGCATTGAATGGGTGTGTGTTACTTTAGATTCACTAGTAGGAGTGAGAAAAACATCACGGGGTGGTGCGCATTGTATGGGTGTGTGTTACATTAGATTCACTAGTAGGAGTGGAGAAAAACATCACGGGGTGTTGCGCATTGTATGGGTGTGTGTTACGTTACATTCACTAGTAGGAGTGAGAAAAACAGCACGGGGTGGTGCGCATTGTATGGGTGTGTGTTACGTTACATTCACTAGTAGGAGTGAGAAAAAACATCACGGGGTGGTGCGCATTGTATGGGTGTGTGTTACGTTACATTCACTAGTAGGAGTGAGAAAAACATCACGGGGTGGTGCGCATTGTATGGGTGTGTGTTACGTTACATTCACTAGTAGGAGTGAGAAAAACATCACGGGGTGGTGCGCATTGTATGGGTGTGTGTTACGTTACATTCACTAGTAGGAGTGAGAAAAACATCACGGGGTGGTGCGCATTGTATGGGTGTGTGTTACATTAGATTCACTAGTAGGAGTGAGAAAAACACCACGGGGTGGTGCGCATTGTATGGGTGTGTGTTACATTACATTCACTAGTAGGAGTGAGAAAAACATCACGGGGTGGTGCGCATTGTATGGGTGTGTGTTACATTACATTCACTAGTAGGAGTGAGAAAAACACCACGGGGTGGTGCGCATTGTATGGGTGTGTGTTACATTACATTCACTAGTAGGAGTGAGAAAAACATCACGGGGTGGTGCGCATTGTATGGGTGTGTGTTACATTACATTCACTAGTAGGAGTGAGAAAAACATCACGGGGTGGTGCGCATTGTATGGGTGTGTGTTACATTACATTCACTAGTAGGAGTGAGAAAAACATCACGGGGTGGTGCGCATTGAATGGGTGTGTGTTACTTTAGATTCACTAGTAGGAGTGAGAAAAACATCACGGGGTGGTGCGCATTGTATGGGTGTGTGTTACATTAGATTCACTAGTAGGAGTGAGAAAAACATCACGGGGTGGTGCGCATTGTATGCGTGTGTGTTACATTAGATTCACTAGTAGGAGTGAGAAAAACATCACGGGTGGTGCGCATTGTATGGGTGTGTGTTACATTACATTCACTAGTAGGAGTGAGAAAAACATCACGGGGTGGTGCGCATTGTATGGGTGTGTGTTACATTACATTCACTAGTAGGAGTGAGAAAAACATCACGGGGTTGTGCGCATTGTATGGGTGTGTGTTACATTACATTCACTAGTAGGAGTGAGAAAAACATCACGGGGTGGTGTGCATTGTATGGGTGTGTGTTACATTACATTCACTAGTAGGAGTGAGAAAAACAACACGGTGTTGTGCGCATTGTATGGGTGTGTGTTACATTACATTCACTAGTAGGAGTGAGAAAAACATCACGGGGTGGTGCGCATTGTATGGGTGTGTGTTACATTACATTCACTAGTAGGAGTGAGAAAAACATCACGGGGTGGTGCGCATTGAATGGGTGTGTGTTACTTTAGATTCACTAGTAGGAGTGAGAAAAACATCACGGGGTGGTGCGCATTGAATGGGTGTGTGTTACATTAGATTCACTAGTAGGAGTGAGAAAAACATCACGGGGTGGTGCGCATTGTATGGGTGTGTGTTACTTTAGATTCACTAGTAGGAGTGAGAAAAACATCACGGGGTGGTGCGCATTGTATGGGTGTGTGTTACATTACATTCACTAGTTGCAGTGAGAAAAGCATCACGGGGTGGTGCGCATTGTATGGGTGTGTGTTACATTACATTCACTAGTAGGAGTGAGAAAAGCACCACGGGGTGGTGCGCATTGTATGGGTGTGTGTTACATTACATTCACTTGTAGGAGTGAGAAAAACATCACGGGGTGGTGCGCAATTGTATGGGTGTGTGTTACATTACATTCACTAGTAGGAGTGAGAAAAACATCACGGGGTGGTGCGCATTGTATGGGTGTGTGTTACATTACATTCACTAGTAGGAGTGAGAAAAACATCACGGGGTGGGTGCGCATTGTATGGGTGTGTGTTACTTTAGATTCACTAGTAGGAGTGAGAAAAGCATCACGGGGTGTGCGCATTGTATGGGTGTGTGTTACATTACATTCACTAGTTGCAGTGAGAAAAGCATCACGGGGTGGTGCGCATTGTATGGGTGTGTGTTACATTACATTCACTAGTAGGAGTGAGAAAGGCACCACGGGGTGGTGCGCATTGTATGGGTGTGTGTTACATTACATTCACTAGTAGGAGTGAGAAAAACATCTCGGGGTGGTGCGCATTGTATGGGTGTGTGTTACATTACATTCACTAGTAGGAGTGAGAAAAACATCACGGGGTGGTGCGCATTGTATGGGTGTGTGTTACATTACATTCACTAGTAGGAGTGAGAAAAACATCACGGTGTGGTGTGCATTGTATGGGTGTGTGTTACATTACATTCACTAGTAGGAGTGAGAAAAACATCACGGGGTGGTGCGCATTGTATGGGTGTGTGTTACATTACATTGACTAGTAGGAGTGAGAAAAACATCACGGGGTGGTGCGCATTGTATGGGTGTGTGTTACATTACATTCACTAGTTGCAGTGAGAAAAGCATCACGGGGTGGTGCGCATTGTATGGGTGTGTGTTACATTACATTCACTAGTAGGAGTGAGAAAGCATCACGGGGTGGTGCGCATTGAATGGGTGTGTGTTACTTTAGATTCACTAGTAGGAGTGAGAAAAACATCACGGGGTGGTGCGCATTGTATGGGTGTGTGTTACATTACATTCACTAGTAGGAGTGAGAAAAACATCACGGGGTGGTGCGCATTGTATGGGTGTGTGTTACATTACATTCACTAGTAGGAGTGAGAAAAACATCACGGGGTGGTGCGCATTGTATGGGTGTGTGTTACATTACATTCACTAGTAGGAGTGAGAAAAACATCACGGGGTGGTGCGCATTGTATGGGTGTGTGTTACATTACATTGACTAGTAGCAGTGAGAAAAACATCACGGGGTGGTGCGCATTGTATGGGTGTGTGTTACATTACATTCACTAGTAGCAGTGAGAAAAACATCACGGGGTGGTGCGCATTGTATGGGTGTGTGTTACATTACATTCACTAGTAGGAGTGAGAAAAACATCACGGGGTGGTGCGCATTGTATGGGTGTGTGTTACATTACATTCACTAGTAGGAGTGAGAAAAACATCACGGGTGGTGCGCATTGTATGGGTGTGTGTTACATTAACATTCACTAGTAGGAGTGAGAAAAACATCACGGGGTGGTGCGCATTGTATGGGTGTGTGTTACATTACATTCACTAGTAGCAGTGAGAAAAACATCACGGGGTGGTGCGCATTGTATGGGTGTGTGTTACATTACATTCACTAGTAGGAGTGAGAAAAACATCACGGGGTGGTGCGCATTGAATGGGTGTGTGTTACTTTAGATTCACTAGTAGGAGTGAGAAAAACATCACGGGGTGGTGCGCATTGAATGGGTGTGTGTTACATTAGATTCACTAGTAGGAGTGAGAAAAACATCACGGGGTGGTGCGCATTGTATGGGTGTGTGTTACTTTAGATTCACTAGTAGGAGTGAGAAAAACATCACGGGGTGGTGCGCATTGTATGGGTGTGTGTTACATTACATTCACTAGTTGCAGTGAGAAAAGCATCACGGGGTGGTGCGCATTGTATGGGTGTGTGTTACATTACATTCACTAGTAGGAGTGAGAAAAGCACCACGGGGTGGTGCGCATTGTATGGGTGTGTGTTACATTACATTCACTTGTAGGAGTGAGAAAAACATCACGGGGTGGTGCGCATTGTATGGGTGTGTGTTACATTACATTCACTAGTAGGAGTGAGAAAAACATCACGGGTGGTGCGCATTGTATGGGTGTGTGTTACATTACATTCACTAGTAGGAGTGAGAAAAACATCACGGGGTGGTGCGCATTGTATGGGTGTGTGGTACTTTAGATTCACTAGTAGGAGTGAGAAAAGCATCACGGGGTGGTGCGCATTGTATGGGTGTGTGTTACATTACATTCACTAGTTGCAGTGAGAAAAGCATCACGGGGTGGTGCGCATTGTATGGGTGTGTGTTACATTACATTCACTAGTAGGAGTGAGAAAGGCACCACGGGGTGGTGCGCATTGTATGGGTGTGTGTTACATTACATTCACTAGTAGGAGTGAGAAAAACATCTCGGGGTGGTGCGCATTGTATGGGTGTGTGTTACATTACATTCACTAGTAGGAGTGAGAAAAACATCACGGGTGGTGCGCATTGTATGGGTGTGTGTTACATTACATTCACTAGTAGGAGTGAGAAAAACATCACGGTGTGTGTGCATTGTATGGGTGTGTGTTACATTACATTCACTAGTAGGAGTGAGAAAAACATCACGGGGTGGTGCGCATTGTATGGGTGTGTGTTACATTACATTGACTAGTAGGAGTGAGAAAAACATCACGGGGTGGTGCGCATTGTATGGGTGTGTGTTACATTACATTCACTAGTTGCAGTGAGAAAAGCATCACGGGGTGGTGCGCATTGTATGGGTGTGTGTTACATTACATTCACTAGTAGGAGTGAGAAAAGCATCACGGGGTGGTGCGCATTGATGGGTGTGTGTTACTTTAGATTCACTAGTAGGAGTGAGAAAAACATCACGGGTGGTGCGCATTGTATGGGTGTGTGTTACATTACATTCACTAGTAGGAGTGAGAAAAACATCACGGGGTGGTGCGCATTGTATGGGTGTGTGTTACATTACATTCACTAGTAGGAGTGAGAAAAACATCACGGGTGGTGCGCATTGTATGGGTGTGTGTTACATTACATTCACTAGTAGGAGTGAGAAAAACATCACGGGGTGGTGCGCATTGTATGGGTGTGTGTTACATTACATTGACTAGTAGCAGTGAGAAAAACATCACGGGGTGGTGCGCATTGTATGGGTGTGTGTTACATTACATTCACTAGTAGGAGTGAGAAAAACATCACGGGGTGGTGCGCATTGTATGGGTGTGTGTTACATTACATTCACTAGTAGGAGTGAGAAAAACATCACGGGGTGGTGCGCATTGTATGGGTGTGTGTTACATTACATTCACTAGTAGGAGTGAGAAAAACATCACGGGGTGGTGCGCATTGTATGGGTGTGTGTTACATTACATTCACTAGTAGGAGTGAGAAAAACATCACGGGGTGGTGCGCATTGTATGGGTGTGTGTTACATTACATTCACTAGTAGCAGTGAGAAAAACATCACGGGGTGGTGCGCATTGTATGGGTGTGTGTTACATTACATTCACTAGTAGGAGTGAGAAAAACATCACGGGGTGGTGCGCATTGTATGGGTGTGTGTTACATTACATTCACTAGTAGGAGTGAGAAAACATCACGGGGTGGTGCGCATTGTATGGGTGTGTGTTACATTACATTCACTAGTAGGAGTGAGAAAAACATCACGGGGTGGTGCGCATTGTATGGGTGTGTGTTACTTTAGATTCACTAGTAGGAGTGAGAAAAACATCACGGGGTGGTGCGCATTGTATGGGTGTGTGTTACATTACATTCACTAGTTGCAGTGAGAAAAGCATCACGGGGTGGTGCGCATTGTATGGGTGTGTGTACATTACATTCACTAGTAGGAGTGAGAAAAGCACCACGGGGTGGTGCGCATTGTATGGGTGTGTGTTACATTACATTCACTAGTACGAGTGAGAAAAACACCACGGGGTGGTGCGCATTGTATGGGTGTGTGTTACTTTAGATTCACTAGTAGGAGTGAGAAAAACATCACGGGGTGGTGCGCATTGTATGGGTGTGTGTTACATTACATTCACTAGTTGCAGTGAGAAAAGCATCACGGGTGGTGCGCATTGTATGGGTGTGTGTTACATTACATTCACTAGTAGGAGTGAGAAAAGCACCACGGGGTGGTGCGCATTGTATGGGTGTGTGTTACATTACATTCACTAGTAGGAGTGAGAAAAACACCTCGGGGTGGTGCGCATTGTATGGGTGTGTGTTACATTACATTCACTAGTAGGAGTGAGAAAAACATCACGGGGTGGTGCGCATTGTATGGGTGTGTGTTACATTACATTCACTAGTAGGAGTGAGAAAAACATCACGGGGTGGTGCGCATTGTATGGGTGTGTGTTACATTACATTGACTAGTAGGAGTGAGAAAAACATCACGGGGTGGTGCGCATTGTATGGGTGTGTGTTACATTACATTCACTAGTTGCAGTGAGAAAAGCATCACGGGGTGGTGCGCATTGTATGGGTGTGTGTTACATTACATTCACTAGTAGGAGTGAGAAAAGCATCACGGGGTGGTGCGCATTGAATGGGTGTGTGTTACTTTAGATTCACTAGTAGGAGTGAGAAAAACATCACGGGGTGGTGCGCATTGTATGGGTGTGTGTTACATTACATTCACTAGTAGGAGTGAGAAAAACATCACGGGGTGGTGCGCATTGTATGGGTGTGTGTTACATTACATTCACTAGTAGGAGTGAGAAAAGCATCACGGGGTGGTGCGCATTGTATGGGTGTGTGTTACATTACATTCACTAGTAGGAGTGAGAAAAACATCACGGGGTGGTGTGCATTGTATGGGTGTGTGTTACATTACATTCACTAGTAGCAGTGAGAAAAGCATCACGGGGTGGTGCGCATTGTATGGGTGTGTGTTACATTACATTCACTAGTAGGAGTGAGAAAAGCATCACGGGGTGGTGCGCATTGTATGGGTGTGTGTTACATTATATTCACTAGTAGGAGTGAGAAAAACATCACAGGGGTGGTGCGCATTGTATGGGTGTGTGTTACATTACATTCACTAGTAGGACTGAGAAAAACATCACGGGGTGGTGCGCATTGTATGGGTTTGTGTTACATTACATTCACTAGTAGGAGTGAGAAAAACATCACGGGGTGGTGAGCATTGTATGGGTGTGTGTTACATTACATTCACTAGTAGGAGTGAGAAAAGCATCACGGGGTGGTGCGCATTGTATGGGTGTGTGTTACATTACATTCACTAGTAGGAGTGAGAAAAACATCACGGGGTGGTGCGCATTGTATGGGTGTGTGTTACATTACATTCACTAGTAGGAGTGAGAAAAACATCACGGGGTGGTGCGCATTGTATGGGTGTGTGTTACATTACATTCACTAGTAGGAGTGAGAAAAACATCACGGGGTGGTGCGCATTGTATGGGTGTGTGTTACATTACATTCACTAGTAGGAGTGAGAAAAGCATCACGGGGTGGTGCGCATTGTATGGGTGTGTGTTACATTACATTCACTAGTAGGAGTGAGAAAAACATCACGGGGTGGTGTGCATTGTATGGGTGTGTGTTACATTACATTCACTAGTAGCAGTGAGAAAAGCATCACGGGGTGGTGCGCATTGTATGGGTGTGTGTTACATTACATTCACTAGTAGGAGTGAGAAAAGCATCACGGGGTGGTGCGCATTGTATGGGTGTGTGTTACATTATATTCACTAGTAGGAGTGAGAAAAACATCACGGGGTGGTGCGCATTGTATGGGTGTGTGTTACATTACATTCACTAGTAGGACTGAGAAAAACATCAGGGGGTGGTGCGCATTGAATGGGTGTGTGTTACTTTAGATTCACTAGTAGGAGTGAGAAAAACATCACGGGGTGGTGCGCATTGTATGGGTGTGTGTTACATTACATTCACTAGTAGGAGTGAGAAAAACATCACGGGGTGGTGCGCATTGTATGGGTGTGTGTTACATTACATTCACTAGTAGCAGTGAGAAAAGCATCACGGGGTGGTGCGCATTGTATGGGTGTGTGTTACATTACATTCACTAGTAGGAGTGAGAAAAGCATCACGGGGTGGTGCGCATTGTATGGGTGTGTGTTACATTACATTCACTAGTAGGAGTGAGAAAACATCTCGGGGTGGTGTGCATTGTATGGGTGTGTGTTACATTACATTCACTAGTAGGAGTGAGAAAAACATCACGGGGTGGTGCGCATTGAATGGGTGTGTGTTACTTTAGATTCACTAGTAGGAGTGAGAAAAACATCACGGGGTGGTGCGCATTGTATGGGTGTGTGTTACATTACATTCACTAGTAGGAGTGAGAAAAACATCACGGGGTGGTGCGCATTGTATGGGTGTGTGTTACATTACATTCACTAGTAGGAGTGAGAAAAACATCACGGTGTAGTGCGCATTGTATGGGTGTGTGTTACATTACATTCACTAGTAGGAGTGAGAAAAACATCACGGGGTGGTGCGCATTGTATGGGTGTGTGTTACATTACATTCACTAGTAGGAGTGAGAAAAACATCACGGGGTGGTGCGCATTGTATGGGTGTGTGTTACATTACATTCACTAGTAGGAGTGAGAAAAACATCACGGTGTGGTGCGCATTGTATGGGTGTGTGTTACATTGCATTCACTAGTAGGAGTGAGAAAAACATCACGGGGTGGTGCGCACTCTATGGGTGTGTGTTACATTACATTCATAGTAGGAGTGAGAAAAGCATCACGGGTGGTGCGCATTGTATGGGTGTGTGTTACATTACATTCACTAGTAGGAGTGAGAAAAACATCACGGGGTGGTGCGCATTGTATGGGTGTGTGTTACATTACATTCATAGTAGGAGTGAGAAAAACATCACGGGGTGGTGTGCATTGTATGGGTGTGTGTTACGTTACATTCACTAGTAGGAGTGAGAAAAACATCACGGGGTGGTGCGCATTGTATGGGTGTGTGTTACGTTACATTCACTAGTAGGAGTGAGAAAAACATCACTGGGTGGTGCGCATTGTATGGGTGTGTGTTACGTTACATTCACTAGTAGGAGTGAGAAAAACATCACGGGGTGGTGCGCATTGTATGGGTGTGTGTTACGATACATTCACTAGTAGGAGTGAGAAAAACATCACGGGGTGGTGCGCATTGTATGGGTGTGTGTTACATTACATTCACTTGTAGGAGTGAGAAAAACACACAGGGTGGTGCGCATTTTATGGGTGTGTGTTACATTACATTCACTAGTAGGAGTGAGAAAAACACCACGGGGTGGTGCGCATTGTATGGGTGTGTGTTACATTACATTCACTAGTAGGAGTGAGAAAAACATCACGGGGTGGTGCGCATTGCATGGGTGTGTGTTACATTACATTCACTAGTAGGAGTGAGAAAAACATCACGGGGTGGTGCGCATTGTATGGGTGTGTGTTACATTGCATTCACTAGTAGGAGTGAGAAAAACATCACGGGTGGTGCGCATTGTATGGGTGTGTGTTACATTACATTCACTAGTAGGAGTGAGAAAAACATCACGGGGTGGTGCGCATTGTATGGGTGTGTGTTTCATTACATTCACTAGTAGGAGTGAGAAAAACATCACGGGGTGGTGCGCATTGTATGGGTGTGTGTTACATTACATTCACTAGTAGGAGTGAGAAAACATCACGGGGTGGTGCGCATTGTATCGGTGTGTGTTACATTACATTCACTAGTAGCAGTGAGAAAAGCATCACGGGGTGGTGCGCATTGTATGGGTGTGTGTTACATTACATTCACTAGTAGCAGTGAGAAAAGCATCACGGGGTGGTGCGCATTGTATGGGTGTGTGTTACATTACATTCACTAGTAGGAGTGAGAAAAACATCACGGGGTGGTGCGCATTGTATGGGTGTGTGTTACATTACATTCACTAGTAGGAGTGAGAAAAACATCACGGGGTGGTGCGCATTGTATGGGTGTGTGTTACATTACATTCACTAGTAGGAGTGAGAAAAACATCACGGGGTGGTGCGCATTGTATGGGTGTGTGTTACATTACATTCACTAGTAGGAGTGAGAAAAGCATCACGGAGTGGTGCGCATTGTATGGGTGTGTGTTACATTACATTCACTAGTAGGAGTGAGAAAAGCATCACGGGGTGGTGCGCATTGTATGGGTGTGTGTTACATTACATTCACTAGTAGGAGTGAGAAAAGCATCATGGGGTGGTGCGCATTGTATGGGTGTGTGTTACATTACATTCACTAGTAGGAGTGAGAAATACATCACGGGGTGGTGCGCATTGTATGGGTGTGTGTTACATTACATTCACTAGTAGGAGTGAGAAAAACATCACGGGGTGGTGCGCATTGTATGGGTGTGTGTTACATTACATTCACTAGTAGGAGTGAGAAAAACATCACGGGGTTGTGCGCATTGTATCGGTGTGTGTTACATTACATTCACTAGTAGGAGTGAGAAAAACATCACGGGGTGGTGCGCATTGTATGGGTGTGTGTTACATTACATTCACTAGTAGGAGTGAGAAAAACATCACGGGTGGTGCGCATTGTATGGGTGTGTGTTACATTACATTCACTAGTAGGAGTGAGAAAAACATCACGGGGTGGTGCGCATTGTATGGGTGTGTGTTACATTACATTCACTAGTAGGAGTGAGAAAAACATCACGGGGTGGTGCGCATTGTATGGGTGTGTGTTACATTACATTCACTAGTAGCAGTGAGAAAAGCATCACGGGGTGGTGCGCATTGTATGGGTGTGTGTTACATTACATTCACTAGTAGCAGTGAGAAAAGCATCACGGGGTGTGCGCATTGTATGGGTGTGTGTTACATTACATTCAGTAGTAGGAGTGAGAAAAGCATCACGGGGTGGTGCGCATTGTATGGGTGTGTGTTACATTACATTCACTAGTAGGAGTGAGAAACACATCACGGGGTGGTGCGCATTGTATGGGTGTGTGTTACATTACATTCACTAGTAGGAGTGAGAAAAACATCACGGGGTGGTGCGCATTGTATGGGTGTGTGTTACATTACATTCACTAGTAGGAGTGAGAAAAACATCACGGGGTGGTGCGCATTGTATGGGTGTGTGTTACATTACATTCACTAGTAGGAGTGAGAAAAACATCACGGGGTGGTGCGCATTGAATGGGTGTGTGTTACATTACATTCACTAGTAGGAGTGAGAAAAACATCACGGGGTGGTGCGCATTGTATGGGTGTGTGTTACATTACATTCACTAGTAGGAGTGAGAAAAACATCACGGGGTGGTGCCCATTGTATGGGTGTGTGTTACATTACATTCACTAGTAGGAGTGAGAAAAACATCACGGGGTGGTGCGCATTGTATGGGTGTGTGTTACATTACATTCACTAGTAGGAGTGAGAAAACATCACAGGGTGGTGCGCATTGTATGGGTGTGTGTTACATTACATTCACTAGTAGGAGTGAGAAAAACATCACGGGGTGGTGCGCATTGTATGGGTGTGTGTTACATTACATTCACTAGTAGGAGTGAGAAAAACATCACGGGGTGGTGCGCATTGTATCGGTGTGTGTTACATTACATTCACTAGTAGGAGTGAGAAAAACATCACGGGGTGGTGCGCATTGTATCGGTGTGTGTTACATTACATTCACTAGTAGGAGTGAGAAAAACATCACGGGGTGGGTGCGCATTGTATGGGTGTGTGTTACATTACATTCACTAGTAGGAGTGAGAAAAACATCACGGGGTGGTGCGCATTGTATGGGTGTGTGTTACATTACATTCACTAGTAGGAGTGAGAAAAACATCACGGGGTGGTGCGCATTGAATGGGTGTGTGTTACTTTACATTCACTAGTAGGAGTGAGAAAAACATCACGGGGTGGTGCGCATTGAATGGCTGTGTGTACTTTAGATTCACTAGTAGGAGTGAGAAAAACATCACGGGGTGGTGCGCATTGTATGGGTGTGTGTTACATTAGATTCACTAGTAGGAGTGAGAAAAACATCACGGGTGGTGCGCATTGTATGCGTGTGTGTACATTAGATTCACTAGTAGGAGTGAGAAAAACATCACGGGGTGGTGCGCATTGTATGGGTGTGTGTTACATTACATTCACTAGTAGGAGTGAGAAAAACATCACGGGGTGGTGCGCATTGTATGGGTGTGTGTTACATTACATTCACTAGTAGGAGTGAGAAAAACATCACGGGGTTGTGCGCATTGTATGGGTGTGTGTTACATTACATTCACTAGTAGGAGTGAGAAAAACATCACGGGGTGGTGTGCATTGTATGGGTGTGTGTACATTACATTCACTAGTAGGAGTGAGAAAAACAACACGGTGTTGTGCGCATTGTATGGGTGTGTGTTACATTACATTCACTAGTAGGAGTGAGAAAAACATCACGGGGTGGTGCGCATTGTATGGGTGTGTGTTACATTACATTCACTAGTAGGAGTGAGAAAAACATCACGGGGTGGTGCGCATTGAATGGGTGTGTGTTACTTTAGATTCACTAGTAGGAGTGAGAAAAACATCACGGGGTGGTGCGCATTGAATGGGTGTGTGTTACATTAGATTCACTAGTAGGAGTGAGAAAACATCACGGGGTGGTGCGCATTGTATGGGTGTGTGTTACTTTAGATTCACTAGTAGGAGTGAGAAAAACATCACGGGGTGGTGCGCATTGTATGGGTGTGTGTTACATTACATTCACTAGTTGCAGTGAGAAAGCATCACGGGGTGGTGCGCATTGTATGGGTGTGTGTTACATTACATTCACTAGTAGGAGTGAGAAAAGCACCACGGGGTGGTGCGCATTGTATGGGTGTGTGTTACATTACATTCACTTGTAGGAGTGAGAAAAACATCACGGGGTGGTGCGCATTGTATGGGTGTGTGTTACATTACATTCACTAGTAGGAGTGAGAAAAACATCACGGGGTGGTGCGCATTGTATGGGTGTGTGTTACATTACATTCACTAGTAGGAGTGAGAAAAACATCACGGGGTGGTGCGCATTGTATGGGTGTGTGTTACTTTAGATTCACTAGTAGGAGTGAGAAAAGCATCACGGGGTGGTGCGCATTGTATGGGTGTGTGTTACATTACATTCACTAGTTGCAGTGAGAAAAGCATCACGGGGTGGTGCGCATTGTATGGGTGTGTGTTACATTACATTCACTAGTAGGAGTGAGAAAGGCACCACGGGGTGGTGCGCATTGTATGGGTGTGTGTTACATTACATTCACTAGTAGGAGTGAGAAAAACATCTCGGGGTGGTGCGCATTGTATGGGTGTGTGTTACATTACATTCACTAGTAGGAGTGAGAAAAACATCACGGGGTGGTGCGCATTGTATGGGTGTGTGTTACATTACATTCACTAGTAGGAGTGAGAAAAACATCACGGTGTGGTGTGCATTGTATGGGTGTGTGTTACATTACATTCACTAGTAGGAGTGAGAAAAACATCACGGGGTGGTGCGCATTGTATGGGTGTGTGTTACATTACATTGACTAGTAGGAGTGAGAAAAACATCACGGGGTGGTGCGCATTGTATGGGTGTGTGTTACATTACATTCACTAGTTGCAGTGAGAAAAGCATCACGGGGTGGTGCGCATTGTATGGGTGTGTGTTACATTACATTCACTAGTAGGAGTGAGAAAAGCATCACGGGGTGGTGCGCATTGAATGGGTGTGTGTTACTTTAGATTCACTACTAGGAGTGAGAAAAACATCACGGGGTGGTGCGCATTGTATGGGTGTGTGTTACATTACATTCACTAGTAGGAGTGAGAAAACATCACGGGGGTGGTGCGCATTGTATGGGTGTGTGTTACATTACATTCACTAGTAGGAGTGAGAAAAACATCACGGGGTGGTGCGCATTGTATGGGTGTGTGTTAAATTACATTCACTAGTAGGAGTGAGAAAAACATCACGGGGTGGTGCGCATTGTATGGGTGTGTGTTACATTACATTGACTAGTAGCAGTGAGAAAAACATCACAGGGTGGTGCGCATTGTATGGGTGTGTGTTACATTACATTCACTAGTAGCAGTGAGAAAAACATCACGGGGTGGTGCGCATTGTATGGGTGTGTGTTACATTACATTCACTAGTAGGAGTGAGAAAAACATCACGGGGTGGTGCGCATTGTATGGGTGTGTGTTACATTACATTCACTAGTAGGAGTGAGAAAAACATCACGGGGTGGTGCGCATTGTATGGGTGTGTGTTACATTACATTCACTAGTAGGAGTGAGAAAAACATCACGGGGTGGTGCGCATTGTATGGGTGTGTGTTACATTACATTCACTAGTAGGAGTGAGAAAAACATCACGGGGTGGTGCGCATTGTATGGGTGTGTGTTACATTACATTCACTAGTAGGAGTGAGAAAAACATCACGGGGTGGTGCGCATTGTATGGGTGTGTGTTACATTACATTCACTAGTAGGAGTGAGAAAAACATCACGGGGTGGTGCGCATTGTATGGGTGTGTGTTACATTACATTCACTAGTAGGAGTGAGAAAAACATCACGGGGTGGTGCGCATTGTATGGGTGTGTGTTACTTTAGATTCACTAGTAGGAGTGAGAAAAACATCACGGGGTGGTGCGCATTGTATGGGTGTGTGTTACATTACATTCACTAGTTGCAGTGAGAAAAGCATCACGGGGTGGTGCGCATCGTATGGGTGTGTGTTACATTACATTCACTAGTAGGAGTGAGAAAAGCACCACGGGGTGGTGCGCATTGTATGGGTGTGTGTTACATTACATTCACTAGTACGAGTGAGAAAACACCACGGGGTGGTGCGCATTGTATGGGTGTGTGATACTTTAGATTCACTAGTAGGAGTGAGAAAAACATCACGGGGTGGTGCGCATTGTATGGGTGTGTGTTACATTACATTCACTAGTTGCAGTGAGAAAAGCATCACGGGGTGGTGCGCATTGTATGGGTGTGTGTTACATTACATTCACTAGTAGGAGTGAGAAAAGCACCACGGGGTGGTGCGCATTGTATGGGTGTGTGTTACATTACATTCACTAGTAGGAGTGAGAAAAACACCTCGGGGTGGTGCGCATTGTATGGGTGTGTGTTACATTACATTCACTAGTAGGAGTGAGAAAAACATCACGGGGTGGTGCGCATTGTATGGGTGTGTGTTACATTACATTCACTAGTAGGAGTGAGAAAAACATCACGGGGTGGTGCGCATTGTATGGGTGTGTGTTACATTACATTGACTAGTAGGAGTGAGAAAAACATCACGGGGTGGTGCGCATTGTATGGGTGTGTGTTACATTACATTCACTAGTTGCAGTGAGAAAAGCATCACGGGGTGTGCGCATTGTATGGGTGTGTGTTACATTACATTCACTAGTAGGAGTGAGAAAAGCATCACGGGGTGGTGCGCATTGAATGGGTGTGTGTTACTTTAGATTCACTAGTAGGAGTGAGAAAAACATCACGGGTGGTGCGCATTGTATGGGTGTGTGTTACATTACATTCACTAGTAGGAGTGAGAAAAACATCACGGGGTGGTGCGCATTGTATGGGTGTGTGTTACATTACATTCAGTAGTAGGAGTGAGCAAAACATCACGGGGTGGTGCGCATTGTATGGGTGTGTGTTACATTACATTCACTAGTAGGAGTGAGAAAAACATCACGGGGTGGTGCGCATTGTATGGGGTGTGTGTTACATTACATTGACTAGTAGGAGTGAGAAAAACATCACGGGGTGGTGCGCATTGTATGGGTGTGTGTTACATTACATTCACTAGTAGCAGTGAGAAAAACATCACGGGGTGGTGCGCATTGTATGGGTGTGTGTTACATTACATTCACTAGTAGGAGTGAGAAAAACATCACGGGGTGGTGCGCATTGTATGGGTGTGTGTTACATTACATTCACTAGTAGGAGTGAGAAAAACATCACGGGGTGGTGCGCATTGTATGGGTGTGTGTTACATTACATTCACTAGTAGGAGTGAGAAAAACATCACGGGGTGGTGCGCATTGTATGGGTGTGTGTTACATTACATTCACTAGTAGGAGTGAGAAAAACATCACGGGGTGGTGCGCATTGTATGGGTGTGTGTTACATTACATTCACTAGTAGGAGTGAGAAAAACATCACGGGGTGTGCGCATTGTATGGGTGTGTGTTACATTACATTCACTAGTAGGAGTGAGAAAAACATCACGGGGTGGTGCGCATTGTATGGGTGTGTGTTACATTACATTCACTAGTAGCAGTGAGAAAAACATCACGGGGTGGTGCGCATTGTATGGGTGTGTGTTACATTACATTCACTAGTAGGAGTGAGAAAAACATCACGGGGTGGTGCGCATTGTATGGGTGTGTGTTACATTACATTCACTAGTAGGAGTGAGAAAAACATCACGGGGTGGTGCGCATTGTATGGGTGTGTGTTACATTACATTCACTAGTAGGAGTGAGAAAAACATCACGGGGTGGTGCGCATTGTATGGGTGTGTGTTACATTACATTCACTAGTAGGAGTGAGAAAAACATCACGGGGTGGTGCGCATTGTATGGGTGTGTGTTACATTACATTCACTAGTAGGAGTGAGAAAAACATCACGGGGTGGTGCGCATTGTATGGGTGTGTGTTACATTACATTCACTAGTAGGAGTGAGAAAAACATCACGGGGTGGTGCGCATTGTATGGGTGTGTGTTACTTTAGATTCACTAGTAGGAGTGAGAAAAACATCACCGGGTGGTGCGCATTGTATGGGTGTGTGTTACATTACATTCACTAGTTGCAGTGAGAAAAGCATCACGGGGTGGTGCGCATTGTATGGGTGTGTGTTACATTACATTCACTAGTAGGAGTGAGAAAAGCACCACGGGGTGGTGCGCATTGTATGGGTGTGTGTTACATTACATTCACTAGTAGGAGTGAGAAAAGCACCACGGGGTGGTGCGCATTGTATGGGTGTGTGTTACATTACATTCACTAGTAGGAGTGAGAAAAGCACCACGGGGTGGTGCGCATTGTATGGGTGTGTGTTACATTACATTCACTAGTAGGAGTGAGAAAAGCACCACGGGGTGGTGCGCATTGTATGGGTGTGTGTTACATTACATTCACTAGTAGGAGTGAGAAAAACACCACGGGGTGGTGCGCATTGTATGGGTGTGTGTTACATTACATTCACTAGTAGGAGTGAGAAAAACACCACGGGGTGGTGCGCATTGTATGGGTGTGTGTTACATTACATTCACTAGTAGGAGTGAGAAAAACACCACGGGGTGGTGCGCATTGTATGGGTGTGTGTTACATTACATTCACTAGTAGGAGTGAGAAAAACACCACGGGGTGGTGCGCATTGTATGGGTGTGTGTTACATTACATTCACTAGTAGGAGTGAGAAAAGCATCACGGGGTGGTGCGCATTGTATGGGTGTGTGTTACATTACATTGACTAGTAGGAGTGAGAAAAACACCACGGGGTGGTGCGCATTGTATGGGTGTGTGTTACATTACATTCACTAGTATGAGTGAGAAAAACACCACGGGGTGGTGCGCATTGTATGGGTGTGTGTTACATTACATTCACTAGTATGAGTGAGAAAAACACCACGGGGTGGTGCGCATTGTATGGGTGTGTGTTACATTACATTCACTAGTAGGAGTGAGAAAAACATCACGGGGTGGTGCGCATTGTATGGGTGTGTGTTACATTACATTCACTAGTAGGAGTGAGAAAAGCATCACGGGGTGGTGCGCATTGTATGGGTGTGTGTTACATTACATTCACTAGTAGGAGTGAGAAAAGCATCACGGGGTGGTGCGCATTGTATGGGTGTGTGTTACATTACATTCACTAGTAGGAGTGAGAAAAGCATCACGGGGTGGTGCGCATTGTATGGGTGTGTGTTACATTATATTCACTAGTAGGAGTGAGAAAAGCATCACGGGGTGGTGCGCATTGTATGGGTGTGTGTTACATTACATTCACTAGTAGGAGTGAGAAAAGCATCACGGGGTGGTGCGCATTGTATGGGTGTGTGTTACATTACATTCACTAGTAGGAGTGAGAAAAGCATCACGGGGTGGTGCGCATTGTATGGGTGTGTGTTTCATTACATTCACTAGTAGGAGTGAGAAAAGCATCAAGGGGTGGTGCGCATTGTATGGGTGTGTGTTACATTACATTCACTAGTAGGAGTGAGAAAAGCATCACGGGGTGGTGCGCATTGTATGGGTGTGTGTTACATTACATTCACTAGTAGGAGTGAGAAAAGCATCACGGGGTGGTGCGCATTGTATGGGTGTGTGTTACATTACATTCACTAGTAGGAGTGAGAAAAGCATCACGGGGTGGTGCGCATTGTATGGGTGTGTGTTACATTACATTCACTAGTAGGAGTGAGAAAAGCATCACGGGGTGGTGCGCATTGTATGGGTGTGTGTTACATTACATTCACTAGTAGGAGTGAGAAAACCATCACGGGGTGGTGCGCATTGTATGGGTGTGTGTTACATTACATTCACTAGTAGGAGTGAGAAAACCATCACGGGGTGGTGCGCATTGTATGGGTGTGTGTTACATTACATTCACTAGTAGGAGTGAGAAAAGCATCACGGGGTGGTGCGCATTGTATGGGTGTGTGTTACATTACATTCACTAGTAGGAGTGAGAAAAGCATCACGGGTGGTGCGCATTGTATGGGTGTGTGTTACATTACATTCACTAGTAGGAGTGAGAAAGCATCACGGGGTGGTGCGCATTGTATGGGTGTGTGTTACATTACATTCACTAGTAGGAGTGAGAAAAGCATCACGGGGTGGTGCGCATTGTATGGGTGTGTGTTACATTACGTTCACTAGTAGGAGTGAGAAAAGCATCACGGGGTGGTGCGCATTGTATGGGTGTGTGTTACATTACGTTCACTAGTAGGAGTGAGAAAAGCATCACGGGGTGGTGCGCATTGTATGGGTGTGTGTTACATTACGTTCACTAGTAGGAGTGAGAAAAGCATCACGGGGTGGTGCGCATTGTATGGGTGTGTGTTACATTACGTTCACTAGTAGGAGTGAGAAAACCATCACGGGGTGGTGCGCATTGTATGGGTGTGTGTTACATTACGTTCACTAGTAGGAGTGAGAAAACCATCACGGGGTGGTGCGCATTTTATGGGTGTGTTTTACATTACATTCACTAGTAGGAGTGAGAAAACCATCACGGGGTGGTGCGCATTGTATGGGTGTGTGTTACATTACATTCACTAGTAGGAGTGAGAAAACCATCACGGGGTGGTGCGCATTGTATGGGTGTGTGTTACATTACATTCACTAGTAGGAGTGAGAAAACCATCACGGGGTGGTGCGCATTGTATGGGTGTGTGTTACATTACATTCACTAGTAGGAGTGAGAAAAACATCACGGGTGGTGCGCATTGCATGGGTGTGTGTTACATTACATTCACTAGTAGGAGTGAGAAAAACATCACGGGGTGGTGCGCATTGCATGGGTGTGTGTTACATTACATTCACTAGTAGGAGTGAGAAAAACATCACGGGGTGGTGCGCATTGCATGGGTGTGTGTTACATTACATTCACTAGTAGGAGTGAGAAAAACATCACGGGGTGGTGCGCATTGAATGGGTGTGTGTTACTTTAGATTCACTAGTAGGAGTGAGAAAAACATCACGGGGTGGTGCGCATTGTATGGGTGTGTGTTACTTTAGATTCACTAGTAGGAGTGAGAAAAACATCACGGGGTGGTGCGCATTGTATGGGTGTGTGTTACATTACATTCCCTAGTAGGAGTGAGAAAAACATCACGGGGTGGTGCGCATTGTATGGGTGTGTGTTACATTACATTCCCTAGTAGGAGTGAGAAAAACATCACGGGGTGGTGCGCATTGTATGGGTGTGTGTTACATTACATTCCCTAGTAGGAGTGAGAAAAACATCACGGGGTGGTGCGCATTGTATGGGTGTGTGTTACATTACATTCCCTAGTAGGAGTGAGAAAAACATCACGGGGTGGTGCGCATTGTATGGGTGTGTGTTACATTACATTCCCTAGTAGGAGTGAGAAAAACATCACGGGGTGGTGCGCATTGTATGGGTGTGTGTTACATTACATTCACTAGTAGGAGTGAGAAAAACATCACGGGGTGGTGCGCATTGTATGGGTGTGTGTTACATTACATTCACTAGTAGGAGTGAGAAAAGCATCACGGGGTGGTGCGCATTGTATGGGTGTGTGTTACATTACATTCACTAGTTGCAGTGAGAAAAGCATCACGGGGTGGTGCGCATTGTATGGGTGTGTGTTACATTACATTCACTAGTAGGAGTGAGAAAAACATCACGGGGTGGTGCGCATTGTATGGGTGTGTGTTACATTACATTCACTAGTAGGAGTGAGAAAAACATCACGGGTGGTGCGCATTGTATGGGTGTGTGTTACATTACATTCACTAGTAGGAGTGAGAAAAACATCACGGGGGTGGTGCGCATTGTATGGGTGTGTGTTACATTACATTCACTAGTAGGAGTGAGAAAAACATCACGGGGTGGTGCGCATTGTATGGGTGTGTGTTACATTACATTCACTAGTAGCAGTGAGAAAAACATCACGGGGTGGTGCGCATTGTATGGGTGTGTGTTACATTACATTCACTAGTAGGAGTGAGAAAAACATCACGGGGTGGTGCGCATTGTATGGGTGTGTGTTACATTACATTCACTAGTAGGAGTGAGAAAAACATCACGGGGTGGTGCGCATTGTATGGGTGTGTGTTACATTACATTCACTAGTAGGAGTGAGAAAAACATCACGGGGTGGTGCGCATTGTATGGGTGTGTGTTACATTACATTGACTAGTAGGAGTGAGAAAAACATCACGGGGTGGTGCGCATTGTATGGGTGTGTGTTACATTACATTCACTAGTAGCAGTGAGAAAAACATCACGGGGTGGTGCGCATTGTATGGGTGTGTGTTACATTACATTCACTAGTAGGAGTGAGAAAAACATCACGGGGTGGTGCGCATTGTATGGGTGTGTGTTACATTACATTCACTAGTAGGAGTGAGAAAAACATCACGGGGTGGTGCGCATTGTATGGGTGTGTGTTACATTACATTCACTAGTAGGAGTGAGAAAAACATCACGGGGTGGTGCGCATTGTATGGGTGTGTGTTACATTACATTCACTAGTAGGAGTGAGAAAAACATCACGGGGTGGTGCGCATTGTATGGGTGTGTGTTACTTTAGATTCACTAGTAGGAGTGAGAAAAACATCACGGGTGGTGCGCATTGTATGGGTGTGTGTTACATTACATTCACTAGTAGCAGTGAGAAAAGCATCACGGGGTGGTGCGCATTGTATGGGTGTGTGTTACATTACATTCACTAGTAGGAGTGAGAAAAGCACCACGGGGTGGTGCGCATTGTATGGGTGTGTGTTACATTACATTCACTAGTAGGAGTGAGAAAAGCACCACGGGGTGGTGCGCATTGTATGGGTGTGTGTTACATTACATTCACTAGTAGGAGTGAGAAAAGCACCACGGGGTGGTGCTTTTCTCACTCCTACTAGTGAATGTAATGTAACACACACCCATACAATGCGCACCACCCGTGGTGCTTTTCTCACTCCTACTAGTGAATGTAATGTAACACACACCCATACAATGCGCACCACCCCGTGATGCTTTTCTCACTGCAACTAGTGAATGTAATGTAACACACACCCATACAATGCGCACCACCCCGGTGATGTTTTTCTCACTCCTACTAGTGAATCTAAAGTAACACACACCCATACAATGCGCACCACCCCGTGATGTTTTTCTCACTCCTACTAGTGAATGTAATGTAACACACACCCATACAATGCGCACCACCCGTGATGTTTTTCTCACTCCTACTAGTGAATGTAATGTAACACACACCCATACAATGCGCACCACCCCGTATGTTTTTCTCACTCCTACTAGTGAATGTAATGTAACACACACCCATACAATGCGCACCACCCCGTGATGTTTTTCTCACTCCTACTAGTGAATGTAATGTAACACACACCCATACAATGCGCACCACCCCGTGATGTTTTTCTCACTGCTACTAGTGAATGTAATGTAACACACACCCATACAATGCGCACCACCCCGTGATGTTTTTCTCACTCCTACTAGTCAATGTAATGTAACACACACCCATACAATGCGCACCCACCCCGTGATGTTTTTCTCACTCCTACTAGTGAATGTAATGTAACACACACCATACAATGCGCACCACCCCGTGATGTTTTTCCTCACTCCTACTAGTGAATGTAATGTAACACACACCCATACAATGCGCACCACCCCGTGATGTTTTTCTCACTCCTACTAGTGAATGTAATGTAACACACACACCCATACAATGCGCACCACCCCGTGATGTTTTTCTCACTGCTACTAGTGAATGTAATGTAACACACACCCATACAATGCGCACCACCCCGTGATGTTTTTCTCACTCCTACTAGTGAATGTAATGTAACACACACCCATACAATGCGCACCACCCCGTGATGTTTTTCTCACTCCTACTAGTGAATGTAATGTAACACACACCCATACAATGCGCACCACCCCGTGATGTTTTTCTCACTCCTACTAGTGAATGTAATGTAACACACACCCATACAATGCGCACCACCCCGTGATGTTTTTCTCCTCCTACTAGTGAATGTAATGTAACACACACCCATACAATGCGCACCACCCCGTGATGCTTTTTCTCACTGCAACTAGTGAATGTAATGTAACACACACCCATACAATGCGCACCACCCCGTGATGCTTTTCTCACTCCTACTAGTGAATGTAATGTAACACACACCCATACAATGCGCACCACCCCGTGATGTTTTTCTCACTCCTACTAGTGAATGTAATGTAACACACACCCATACAATGCGCACCACCCCGTGATGTTTTTCTCACTCCTACTAGGGAATGTAATGTAACACACACCCATACAATGCGCACCACCCCGTGATGTTTTTCTCACTCCTACTAGGAATGTAATGTAACACACACCCATACAATGCGCACCACCCCGTGATGTTTTTCTCACTCCTACTAGGGAATGTAATGTAACACACACCCATACAATGCGCACCACCCCGTGATGTTTTTCTCACTCCTACTAGGGAATGTAATGTAACACACACCCATACAATGCGCACCACCCCGTGATGTTTTTCTCACTCCTACTAGGGAATGTAATGTAACACACACCCATACAATGCGCACCACCCCGTGATGTTTTTCTCACTCCTACTAGTGAATCTAAAGTAACACACACCCATACAATGCGCACCACCCCGTGATGTTTTTCTCACTCCTACTAGTGAATCTAAAGTAACACACACCCATTCAATGCGCACCACCCCGTGATGTTTTCTCACTCCTACTAGTGAATGTAATGTAACACACACCCATGCAATGCGCACCACCCCGTGATGTTTTTCTCACTCCTACTAGTGAATGTAATGTAACACACACCCATGCAATGCGCACCACCCCGTGATGTTTTTCTCACTCCTACTAGTGAATGTAATGTAACACACACCCATGCAATGCGCACCACCCCGTGATGTTTTTCTCACTCCTACTAGTGAATGTAATGTAACACACACCCATACAATGCGCACCACCCCGTGATGGTTTTCTCACTCCTACTAGTGAATGTAATGTAACACACACCCATACAATGCGCACCACCCCGTGATGGTTTTCTCACTCCTACTAGTGAATGTAATGTAACACCACACCCATACCAATGCGCACCACCCCGTGATGGTTTTCTCACTCCTACTAGTGAATGTAATGTAAAACACACCCATAAAATGCGCACCACCCCGTGATGGTTTTCTCACTCCTACTAGTGAACGTAATGTAACACACACCCATACAATGCGCACCACCCCGTGATGGTTTTCTCACTCCTACTAGTGAACGTAATGTAACACACACCCATACAATGCGCACCACCCCGTGATGCTTTTCTCACTCCTACTAGTGAACGTAATGTAACACACACCCATACAATGCGCACCACCCCGTGATGCTTTTCTCACTCCTACTAGTGAACGTAATGTAACACACACCCATACAATGCGCACCACCCCGTGATGCTTTTCTCACTCCTACTAGTGAACGTAATGTAACACACACCCATACAATGCGCACCACCCCGTGATGCTTTTCTCACTCCTACTAGTGAATGTAATGTAACACACACCCATACAATGCGCACCACCCCGTGATGCTTTTCTCACTCCTACTAGTGAATGTAATGTAACACACACCCATACAATGCGCACCACCCCGTGATGCTTTTCTCACTCCTACTAGTGAATGTAATGTAACACACACCCATACAATGCGCACCACCCCGTGATGCTTTTCTCACTCCTACTAGTGAATGTAATGTAACACACACCCATACAATGCGCACCACCCCGTGATGGTTTTCTCACTCCTACTAGTGAATGTAATGTAACACACACCCATACAATGCGCACCACCCCGTGATGGTTTTCTCACTCCTACTAGTGAATGTAATGTAACACACACCCATACAATGCGCACCACCCCGTGATGCTTTTCTCACTCCTACTAGTGAATGTAATGTACACACACCCATACAATGCGCACCACCCCGTGATGCTTTTCTCACTCCTACTAGTGAATGTAATGTAAACACACACCCCATACAATGCGCACCACCCCGTGATGCTTTTCTCACTCCTACTAGTGAATGTAATGTAACACACACCCATACAATGCGCACCACCCCGTGATGCTTTTCTCACTCCTACTAGTGAATGTAATGTAACACACACCCATACAATGCGCACCCACCCCTTGATGCTTTTCTCACTCCTACTAGTGAATGTAATGAAACACACACCCATACAATGCGCACCACCCCGTGATGCTTTCTCACTCCTACTAGTGAATGTAATGTAACACACACCCATACAATGCGCACCACCCCGTGATGCTTTTCTCACTCCTACTAGTGAATGTAATGTAACACACACCCATACAATGCGCACCCACCCCCGTGATGCTTTTCTCACTCCTACTAGTGAATGTAATGTAACACACACCCATACAATGCGCACCACCCCGTGATGCTTTTCTCACTCCTACTAGTGAATGTAATGTAACACACACCCATACAATGCGCACCACCCCGTGATGCTTTTCTCACTCCTACTAGTGAATGTAATGTAACACACACCCATACAATGCGCACCACCCCGTGATGCTTTTCTCACTCCTACTAGTGAATGTAATGTAACACACACCCATACAATGCGCACCACCCCGTGATGTTTTTCTCACTCCTACTAGTGAATGTAATGTAACACACACCCATACAATGCGCACCACCCCGTGGTGTTTTTTCTCACTCATACTAGTGAATGTAATGTAACACACACCCATACAATGCGCACCACCCCGTGGTGTTTTTCTCACTCATACTAGTGAATGTAATGTAACACACACCCATACAATGCGCACCACCCCGTGGTGTTTTCTCACTCCTACTAGTCAATGTAATGTAACACACACCCATACAATGCGCACCACCCCGTGATGCTTTTCTCACTCCTACTAGTGAATGTAATGTAACACACACCCATACAATGCGCACCACCCCGTGGTGTTTTTCTCACTCCTACTAGTGAATGTAATGTAACACACACCCATACAATGCGCACCACCCCGTGGTGTTTTTCTCACTCCTACTAGTGAATGTAATGTAACACACACCCATACAATGCGCACCACCCCGTGGTGTTTTTCTCACTCCTACTAGTGAATGTAATGTAACACACACCCATACAATGCGCACCACCCCGTGGTGTTTTTCTCACTCCTACTAGTGAATGTAATGTAACACACACCCATACAATGCGCACCACCCCGTGGTGCTTTTCTCACTCCTACTAGTGAATGTAATGTAACACACACCCATACAATGCGCACCCACCCCGTGGTGCTTTTCTCACTCCTACTAGTGAATGTAATGTAACACACACCCATACAATGCGCACCACCCCGTGGTGCTTTTCTCACTCCTACTAGTGAATGTAATGTAACACACACCCATACAATGCGCACCACCCCGTGGTGCTTTTCTCACTCCTACTAGTGAATGTAATGTAACACACACCCATACAATGCGCACCACCCCGTGATGCTTTTCTCACTGCAACTAGTGAATGTAATGTAACACACACCCATACAATGCGCACCACCCGGTGATGTTTTTCTCACTCCTACTAGTGAATCTAAAGTAACACACACCCATACAATGCGCACCACCCCGTGATGTTTTTCTCACTCCTACTAGTGAATGTATGTAACACACACCCATACAATGCGCACCACCCCGTGATGTTTTTCTCACTCCTACTAGTGAATGTAATGTAACACACACCCATACAATGCGCACCACCCCGTGATGTTTTTCTCACTCCTACTAGTGAATGTAATGTAACACACACCCATACAATGCGCACCACCCCGTGATGTTTTTCTCACTCCTACTAGTGAATGTAATGTAACACACACCCATACAATGCGCACCACCCCGTGATGTTTTTCTCACTCCTACTAGTGAATGTAATGTAACACACACCCATACATGCGCACCACCCCGTGATGGTTTTTTCTCACTCCTACTAGTGAATGTAATGTAACACACACCCATACAATGCGCACCACCCCGTGATGTTTTTCTCACTGCTACTAGTGAATGTAATGTAACACACACCCATACAATGCGCACCACCCCGTGATGTTTTTCTCACTCCTACTAGTGAATGTAATGTAACACACACCCATACAATGCGCACCACCCCGTGATGTTTTTCTCACTCCTACTAGTGAATGTAATGTAACACACACCCATACAATGCGCACCACCCCGTGATGTTTTTCTCACTCCTACTAGTGAATGTAATGTAACACACACCCATACAATGCGCACCACCCGTGATGTTTTTCTCACTCCTACTAGTGAATGTAATGTAACACACACCCATACAATGCGCACCACCCGTGATGTTTTTCTCACTCCTACTAGTGAATGTAATGTAACACACACCCATACAATGCGCACACCCCGTGATGTTTTTCTCACTCCTACTAGTGAATGTAATGTAACACACACCCATACAATGCGCACCACCCCGTGATGTTTTTCTCACTGCTACTAGTGAATGTAATGTAACACACACCCATACAATGCGCACCACCCCGTGATGTTTTTCTCACTCCTACTAGTCAATGTAATGTAACACACACCCATACAATGCGCACCACCCCGTGATGTTTTTCTCACTCCTACTAGTGAATGTAATGTAACACACACCCATACAATGCGCACCACCCCGTGATGTTTTGCTCACTCCTACTACTGAATGTAATGTAACACACACCCATACAATGCGCACCACCCCGTGATGTTTTTCTCACTCCTACTAGTGAATGTAATGTAACACACACCCATACAATGCGCACCACCCCGTGATGTTTTTCTCACTCCTACTAGTGAATCTAAAGTAACACACACCCATTCAATGCGCACCACCCGTGATGCTTTTCTCACTCCTACTAGTGAATGTAATGTAACACACACCCATACAATGCGCACCACCCGTGATGCTTTTCTCACTGCAACTAGTGAATGTAATGTAACACACACCCATACAATGCGCACCACCCCGTGATGTTTTTCTCACTCCTACTAGTCAATGTAATGTAACACACACCCATACAATGCGCACCACCCCGTGATGTTTTCTCACTCCTACTAGTGAATGTAATGTAACACACACCCATACAATGCGCACCACCCCGTGATGTTTTTCTCACTCCTACTAGTGAATGTAATGTAACACACACCCATACAATGCGCACCACCCCGAGGTGTTTTTCTCACTCCTACTAGTGAATGTAATGTAACACACACCCATACAATGCGCACCACCCCGTGGTGCTTTTCTCACTCCTACTAGTGAATGTAATGTAACACACACCCATACAATGCGCACCACCCCGTGATGCTTTTCTCACTGCAACTAGTGAATGTAATGTAACACACACCCATACAATGCGCACCACCCCGTGATGTTTTTCTCACTCCTACTAGTGAATCTAAAGTATCACACACCCATACAATGCGCACCACCCCGTGGTGTTTTTCTCACTCGTACTAGTGAATGTAATGTAACACACACCCATACAATGCGCACCACCCCGTGGTGCTTTTCTCACTCCTACTAGTGAATGTAATGTAACACACACCCATACGATGCGCACCACCCCGTGATGCTTTTCTCACTGCAACTAGTGAATGTAATGTAACACACACCCATACAATGCGCACCACCCCGTGATGTTTTTCTCACTCCTACTAGTGAATCTAAAGTAACACACACCCATACAATGCGCACCACCCCGTGATGTTTTTCTCACTCCTACTAGTGAATGTAATGTAACACACACCCATACAATGCGCACCACCCCGTGATGTTTTTCTCACTCCTACTAGTGAATGTAATGTAACACACACCCATACAATGCGCACCACCCCGTGATGTTTTTCTCACTCCTACTAGTGAATGTAATGTAACACACACCCATACAATGCGCACCACCCCGTGATGTTTTTCTCACTCCTACTAGTGAATGTAATGTAACACACACCCATACAATGCGCACCACCCCGTGATGTTTTTCTCACTCCTACTAGTGAATGTAATGTAACACACACCCATACAATGCGCACCACCCCGTGATGTTTTCTCACTCCTACTAGTGAATGTATGTAACACACACCCATACAATGCGCACCACCCCGTGATGTTTTTCTCACTCTACTAGTGAATGTAATGTAACACACACCCATACAATGCGCACCACCCCGTGATGTTTTTCTCACTGCTACTAGTGAATGTAATGTAACACACACCCATACAATGCGCACCACCCTGTGATGTTTTTCTCACTGCTACTAGTCAATGTAATGTAACACACACCCATACAATGCGCACCACCCCGTGATGTTTTTCTCACTCCTACTAGTGAATGTAATTTAACACACACCCATACAATGCGCACCACCCCGTGATGTTTTTCTCACTCCTACTAGTGAATGTAATGTAACACACACCCATACAATGCGCACCACCCCGTGATGTTTTTCTCACTCCTACTAGTGAATGTAATGTAACACACACCCATACAATGCGCACCACCCGTGATGTTTTTCTCACTCCTAGTAGTGAATCTAAAGTAACACACACCCATTCAATGCGCACCACCCCGTGATGCTTTTCTCACTCCTACTAGTGAATGTAATGTAACACACACCCATACAATGCGCACCACCCCGTGATGCTTTTCTCACTGCAACTAGTGAATGTAATGTAACACACACCCATACAATGCGCACCACCCGTGATGTTTTTTCTCACTCCTACTAGTCAATGTAATGTAACACACACCCATACAATGCGCACCACCCCGTGATGTTTTTCTCACTCCTACTAGTGAATGTAATGTAACACACACCCATACAATGCACACCACACCGTGATGTTTTTCTCACTCCTACTAGTGAATGTAATGTAACACACACCCATACAATGCGCACCACCCCGTGATGTTTTTTCTCACTCCTACTAGTGAATGTAATGTAACACACACCCATACAATGCGCACCACCCCGAGATGTTTTTCTCACTCCTAACTAGTGAATGTAATGTAACACACACCCATACAATGCGCACCACCCCGTGGTGCCTTTCTCACTCCTACTAGTGAATGTAATGTAACACACACCATACAATGCGCACCACCCCGTGATGCTTTTCTCACTGCAACTAGTGAATGTAATGTAACACACACCCATACAATGCGCACCACCCGTGATGCTTTTCTCACTCCTACTAGTGAATCTAAAGTAACACACACCCATACAATGCGCACCACCCCGTGATGTTTTCTCACTCCTACTAGTGAATGTAATGTAACACACACCCATACAATGCGCACCACCCCGTGATGTTTTTCTCACTCCTACTAGTGAATGTAATGTAACACACACCCATACAATGCGCACCACCCCGTGATGTTTTTCTCACTCCTACAAGTGAATGTAATGTAACACACACCCATACAATGCGCACCACCCCGTGGTGCTTTTCTCACTCCTACTAGTGAATGTAATGTAACACACACCCATACAATGCGCACCACCCCGTGATGCTTTTCTCACTGCAACTAGTGAATGTAATGTAACACACACCCATACAATGCGCACCACCCCGTGATGTTTTTCTCACTCCTACTAGTGAATCTAAAGTAACACACACCCATACAATGCGCACCACCCCGTGATGTTTTTCTCACTCCTACTAGTGAATCTAATGTAACACACACCCATTCAATGCGCACCACCCCGTGATGTTTTTCTCACTCCTACTAGTGAATCTAAAGTAACACACACCCATTCAATGCGCACCACCCCGTGATGTTTTTCTCACTCCTACTAGTGAATGTAATGTAACACACACCCATACAATGCGCACCACCCCGTGATGTTTTTCTCACTCCTACTAGTGAATGTAATGTAACACACACCCATACAATGCGCACAACACCGTGTTGTTTTTCTCACTCCTACTAGTGAATGTAATGTACACACACCCATACAATGCACACCACCCCGTGATGTTTTTCTCACTCCTACTAGTGAATGTAATGTAACACACACCCATACAATGCGCACAACCCCGTGATGTTTTTCTCACTCCTACTAGTGAATGTAATGTAACACACACCCATACAATGCGCACCACCCGTGATGTTTTTCTCACTCCTACTAGTGAATGTAATGTAACACACCCATACAATGCGCACCACCCCGTGATGTTTTTCTCACTCCTACTAGTGAATCTAATGTAACACACACGCATACAATGCGCACCACCCCGTGATGTTTTTTCTCACTCCTACTAGTGAATCTAATGTAACACACACCCATACAATGCGCACCACCCCGTGATGTTTTTCTCACTCCTACTAGTGAATCTAAAGTAACACACAGCCATTCAATGCGCACCACCCCGTGATGTTTTTCTCACTCCTACTAGTGAATGTAAAGTAACACACACCCATTCAATGCGCCCACCCCGTGATGTTTTTCTCACTCCTACTAGTGAATGTAATGTAACACACACCCATACAATGCGCACCACCCCGTGATGTTTTTCTCACTCCTACTAGTGAATTAATGTAACACACACCCATACAATGCGCACCACCCCGTGATGTTTTTCTCACTCCTACTAGTGAATGTAATGTAACACACACCGATACAATGCGCACCACCCGTGATGTTTTCTCACTCCTACTAGTGAATGTAATGTAACACACACCGATACAATGCGCACCACCCCGTGATTGTTTTTCTCACTCCTACTAGTGAATGTAATGTAACACACACCCATACAATGCGCACCACCCCGTGATGTTTTTCTCACTCCTACTAGTGAATGTAATGTAACACACACCCATACAATGCGCACCACCCTGTGATGTTTTTCTCACTCCTACTAGTGAATGTAATGTAACACACACCCATACAATGCGCACCACCCCGTGATGTTTTTCTCACTCCTACTAGTGAATGTAATGTAACACACACCCTACAATGGGCACCACCCCGTGATGTTTTTCTCACTCCTACTAGTGAATGTAATGTAACACACACCCATACAATGCGCACCACCCCGTGATGTTTTTCTCACTCCTACTAGTGAATGTAATGTAACACACACCCATTCAATGCGCACCACCCCGTGATGTTTTTCTCACTCCTACTAGTGAATGTAATGTAACACACACCCATACAATGCGCACCACCCCGTGATGTTTTTCTCACTCCTACTAGTGAATGTAATGTAACACACACCCATACAATGCGCACCACCCCGTGATGTTTTTCTCACTCCTACTAGTGAATGTAATGTAACACACACCCATACAATGCGCACCACCCCGTGATGTGTTTCTCACTCCTACTAGTGAATGTAATGTAACACACACCCATACAATGCGCACCACCCCGTGATGCTTTTCTCACTCTACTACTGAATGTAATGTAACACACACCCATACAATGCGCACCACCCCGTGATGCTTTTCTCACTGCTACTAGTGAATGTAATGTAACACACACCCATACAATGCGCACCACCCCGTGATGCTTTTCTCACTGCTACTAGTGAATGTAATGTAACACACACCCATACAATGCGCACCACCCCGTGATGTTTTTCTCACTCCTACTAGTGAATGTAATGTAACACACACCCATACAATGCGCACCACCCCGTGATGTTTTTCTCACTCCTACTAGTGAATGTAATGTAACACACACCCATACAATGCGCACCACCCCGTGATGTTTTTCTCACTCCTACTAGTGAATGTAATGTAACACACACCCATACAATGCGCACCACCCCGTGATGTTTTTCTCACTCCTACTAGTGAATGTAATGTAACACACACCGATACAATGCGCACAACCCCGTGATGTTTTCTCACTCCTACTAGTGAATGTAATGTAACACACACCCATACAATGCGCACCACCCCGTGATGTTTTTCTCACTCCTACTAGTGAATGTAATGTAACACACACCCATACAATGCGCACCACCCCGTGATGTATTTCTCACTCCTACTAGTGAATGTAATGTAACACACACCCATACAATGCGCACCACCCCATGATGCTTTTCTCACTCCTACTAGTGAATGTAATGTAACACACACCCATACAATGCGCACCACCCCGTGATGCTTTTCTCACTCCTACTAGTGAATGTAATGTAACACACACCCATACAATGCGCACCACTCCGTGATGCTTTTCTCACTCCTACTAGTGAATGTAATGTAACACACACCCATACAATGCGCACCACCCCGTGATGTTTTTCTCACTCCTACTAGTGAATGTAATGTAACACACACCCATACAATGCGCACCACCCCGTGATGTTTTTCTCACTCCTACTAGTGAATGTAATGTAACACACACCCATACAATGCGCACCACCCCGTGATGTTTTTCTCACTCCTACTAGTGAATGTAATGTAACACACACCCATACAATGCGCACCACCCCGTGATGCTTTTCTCACTGCTACTAGTGAATGTAATGTAACACACACCCATACAATGCGCACCACCCCGTGATGCTTTTCTCACTGCTACTAGTGAATGTAATGTAACACACACCGATACAATGCGCACCACCCCGTGATGTTTTCTCACTCCTACTAGTGAATGTAATGTAACACACACCCATACAATGCGCACCACCCCGTGATGTTTTTCTCACTCCTACTAGTGAATGTAATGAAACACACACCCATACAATGCGCACCACCCCGTGATGTTTTTCTCACTCCTACTAGTGAATGTAATGTAACACACACCCATACAATGCGCACCACCCCGTGATGTTTTTCTCACTCCTACTAGTGAATGCAATGTAACACACACCCATACAATGCGCACCACCCCGTTAATGTTTTTCTCACTCCTACTAGTGAATGTAATGTAACACACACCCATGCAATGCGCACCACCCCGTGATGTTTTTCTCACTCCTACTAGTGAATGTAATGTAACACACACCCATACAATGCGCACCACCCCGTGGTGTTTTTCTCACTCCTACTAGTGAATGTAATGTAACACACACCCATAAAATGCGCACCACCCTGTGGTGTTTTTCTCACTCCTACAAGTGAATGTAATGTAACACACACCCATACAATGCGCACCACCCCGTGATGTTTTTTCTCACTCCTACTAGTGAATGTATCGTAACACACACCCATACAATGCGCACCACCCCGTGATGTTTTTCTCACTCCTACTAGTGAATGTAACGTAACACACACCCATACAATGCGCACCACCCAAGTGATGTTTTTCTCACTCCTACTAGTGAATGTAACGTAACACACACCCATACAATGCGCACCACCCGTGATGTTTTTCTCACTCCTACTAGTGAATGTAACGTAACACACACCCATACAATGCACACCACCCCGTGATGTTTTTCTCACTCCTACTAGTGAATGTAATGTAACACACACCCATACAATGCGCACCACCCCGTGATGTTTTTCTCACTCCTACTAGTGAATGTAATGTAACACACACCCATACAATGCGCACCACCCCGTGATGCTTTTCTCACTCCTACTAGTGATGTAATGTAACACACACCCATAGAGTGCGCACCACCCCCGTGATGTTTTTCTCACTCCTACTAGTGAATGCAATGTAACACACACCCATACAATGCGCACCACACCGTGATGTTTTTCTCACTCCTACTAGTGAATGTAATGTAACACACACCCATACAATGCGCACCACCCCGTGATGTTTTTCTCACTCCTACTAGTGAATGTAATGTAACACACACCCATACAATGCGCACCACCCCGTGATGTTTTTCTCACTCCTACTAGTGAATGTAATGTAACACACACCCATACAATGCGCACTACACCGTGATGTTTTTCTCACTCCTACTAGTGAATGTAATGTAACACACACCCATACAATGCGCACCACCCCGTGATGTTTTTTCTCACTCCTACTAGTGAATGTAATGTAACACACACCCATACAATGCGCACCACCCCGTGATGTTTTTCTCACTCCTACTAGTGAATCTAAAGTAACACACACCCATTCAATGCGCACCACCCCGTGATGTTTTTCTCACTCCTACTAGTGATGTAATGTAACACACACCCATACAATGCACACCACCCCGAGATGTTTTTCTCACTCCTACTAGTGAATGTAATGTAACACACACCCATACAATGCGCACCACCCCGTGATGCTTTTCTCACTCCTACTAGTGAATGTAATGTAACACACACCCATACAATGCGCACCACCCCGTGATGCTTTTCTCACTGCTACTAGTGAATGTAATGTAACACACACCCATACAATGCGCACCACCCCGTGATGTTTTTCTCACTCCTACTAGTGAATGTAATGTAACACACACCCATACAATGCGCACCACCCGTGATGTTTTTCTCACTCCTACTAGTGAATCTAAAGTAACACACACCATTCAATGCGCACCACCCCCTGATGTTTTTCTCAGTCCTAATAGTGAATGTAATGTAAC
The DNA here is from genome assembly GCF_034190915.1 of Cavia porcellus. Lineage (NCBI taxonomy): Eukaryota > Metazoa > Chordata > Mammalia > Rodentia > Caviidae > Cavia > Cavia porcellus. The sequence continues at coordinate 353,629 of NW_026947680.1, read as the reverse complement.
ACACACCCATACAATGCGCACCACCCCGTGATGTTTTTCTCACTCCTACTAGTGAATATAATGTAACACACCCCATACAATGCGCACCACCCCGTGATGCTTTTCTCACTCCTACTAGTGAATGTAATGTAACACACACCCATACAATGCGCACCACCCCGTGATGCTTTTCTCACTGCTACTAGTGAATGTAATGTAACACACACCCATACAATGCACACCACCCCGTGATGTTTTTCTCACTCCTACTAGTGAATGTAATGTAACACACACCCATACAATGCGCACCACCCCGTGATGCTTTTCTCACTCCTACTAGTGAATGTAATGTAACACACACCCATACAATGCGCACCACCCCGTGATGTTTTTCTCACTCCTACTAGTGAATGTAATGTAACACACACCCATACAATGCGCACCACCCCGTGATGTTTTTCTCACTCCTACTAGTGAATGTAATGTAACACACACCCATACAATGCGCACCACCCCGTGATGTTTTTCTCACTCCTACTAGTGAATGTAATGTAACACACACCCATACAATGCGCACCACCCCGTGATGCTTTTCTCACTCCTACTAGTGAATGTAATGTAACACACACCCATACAATGCTCACCACCCCGTGATGTTTTTCTCACTCCTACTAGTGAATGTAATGTAACACAAACCCATACAATGCGCACCACCCGTGATGTTTTTCTCAGTCCTACTAGTGAATGTAATGTAACACACACCCATACAATGCGCACCACCCCGTGATGTTTTTCTCACTCCTACTAGTGAATATAATGTAACACACACCCATACAATGCGCACCACCCCGTGATGCTTTTCTCACTCCTACTAGTGAATGTAATGTAACACACACCCATACAATGCGCACCACCCCGTGATGCTTTTCTCACTGCTACTAGTGAATGTAATGTAACACACACCCATACAATGCACACCACCCCGTGATGTTTTTCTCACTCCTACTAGTGAATGTAATGTAACACACACCCATACAATGCGCACCACCCCGTGATGCTTTTCTCACTCCTACTAGTGAATGTAATGTAACACACACCCATACAATGCGCACCACCCCGTGATGTTTTTCTCACTCCTACTAGTGAATGTAATGTAACACACACCCATACAATGCGCACCACCCCGTGATGTTTTTCTCACTCCTACTAGTGAATCTAAAGTAACACACACCCATTCAATGCGCACCACCCCGTGATGCTTTTCTCACTCCTACTAGTGAATGTAATGTAACACACACCATACAATGCGCACCACCCCGTGATGCTTTTTCTCACTGCAACTAGTGAATGTAATGTAACACACACCATACAATGCGCACCACCCCGTGATGTTTTTCTCACTCCTACTAGTCAATGTAATGTAACACACACCCATACAATGCGCACCACCCCGTGATGTTTTCTCACTCCTACTAGTGAATGTAATGTAACACACACCCATACATGCGCACCACCCCGTGATGGTTTTTCTCACTCCTACTAGTGAATGTATGTAACACACACCCATACAATGCGCACCACCCCGAGGTGTTTTTCTCACTCCTACTAGTGAATGTAATGTAACACACACCCATACAATGCGCACCACCCCCGTGGTGCTTTTCTCACTCCTACTAGTGAATGTAATGTAACACACACCCATACAATGCGCACCACCCCGTGATGCTTTTCCTCACTGCAACTAGTGAATGTAATGTAACACACACCCATACAATGCGCACCACCCCGTGATGTTTTTCTCACTCCTACTAGTGAATCTAAAGTAACACACACCCATACAATGCGCACCACCCCGTGGTGTTTTCTCACTCGTACTAGTGAATGTAATGTAACACACACCCATACAATGCGCACCACCCGTGGTGCTTTTCTCACTCCTACTAGTGAATGTAATGTAACACACACCCATACAATGCGCACCACCCCGTGATGCTTTTCTCACTGCAACTAGTGAATGTAATGTAACACACACCCATACAATGCGCACCACCCCGTGATGTTTTTCTCACTCCTACTAGTGAATCTAAAGTAACACACACCCATACAATGCGCACACCCCGTGATGTTTTTCTCACTCCTACTAGTGAATGTAATGTAACACACACCCATACAATGCGCACCACCCCGTGATGTTTTTTCTCACTCCTACTAGTGAATGTAATGTAACACACACCCATACAATGGGCACCACCCCGTGATGTTTTTCTCACTCCTAACTAGTGAATGTAATGTAACACACACCATACAATGCGCACCACCCGTGATGTTTTTCTCACTGCTACTAGTGAATGTAAGGTAACACACACCCATACAATGCGCACCACCCCGTGATGTTTTTCTCACTCCTACTAGTGAATGTAATGTAACACACACCCATACAATGCGCACCACCCCGTGATGTTTTTCTCACTCCTACTAGTGAATGTAATGTAACACACACCCATACAATGCGCACCACCCCGTGATGTTTTTCTCACTCCTACTAGTGAATGTAATGTAACACACACCCATACAATGCGCACCACCCCGTGATGTTTTTCTCACTCCTACTAGTGAATGTAATGTAACACACACCCATACAATGCGCACCACCCCGTGATGTTTTTCTCACTGCTACTAGTCAATGTATGTAACACACACCCATACAATGCGCACCACCCCGTGATGTTTTTCTCACTCCTACTAGTGAATGTAATGTAACACACACCCATACAATGCGCACCACCCCGTGATGTTTTTCTCACTCCTACTAGTGAATGTAATGTAACACACACCCATACAATGCGCACCACCCCGTGATGTTTTTCTCACTCCTACTAGTGAATGTAATGTAACACACACCCATACAATGCGCACCACCCGTGATGTTTTTCTCACTCCTACTAGTGAATCTAAAGTAACACACACCCATTCAATGCGCACCACCCCGTGATGCTTTTTCTCACTCCTACTAGTGAATGTAATGTAACACACACCCATACAATGCGCACCACCCCGTGATGCTTTTCTCACTGCAACTAGTGAATGTAATGTAACACACACCCATACAATGCGCACCACCCCGTGATGGTTTTCTCACTCCTACTAGTCAATGTAATGTAACACACACCCATACAATGCGCACCACCCCGTGATGTTTTTCTCACTCCTACTAGTGAATGTAATGTAACACACACCCATACAATGCACACCACACCGTGATGTTTTTCTCACTCCTACTAGTGAATGTAATGTAACACACACCCATACAATGCGCACCACCCCGTGATGTTTTTCTCACTCCTACTAGTGAATGTAATGTAACACACACCCATACAATGCGCACCACCCCGAGATGTTTTTCTCACTCCTACTAGTGAATGTAATGTAACACACACCCATACAATGCGCACCACCCCGTGGTGCCTTTCTCACTCCTACTAGTGAATGTAATGTAACACACACCCATACAATGCGCACCACCCCGTGATGCTTTTCTCACTGCAACTAGTGAATGTAATGTAACACACACCCATACAATGCGCACCACCCCGTGATGCTTTTCTCACTCCTACTAGTGAATCTAAAGTAACACACACCCATACAATGCGCACCACCCGTGATGTTTTTCTCACTCCTACTAGTGAATGTAATGTAACACACACCCATACAATGCGCACCACCCCGTGATGTTTTTCTCACTCCTACTAGTGAATGTAATGTAACACACACCCATACAATGCGCACCACCCCGTGATGTTTTTCTCACTCCTACAAGTGAATGTAATGTAACACACACCCATACAATGCGCACCACCCCGTGGTGCTTTTCTCACTCCTACTAGTGAATGTAATGTAACACACACCCATACAATGCGCACCACCCCGTGATGCTTTTCTCACTGCAACTAGTGAATGTAATGTAACACACACCCATACAATGCGCACCACCCCGTGATGTTTTTCTCACTCCTACTAGTGAATCTAAAGTAACACACACCCATACAATGCGCACCACCCCGTGATGTTTTTCTCACTCCTACTAGTGAATCTAATGTAACACACACCCATTCAATGCGCACCACCCCGTGATGTTTTTCTCACTCCTACTAGTGAATCTAAAGTAACACACACCCATTCAATGCGCACCACCCCGTGATGTTTTTCTCACTCCTACTAGTGAATGTAATGTAACACACACCCATACAATGCGCACCACCCCGTGATGTTTTTCTCACTGCTACTAGTGAATGTAATGTAACACACACCCATACAATGCGCACCACCCCGTGATGTTTTTCTCACTCCTACTAGTGAATGTAATGTAACACACACCCATACAATGCGCACCACCCCGTGATGTTTTTCTCACTCCTACTAGTGAATGTAATGTAACACACACCCATACAATGCGCACCACCCCGTGATGTTTTTCTCACTCCTACTAGTGAATGTAATGTAACACACACCCATACAATGCGCACCACCCCGTGATGTTTTTCTCACTGCTACTAGTGAATGTAATGTAACACACACCCATACAATGCGCACCACCCCGTGATGTTTTTCTCACTGCTACTAGTCAATGTAATGTAACACACACCCATACAATGCGCACCACCCCGTGATGTTTTTCTCACTCCTACTAGTGAATGTAATGTAACACACACCCATACAATGCGCACCACCCCGTGATGTTTTTCTCACTCCTACTAGTGAATGTAATGTAACACACACCCATACAATGCGCACCACCCCGTGATGTTTTTCTCACTCCTACTAGTGAATGTAATGTAACACACACCCATACAATGCGCACCACCCCGTGATGTTTTTCTCACTCCTACTAGTGAATCTAAAGTAACACACACCCATTCAATGCGCACCACCCCGTGATGCTTTTCTCACTCCTACTAGTGAATGTAATGTAACACACACCCATACAATGCGCACCACCCCGTGATGCTTTTCTCACTGCAACTAGTGAATGTAATGTAACACACACCCATACAATGCGCACCACCCCGTGATGTTTTTCTCACTCCTACTAGTCAATGTAATGTAACACACACCCATACAATGCGCACCACCCCGTGATGTTTTTCTCACTCCTACTAGTGAATGTAATGTAACACACACCCATACAATGCACACCACACCGTGATGTTTTTCTCACTCCTACTAGTGAATGTAATGTAACACACACCCATACAATGCGCACCACCCCGTGATGTTTTTCTCACTCCTACTAGTGAATGTAATGTAACACACACCCATACAATGCGCACCACCCCGAGATGTTTTTCTCACTCCTACTAGTGAATGTAATGTAACACACACCCATACAATGCGCACCACCCCGTGGTGCCTTTCTCACTCCTACTAGTGAATGTAATGTAACACACACCCATACAATGCGCACCACCCCGTGATGCTTTTCTCACTGCAACTAGTGAATGTAATGTAACACACACCCATACAATGCGCACCACCCCGTGATGCTTTTCTCACTCCTACTAGTGAATCTAAAGTAACACACACCCATACAATGCGCACCACCCCGTGATGTTTTTCTCACTCCTACTAGTGAATGTAATGTAACACACACCCATACAATGCGCACCACCCCGTGATGTTTTTCTCACTCCTACTAGTGAATGTAATGTAACACACACCCATACAATGCGCACCACCCCGTGATGTTTTTCTCACTCCTACAAGTGAATGTAATGTAACACACACCCATACAATGCGCACCACCCCGTGGTGCTTTTCTCACTCCTACTAGTGAATGTAATGTAACACACACCCATACAATGCGCACCACCCCGTGATGCTTTTCTCACTGCAACTAGTGAATGTAATGTAACACACACCCATACAATGCGCACCACCCCGTGATGTTTTTCTCACTCCTACTAGTGAATCTAAAGTAACACACACCCATACAATGCGCACCACCCCGTGATGTTTTTCTCACTCCTACTAGTGAATCTAATGTAACACACACCCATTCAATGCGCACCACCCCGTGATGTTTTTCTCACTCCTACTAGTGAATCTAAAGTAACACACACCCATTCAATGCGCACCACCCCGTGATGTTTTTCTCACTCCTACTAGTGAATGTAATGTAACACACACCCATACAATGCGCACCACCCCGTGATGTTTTTCTCACTCCTACTAGTGAATGTAATGTAACACACACCCATACAATGCGCACAACACCGTGTTGTTTTTCTCACTCCTACTAGTGAATGTAATGTAACACACACCCATACAATGCACACCACCCCGTGATGTTTTTCTCACTCCTACTAGTGAATGTAATGTAACACACACCCATACAATGCGCACAACCCCGTGATGTTTTTCTCACTCCTACTAGTGAATGTAATGTAACACACACCCATACAATGCGCACCACCCCGTGATGTTTTTCTCACTCCTACTAGTGAATGTAATGTAACACACACCCATACAATGCGCACCACCCCGTGATGTTTTTCTCACTCCTACTAGTGAATCTAATGTAACACACACGCATACAATGCGCACCACCCCGTGATGTTTTTCTCACTCCTACTAGTGAATCTAATGTAACACACACCCATACAATGCGCACCACCCCGTGATGTTTTTCTCACTCCTACTAGTGAATCTAAAGTAACACACACCCATTCAATGCGCACCACCCCGTGATGTTTTTCTCACTCCTACTAGTGAATGTAATGTAACACACACCCATACAATGCGCACCACCCCGTGATGTTTTTCTCACTCCTACTAGTGAATGTAATGTAACACACACCCATACAATGCGCACCACCCCGTGATGTTTTTCTCACTCCTACTAGTGAATGTAATGTAACACACACCCATACAATGCGCACCACCCCGTGGTGTTTTTCTCACTCCTACTAGTGAATGTAATGTAACACACACCCATACAATGCGCACCACCCCGTGATGTTTTTCTCACTCCTACTAGTGAATGTAATGTAACACACACCCATACAATGCGCACCACCCCGTGGTGTTTTTCTCACTCCTACTAGTGAATCTAATGTAACACACACCCATACAATGCGCACCACCCCGTGATGTTTTTCTCACTCCTACTAGTGAATGTAACGTAACACACACCCATACAATGCGCACCACCCCGTGATGTTTTTCTCACTCCTACTAGTGAATGTAACGTAACACACACCCATACAATGCGCACCACCCCGTGATGTTTTTCTCACTCCTACTAGTGAATGTAACGTAACACACACCCATACAATGCGCACCACCCCGTGATGTTTTTCTCACTCCTACTAGTGAATGTAACGTAACACACACCCATACAATGCGCACCACCCCGTGCTGTTTTTCTCACTCCTACTAGTGAATGTAACGTAACACACACCCATACAATGCGCAACACCCCGTGATGTTTTTCTCACTCCTACTAGTGAATCTAATGTAACACACACCCATACAATGCGCACCACCCCGTGATGTTTTTCTCACTCCTACTAGTGAATCTAAAGTAACACACACCCATTCAATGCGCACCACCCGTGATGTTTTTCTCACTCCTACTAGTGAATGTAATGTAACACACACCCATACAATGCGCACCACCCCGTGATGTTTTTCTCACTCCTACTAGTGAATGTAATGTAACACACACCCATACAATGCGCACAACACCGTGATGTTTTTCTCACTCCTACTAGTGAATGTAATGTAACACACACCCATACAATGCGCACCACCCCGTGATGTTTTTCTCACTCCTACTAGTGAATGTAATGTAACACACACCCATACAATGCGCACCACCCCGTGATGTTTTTCTCACTCCTACTAGTGAATGTAATGTAACACACACCCATACAATGCGCACCACCCCGTGATGCTTTTCTCATTCCTACTGGTGAATGTAATGTAACACACACCCATACAATGCGCACCACCCCGTGATGTTTTTCTCACTCCTACTAGTGAATGTAATGTAACACACACCCATACAATGCGCACCACCCCGTGGTGTTTTTCTCACTCCTACTAGTGAATGTAATGTAACACACACCCATACAATGCGCACCACCCCGTGATGTTTTTCTCACTCCTACTAGTGAATGTAATGTAACACACACCCATACAATGCGCACCACCCCGTGATGTTTTTCTCACTCCTACTAGTGAATCTAATGTAACACACACCCATACAATGCGCACCACCCCGTGATGTTTTTCTCACTCCTACTAGTGAATATAACGTAACACACACCCATACAATGCGCACCACCCCGTGATGTTTTTCTCCTACTAGTGAATGTAACGTAACACACACCCATACAATGCGCACCACCCCGTGATGTTTTTCTCACTCCTACTAGTGAATGTAACGTAACACACACCCATACAATGCGCACCACCCCGTGATGTTTTTCTCACTCCTACTAGTGAATGTAACGTAACACACACCCATACAATGCGCACCACCCCGTGATGTTTTTCTCACTCCTACTAGTGAATCTAATGTAACAAACACCCATACAATGCGCACCACCCCGTGATGTTTTTCTCACTCCTACTAGTGAATCTAAAGTAACACACACACATTCAATGCGCACCACCAAGTGATGTTTTTCTCACTCCTACTAGTGAATGTAATGTAACACACACCCATACAATGCGCACCACCCCGTGATGTTTTTCTCACTCCTACTAGTGAATGTAATGTAACACACACCCATACAATGCGCACAACACCGTGATGTTTTTCTCACTCCTACTAGTGAATGTAATGTAACACACACCCATACAATGCGCACCACCCCGTGATGTTTTTCTCACTCCTACTAGTGAATGTAATGTAACACACACCCATACAATGCGCACCACCCCGTGATGTTTTTCTCACTCCTACTAGTGAATGTAATGTAACACACACCCATACAATGCGCACCACCCCGTGATGTTTTTCTCATTCCTGCTAGTGAATGTAATGTAACACACACCCATACAATGCGCACCACCCCGTGATGTTTTTCTCACTCCTACTAGTGAATGTAATGTAACACACACCCATACAATGCGCACCACCCCGTGGTGTTTTTCTCACTCCTACTAGTGAATGTAATGTAACACACACCCATACAATGCGCACCACCCCGTGATGTTTTTCTCACTCCTACTAGTGAATGTAATGTAACACACACCCATACAATGCGCACCACCCCGTGATGTTTTTCTCACTCCTACTAGTGAATCTAATGTAACACACACCCATACAATGCGCACCACCCCGTGATGTTTTTCTCACTCCTACTAGTGAATGTAACGTAACACACACCCATACAATGCGCACCACCCCGTGATGTTTTTGTCACTCCTACTAGTGAATGTAACGTAACACACACCCATACAATGCGCACCACCCCGTGATGTTTTTCTCCTACTAGTGAATGTAACGTAACACACACCCATACAATGCGCACCACCCCGTGATGTTTTTCTCACTCCTACTAGTGAATGTAACGTAACACACACCCATACAATGCGCACCACCCCGTGATGTTTTTCTCACTCCTACTAGTGAATGCAACGTAACACACACCCATACAATGCGCACCACCCCGTGATGTTTTTCTCACTCCTACTAGTGAATCTAATGTAACACACACCCATACAATGCGCACCACCCCGTGATGTTTTTCTCACTCCTACTAGTGAATCTAAAGTAACACACACCCATTCAATGCGCACCACCCCGTGATGTTTTTCTCACTCCTACTAGTGAATGTAATGTAACACACACCCATACAATGCGCACCACCCCGTGATGTTTTTCTCACTCCTACTAGTGAATGTAATGTAACACACACCCATACAATGCGCACCACCCCGTGATGTTTTTCTCACTCCTACTAGTGAATGTAATGTAACACACACCCATACAATGCGCACCACCCCGTGATGTTTTTCTCACTCCTACTAGTGAATCTAATGTAACACACACCCATACAATGCGCACCACCCCGTGATGTTTTTCTCACTCCTACTAGTGAATATAACGTAACACACACCCATACAATGCGCACCACCCCGTGATGTTTTTCTCCTACTAGTGAATGTAACGTAACACACACCCATACAATGCGCACCACCCCGTGATGTTTTTCTCACTCCTACTAGTGAATGTAACGTAACACACACCCATACAATGCGCACCACCCCGTGATGTTTTTCTCACTCCTACTAGTGAATGTAACGTAACACACACCCATACAATGCGCACCACCCCGTGATGTTTTTCTCACTCCTACTAGTGAATCTAATGTAACACACACCCATACAATGCGCACCACCCCGTGATGTTTTTCTCACTCCTACTAGTGAATCTAAAGTAACACACACACATTCAATGCGCACCACCAAGTGATGTTTTTCTCACTCCTACTAGTGAATGTAATGTAACACACACCCATACAATGCGCACCACCCCGTGATGTTTTTCTCACTCCTACTAGTGAATGTAATGTAACACACACCCATACAATGCGCACAACACCGTGATGTTTTTCTCACTCCTACTAGTGAATGTAATGTAACACACACCCATACAATGCGCACCACCCCGTGATGTTTTTCTCACTCCTACTAGTGAATGTAATGTAACACACACCCATACAATGCGCACCACCCCGTGATGTTTTTCTCACTCCTACTAGTGAATGTAATGTAACACACACCCATACAATGCGCACCACCCCGTGATGTTTTTCTCATTCCTGCTAGTGAATGTAATGTAACACACACCCATACAATGCGCACCACCCCGTGATGTTTTTCTCACTCCTACTAGTGAATGTAATGTAACACACACCCATACAATGCGCACCACCCCGTGGTGTTTTTCTCACTCCTACTAGTGAATGTAATGTAACACACACCCATACAATGCGCACCACCCCGTGATGTTTTTCTCACTCCTACTAGTGAATGTAATGTAACACACACCCATACAATGCGCACCACCCCGTGATGTTTTTCTCACTCCTACTAGTGAATCTAATGTAACACACACCCATACAATGCGCACCACCCCGTGATGTTTTTCTCACTCCTACTAGTGAATGTAACGTAACACACACCCATACAATGCGCACCACCCCGTGATGTTTTTGTCACTCCTACTAGTGAATGTAACGTAACACACACCCATACAATGCGCACCACCCCGTGATGTTTTTCTCCTACTAGTGAATGTAACGTAACACACACCCATACAATGCGCACCACCCCGTGATGTTTTTCTCACTCCTACTAGTGAATGTAACGTAACACACACCCATACAATGCGCACCACCCCGTGATGTTTTTCTCACTCCTACTAGTGAATGCAACGTAACACACACCCATACAATGCGCACCACCCCGTGATGTTTTTCTCACTCCTACTAGTGAATCTAATGTAACACACACCCATACAATGCGCACCACCCCGTGATGTTTTTCTCACTCCTACTAGTGAATCTAAAGTAACACACACCCATTCAATGCGCACCACCCCGTGATGTTTTTCTCACTCCTACTAGTGAATGTAATGTAACACACACCCATACAATGCGCACCACCCCGTGATGTTTTTCTCACTCCTACTAGTGAATGTAATGTAACACACACCCATACAATGCGCACCACCCCGTGATGTTTTTCTCACTCCTACTAGTGAATGTAATGTAACACACACCCATACAATGCGCACCACCCCGTGATGTTTTTCTCACTCCTACTAGTGAATGTAATGTAACACACACCCATACAATGCGCACCACCCCGTGATGTTTTTCTCACTCCTACTAGTGAATGTAATGTAACACACACCCATACAATGCGCACCACCCCGTGATGTTTTTCTCACTCCTACTAGTGAATGTAATGTAACACACACCCATACAATGCGCACCACCCCGTGATGTTTTTCTCACTCCTACTAGTGAATGTAATGTAACACACACCCATACAATGCGCACCACCCCGTGATGTTTTTCTCACTCCTACTAGTGAATGTAATGTAACACACACCCATACAATGCGCACCACCCCGTGATGTTTTTCTCACTCCTACTAGTGAATGTAATGTAACACACACCCATACAATGCGCACCACCCCGTGATGTTTTTCTCACTCCTACTAGTGAATCTAAAGTAACACACACCCATTCAATGCGCACCACCCCGTGATGTTTTTCTCACTCCTACTAGTGAATCTAAAGTAACACACACCCATTCAATGCGCACCACCCCGTGATGTTTTTCTCACTCCTACTAGTGAATGTAATGTAACACACACCCATACAATGCGCACCACCCCGTGATGTTTTTCTCACTCCTACTAGTGAATGTAATGTAACACACACCCATACAATGCGCACAACCCCGTGATGTTTTTCTCACTCCTACTAGTGAATGTAATGTAACACACACCCATACAATGCGCACCACCCCGTGATGTTTTTCTCACTCCTACTAGTGTATGTAATGTAACACACACCCATACAATGCGCACCACCCCGTGATGTTTTTCTCACTCCTACTAGTGAATGTAATGTAACACACACCCATACAATGCGCACCACCCCGTGATGTTTTTCTCACTCCTACTAGTGAATGTAATGTAACACACACCCATACAATGCGCACCACCCCGTGATGCTTTTCTCACTGCTACTAGTGAATGTAATGTAACACACACCCATACAATGCGCACCACCCCGTGATGTTTTTCTCACTGCTACTAGTGAATGTAATGTAACACACACCCATACAATGCGCTCCACCCCGTGATGTTTTTCTCACTCCTACTAGTGAATGTAATGTAACACACAGCCATACAATGCGCACCACCCCGTGATGTTTTCCTCACTCCTACTAGTGAATGTAATGTAACACACACCCATACAATGCGCACCACCCTGTGATGTTTTCCTCACTCCTACTAGTGAATGTAATGTAACACACACCCATACAATGCGCACCACCCCGTGATGTTTTTCTCACTCCTACTAGTGAATGTAATGTAACACACACCCATACAATGCGCACCACCCCGTGATGTTTTTCTCACTCCTACTAGTGAATGTAATGTAACACACACCCATACAATGCGCACCACCCCGTGATGTTTTTCTCACTCCTACTAGTGAATGTAATGTAACACACACCCATACAATGCGCACCACCCCGTGATGTTTTTCTCACTCCTACTAGTGAATGTAATGTAACACACACCCATACAATGCGCACCACCCCGTGATGTTTTTCTCACTCCTACTAGTGAATGTAATGTAACACACACCCATACAATGCGCACCACCCCGTGATGTTTTTCTCACTCCTACTAGTGAATGTAATGTAACACACACCCATACAATGCGCACCACCCCGTGATGTTTTTCTCACTCCTACTAGTGAATGTAATGTAACACACACCCATACAATGCGCACCGCCCCGTGATGTTTTTCTCACTCCTACTAGTGAATGTAATGTAACACACACCTATACAATGCCCACCGCCCCGTGATGTTTTTCTCACTCCTACTAGTGAATGTAATGTAACAAACACCCATACAATGCGCACCGCCCCGTGATGTTTTTCTCACTCCTACTAGTGAATCTAATGTAACACACACCCATACAATGCGCACCGCCCCGTGATGTTTTTCTCACTCCTACTAGTGAATCTAAAGTAACACACACCCATTCAATGCGCACCGCCCCGTGATGTTTTTCTCACTCCTACTAGTGAATGTAACGTAACACACACCCATACAATGCGCACCACCCCGTGATGTTTTTCTCACTCCTACTAGTGAATGTAACGTAACACACACCCATACAATGCGCACCACCCCGTGATGTTTTTCTCACTCCTACTAGTGAATGTAACGTAACACACACCCATACAATGCGCACCACCCCGTGATGTTTTTCTCACTGCTACTAGTGAATGTAACGTAACACACACCATACAATGCGCACCACCCCGTGATGTTTTTCTCACTCCTACTAGTGAATCTAATGTAACACACACCCATACAATGCGCACCACCCCGTGATGTTTTTCTCACTCCTACTAGTGAATGTAATGTAACACACACCCATACAATGCGCACCACCCCGTGATGTTTTTCTCACTCCTACTAGTGAATGTAATGTAACACACACCCATACAATGCGCACCACCCCGTGATGTTTTTCTCACTCCTACTAGTGAATGTAATGTAACACACACCCATACAATGCGCACCACCCCGTGATGTTTTTCTCACTCCTACTAGTGAATGTAATGTAACACACACCCATACAATGCGCACCACCCCGTGATGTTTTTCTCACTCCTACTAGTGAATCTAATGTAACACACACCCATACAATGCGCTCCACCCCGTGATGCTTTTCTCACTCCTACTAGTGAATGTAATGTAACACACACCCATACAATGCGCACCACCCCGTGATGTTTTTCTCACTCCTACTAGTGAATCTAAAGTAACACACACCCATTCAATGCGCACCACCCCGTGATGTTTTTCTCACTCCTACTAGTGAATGTAATGTAACACACACCCATACAATGCGCACCACCCCGTGATGTTTTTCTCACTCCTACTAGTGAATGTAATGTAACACACACCCATACAATGCGCACCACCCCGTGATGTTTTTCTCACTCCTACTAGTGAATGTAATGTAACACACACCCATACAATGCGCACCACCCCGTGATGTTTTTCTCACTCCTACTAGTGAATGTAATGTAACACACACCCATACAATGCGCACCACCCCGTGATGTTTTTCGCACTCCTACTAGTCAATGTAATGTAACACACACCCATACAATGCGCACCACCCCGTGATGTTTTTCTCACTCCTACTAGTGAATCTAATGTAACACACACCCATACAATGCGCACCACCCCGTGATGTTTTTCTCACTCCTACTAGTGAATGTAATGTAACACACACCCATACAATGCGCACCACCCCGTGATGTTTTCCTCACTCCTACTAGTGAATGTAATGTAACACACACCCATACAATGCGCACCACCCCGTGATGTTTTTCTCACTCCTACTAGTGAATCTAATGTAACACACACCCATACAATGCGCACCACCCCGTGATGTTTTTCTCACTCCTACTAGTGAATCTAATGTAACACACACCCATACAATGCGCACCACCCCGTGATGTTTTTCTCACTCCTACTAGTGAATCTAAAGTAACACACACCCATTCAATGCGCACCACCCCGTGATGTTTTTCTCACTCCTACTAGTGAATGTAATGTAACACACACCCATACAATGCGCACCACCCCGTGATGTTTTTCTCACTCCTACTAGTGAATGTAATGTAACACACACCCATACAATGCGCACCACCCCGTGATGTTTTTCTCACTCCTACTAGTGAATGTAATGTAACACACACCCATACAATGCGCACCACCCCGTGATGTTTTTCTCACTCCTACTAGTGAATGTATTGTAACACACACCCATACAATGCGCACCGCCCCGTGATGTTTTTCTCACTCCTACTAGTGAATCTAATGTAACACACACCCATACAATGCGCACCGCCCCGTGATGTTTTTCTCACTCCTACTAGTGAATCTAAAGTAACACACACCCATTCAATGCGCACCGCCCCGTGATGTTTTTCTCACTCCTACTAGTGAATGTAACGTAACACACACCCATACAATGCGCACCACCCCGTGATGTTTTTCTCACTCCTACTAGTGAATGTAACGTAACACACACCCATACAATGCGCACCACCCCGTGATGTTTTTCTCACTCCTACTAGTGAATGTAACGTAACACACACCCATACAATGCGCACCACCCCGTGATGTTTTTCTCACTCCTACTAGTGAATCTAACGTAACACACACCATACAATGCGCACCACCCCGTGATGTTTTTCTCACTCCTACTAGTGAATCTAACGTAACACACACCATACAATGCGCACCACCCCGTGATGTTTTTCTCACTCCTACTAGTGAATCTAATGTAACACACACCCATACAATGCGCACCACCCCGTGATGTTTTTCTCACTCCTACTAGTGAATCTAATGTAACACACACCCATACAATGCGCACCACCCCGTGATGTTTTTCTCACTCCTACTAGTGAATGTAATGTAACACACACCCATACAATGCGCACCACCCCGTGATGTTTTTCTCACTCCAACTAGTGAATGTAATGTAACACACACCCATACAATGCGCACCACCCCGTGATGTTTTTCTCACTCCTACTAGTGAATGTAATGTAACACACACCCATACAATGCGCACCACCCCGTGATGTTTTTCTCACTCCTACTAGTGAATCTAATGTAACACACACCCATTCAATGCGCACCACCCCGTGATGTTTTTCTCACTCCTACTAGTGAATCTAAAGTAACACACACCCATTCAATGCGCACCACCCCGTGATGTTTTTCTCACTCCTACCAGTGAATGTAATGTAACACACACCCATACAATGCGCACCACCCCGTGATGTTTTTCTCACTCCTACCAGTGAATGTAATGTAACACACACCCATACAATGCGCACCACCCCGTGATGTTTTTCTCACTCCTACCAGTGAATGTAATGTAACACACACCCATACAATGCGCACGACCTCGTGATGTTTTTCTCACTCCTACCAGTGAATGTAATGTAACACACACCCATACAATGCGCACCACCCCGTGATGTTTTTCTCACTCCTACTAGTGAATGTAATGTAACACACACCCATACAATGCGCACCACCCCGTGATGTTTTTCTCACTCCTACTAGTGAATGTAATGTAACACACACCCATACAATGCGCACCACCCCGTGATGTTTTTCTCACTCCTACTAGTGAATGTAATGTAACACACACCCATACAATGCGCACCACCCCGTGATGTTTTTCGCACTCCTACTAGTCAATGTAATGTAACACACACCCATACAATGCGCACCACCCCGTGATGTTTTTCTCACTCCTACTAGTGAATCTAATGTAACACACACCCATACAATGCGCACCACCCCGTGATGTTTTTCTCACTCCTACTAGTGAATGTAATGTAACACACACCCATACAATGCGCACCACCCCGTGATGTTTTCCTCACTCCTACTAGTGAATGTAATGTAACACACACCCATACAATGCGCACCACCCCGTGATGTTTTTCTCACTCCTACTAGTGAATCTAATGTAACACACACCCATACAATGCGCACCACCCCGTGATGTTTTTCTCACTCCTACTAGTGAATCTAATGTAACACACACCCATACAATGCGCACCACCCCGTGATGTTTTTCTCACTCCTACTAGTGAATCTAAAGTAACACACACCCATTCAATGCGCACCACCCCGTGATGTTTTTCTCACTCCTACTAGTGAATGTAATGTAACACACACCCATACAATGCGCACCACCCCGTGATGTTTTTCTCACTCCTACTAGTGAATGTAATGTAACACACACCCATACAATGCGCACCACCCCGTGATGTTTTTCTCACTCCTACTAGTGAATGTAATGTAACACACACCCATACAATGCGCACCACCCCGTGATGTTTTTCTCACTCCTACTAGTGAATGTATTGTAACACACACCCATACAATGCGCACCGCCCCGTGATGTTTTTCTCACTCCTACTAGTGAATCTAATGTAACACACACCCATACAATGCGCACCGCCCCGTGATGTTTTTCTCACTCCTACTAGTGAATCTAAAGTAACACACACCCATTCAATGCGCACCGCCCCGTGATGTTTTTCTCACTCCTACTAGTGAATGTAACGTAACACACACCCATACAATGCGCACCACCCCGTGATGTTTTTCTCACTCCTACTAGTGAATGTAACGTAACACACACCCATACAATGCGCACCACCCCGTGATGTTTTTCTCACTCCTACTAGTGAATGTAACGTAACACACACCCATACAATGCGCACCACCCCGTGATGTTTTTCTCACTCCTACTAGTGAATCTAACGTAACACACACCATACAATGCGCACCACCCCGTGATGTTTTTCTCACTCCTACTAGTGAATCTAACGTAACACACACCATACAATGCGCACCACCCCGTGATGTTTTTCTCACTCCTACTAGTGAATCTAATGTAACACACACCCATACAATGCGCACCACCCCGTGATGTTTTTCTCACTCCTACTAGTGAATCTAATGTAACACACACCCATACAATGCGCACCACCCCGTGATGTTTTTCTCACTCCTACTAGTGAATGTAATGTAACACACACCCATACAATGCGCACCACCCCGTGATGTTTTTCTCACTCCTACTAGTGAATGTAATGTAACACACACCCATACAATGCGCACCACCCCGTGATGTTTTTCTCACTCCTACTAGTGAATGTAATGTAACACACACCCATACAATGCGCACCACCCCGTGATGTTTTTCTCACTCCTACTAGTGAATCTAATGTAACACACACCCATTCAATGCGCACCACCCCGTGATGTTTTTCTCACTCCTACTAGTGAATCTAAAGTAACACACACCCATTCAATGCGCACCACCCCGTGATGTTTTTCTCACTCCTACCAGTGAATGTAATGTAACACACACCCATACAATGCGCACCACCCCGTGATGTTTTTCTCACTCCTACCAGTGAATGTAATGTAACACACACCCATACAATGCGCACCACCCCGTGATGTTTTTCTCACTCCTACCAGTGAATGTAATGTAACACACACCCATACAATGCGCACGACCTCGTGATGTTTTTCTCACTCCTACCAGTGAATGTAATGTAACACACACCCATACAATGCGCACCACCCCGTGATGTTTTTCTCACTCCTACTAGTGAATGTAATGTAACACACACCCATACAATGCGCACCACCCCGTGATGTTTTTCTCACTCCTACTAGTGAATGTAATGTAACACCCACCCATACAATGCGCACCACCCCGTGATGTTTTTCTCACTCCTACTAGTGAATGTAATGTAACACACACCCATACAATGCGCACCACCCCGTGATGTTTTTCTCACTCCTACTAGTGAATGTAATGTAACACACACCCATAC
The DNA here is from genome assembly GCF_034190915.1 of Cavia porcellus. NCBI lineage: Eukaryota > Metazoa > Chordata > Mammalia > Rodentia > Caviidae > Cavia > Cavia porcellus. The sequence continues at coordinate 334,418 of NW_026947680.1, read as the reverse complement.
AATGCGCACCACCCCGTGATGCTTTTCTCACTCCTACTAGTGAATGTAATGTAACACACACCCATAAAATGCGCACCACCCCGTGATGCTTTTCTCACTCCTACTAGTGAATGTAATGTAACACACACCCATACAATGCGCACCACCCCGTGATGCTTTTCTCACTGCTACTAGTGAATGTAATGTAACACACACCCATACAATGCGCACCACCCCGTGATGCTTTTCTCACTGCTACTAGTGAATGTAATGTACCACACCCATACAATGCGCACCACCCCGTGATGTTTTTCTCACTCCTACTAGTGAATCTAATGTAACACACACCCATACAATGCGCACCACCCCGTGATGTTTTTCTCACTCCTACTAGTGAATGTAATGTAACACACACCCATACAATGGGCACCACCCCGTGATGTTTTTCTCACTCCTACTAGTGAATGTAATGTAACACACACCCATACAATGCGCACCACCCGTGATGTTTTTCTCACTCCTACTAGTGAATGTAATGTAACACACACCCATACAATGCGCACCACCCCGTGATGTTTTTCTCACTCCTACTAGTGAATCTAATGTAACACACACCCATTCAATGCGCACCACCCCGTGATGTTTTTCTCACTCCTACTAGTGAATCTAATGTAACACACACTCATACAATGCGCACCACCCCGTGATGTTTTTCTCACTCCTACTAGTGAATGTAATGTAACACACACCCATACAATGCGCACCACCCCGTGATGTTTTTCTCACTCCTACTAGTGAATGTAATGTAACACACACCCATACAATGCGCACCACCCCGTGATGTTTTTCTCACTCCTACTAGTGAATGTAATGTAACACACACCCATACAATGCGCACCACCCCGTGATGCTTTTCTCACTCCTACTAGTGAATGTAATGTAACACACACCCATACAATGCGCACCACCCCGTGATGTTTTTCTCACTCCTACTAGTGAATGTAATGTAACACACACCCATACGATGCGCACCACCCCGTGATGCTTTTCTCACTGCAACTAGTGAATGTAATGTAACACACACCCATACAATGCGCACCACCCCGTGATGTTTTTCTCACTCCTACTAGTGAATCTAATGTAACACACACCCATACAATGCGCACCACCCCGTGATGTTTTTCTCACTCCTACTAGTGAATGTAATGTAACACACACCCACACAATGCGCACCACACCGTGATGTTTTTCTCACTCCTACTAGTGAATGTAATGTAACACACACCCATACAATGCGCACCTCCCCGTGATGTTTTTCTCACTCCTACTAGTGAATGTAATGTAACACACACCCATACAATGCGCACCACCCGTGATGTTTTTCTCACTCCTACTAGTGAATGTAATGTAACACACACCCATACAATGCGCACCACCCGTGATGTTTTTCTCACTCCTACTAGTGAATCTAATGTAACACACACCCATTCAATGCGCACCACCCCGTGATGTTTTTCTCACTCCTACTAGTGAATCTAATGTAACACACACCCATTCAATGGGCACCACCCCGTGATGTTTTTCTCACTCCTACTAGTGAATCTAATGTAACACACACCCATACAATGCGCACCACCCCGTGATGTTTTTCTCACTCCTACTAGTGAATGTAATGTAACACACACCCATACAATGCGCACCACCCCGTGATGTTTTTCTCACTCCTACTAGTGAATGTAATGTAACACACACCCATACAATGCGCACCACCCCGTGATGTTTTTCTCACTCCTACTAGTGAATGTAATGTAACACACACCCATACAATGCGCACCACCCCGTGATGTTTTTCTCACTCCTACTAGTGAATGTAATGTAACACACACCCATACAATGCGCACCACCCCGTGATGTTTTTCTCACTCCTAATAGTGAATGTAATGTAACACACACCCATACAATGCGCACCACACCGTGATGCTTTTCTCACTGCAACTAGTGAATGTAATGTAACACACACCCATACAATGCGCACCACCCCGTGATGTTTTTCTCACTCCTACTAGTGAATCTAATGTAACACACACCCATACAATGCGCACCACACCGTGATGTTTTTCTCACTCCTACTAGTGAATCTAATGTAACACACACCCATACAATGCGCACCACACCGTGATGTTTTTCTCACTCCTACTAGTGAATGTAATGTAACACACACCCATACAATGCGCACCACCCCGTGATGTTTTTCTCACTCCTACTAGTGAATCTAATGTAACACACACCCATTCAATGCGCACCACCCCGTGATGTTTTTCTCACTCCTACTAGTGAATCTAAAGTAACACACACCCATTCAATGCGCACCACCCCGTGATGTTTTTCTCACTCCTACTAGTGAATGTAATGTAACACACACCCATACAATGCGCACCACCCCGTGATGTTTTTCTCACTCCTACTAGTGAATGTAATGTAACACACACCCATACAATGCGCACTACCCCGTCATGTTTTTCTCACACCTACTAGTGAATGTAATGTAACACACACCCATACAATGCTCACCACCCCGTGATGTTTTTCTCACTCCTACTAGTGAATGTAATGTAACACACACCCATACAATGCGCACCACCCCGTGATGTTTTTCTCACTCCTACTAGTGAATGTAATGTAACACACACCCATACAATGCGCACCACCCCGTGATGTTTTTCTCACTCCTACTAGTGAATGTAATGTAACACACACCCATACAATGCGCACCACCCCGTGATGCTTTTCTCACTGCTACTAGTGAATGTAATGTAACACACACCCATACAATGCGCACCACCCCGTGATGCTTTTCTCACTCCTGCTAGTGAATCTAATGTAACACACACCCATACAATGCGCACCACCCCGTGATGCTTTTCTCACTCCTACTAGTGAATGTAATGTAACACACACCCATACAATGCGCACCACCCCGTGATGTTTTTCTCACTCCTACTAGTGAATGTAATGTAACACACACCCATACAATGCGCACCACCCCGTGATGTTTTTCTCACTCCTACTAGTGAATGTAATGTAACACACACACATACAATGCGCACCACCCCGTGATGTTTTTCTCACTCCTACTAGTGAATCTAATGTAACACACACCCATACAATGCGCACCACCCCGTGATGTTTTTCTCACTCCTACTAGTGAATCTAAAGTAACACACACCCATTCAATGCGCACCCCCCGTGATGCTTTTCTCACTCCTACTAGTGAATGTAATGTAACACACACCCATACAATGCGCACCCCCCGTGATGCTTTTCTCACTCCTACTAGTGAATGTAATGTAACACACACCCATACAATGCGCACCACCCCGTGATGTTTTTCTCACTCCTACTAGTGAATGTAATGTAACACACACCCATACAATGCGCACCACCCCGTGGTGTTTTTCTCACTCCTACTAGTGAATGTAATGTAACACACACCCATACAATGCGCACCACCCCGTGGTGCTTTTCTCACTCCTACTAGTGATTGTAATGTAACACACACCCATACAATGCGCACCACCCCGTGATGCTTTTCTCACTCCTACTAGTGAATCTAAAGTGACACACACCCATTCAATGCGCACCACCCCGTGATGTTTTTCTCACTCCTACTAGTGAATCTAAAGTAACACACACCCATTCAATGCGCACCACCCCGTGATGTTTTTCTCACTCCTACTAGTGAATGTAATGTAACACACACCCATACAATGCGCACCACCCCGTGATTTTTTTCTCACTCCTACTAGTGAATGTAATGTAACACACACCCATACAATGCGCACCACCCCGTGATGTTTTTCTCACTCCTACTAGTGAATGTAATGTAACACACACCCATACAATGCGCACCACCCCGTGATGTTTTTCTCACTGCTACTAGTGAATGTAATGTAACACACACCCATACAATGCGCACCACCCCGTGATGTTTTTCTCACTGCTACTAGTGAATGTAATGTAACACACACCCATACAATGCGCACCACCCCGTGATGTTTTTCTCACTCCTACTAGTGAATGTAATGTAACACACACCCATACAATGCGCACCACCACGTGATGTTTTTCTCACTCCTACTAGTGAATGTAATGTAACACACACCCATACAAAGCGCACCACCCCGTGATGTTTTTCTCACTCCTACTAGTGAATGTAATGTAACACACACCCATACAATGCGCACCACCCCGTGATGTTTTTCTCACTCCTACTAGTGAATGTAATGTAACACACACCCATACAATGCGCACCACCCCGTGATGTTTTTCTCACTGCTACTAGTGAATGTAATGTAACACACACCCATACAATGCGCACCACCCCGTGATGTTTTTCTCACTCCTACTAGTGAATGTAATGTAACACACACCCATACAATGCGCACCACCCCGTGATGTTTTTCTCACTCCTACTAGTGAATGTAATGTAACACACACCCATACAATGCGCACCACCCCGTGATGTTTTTCTCACTCTTACTAGTGAATGTAATGTAACACACACCCATACAATGCGCACCACCCCGTGATGTTTTTCTCACTGCTACTAGTGAATGTAATGTAACACACACCCATACAATGCGCACCACCCCGTGATGTTTTTCTCACTCCTACTAGTGAATGTAATATAACACACACCCATACAATGCGCACCACCCCGTGATGTTTTTCTCACTCGTACTAGTGAATCTAATGTAACACACACCCATACAATGCGCACCACCCCGTGATGTTTTTCTCACTCCTACTAGTGAATCTAATGTAACACACACCCATTCAATGCGCACCACCCCGTGATGTTTTTCTCACTCCTACTAGTGAATCTAAAGTAACACACACCCATTCAATGCGCACCACCCCGTGATGTTTTTCTCACTCCTACTAGTGAATGTAATGTAACACACACCCATACAATGCGCACCACCCCGTGATGCTTTTCTCACTCCTACTAGTGAATGTAATGTAACACACACCCATACAATGCGCACCACCCCGTGATGCTTTTCTCACTCCTACTAGTGAATGTAATGTAACACACACCCATACAATGCGCACGACCCCGTGATGCTTTTCTCACTGCTACTAGTGAATGTAATGTAACACACACCCATACAATGCGCACCACCCCGTGATGCTTTTCTCAGTGCTACTAGTGAATGTAATGTAACACACACCCATACAATGCGCACCACCCCGTGATGTTTTTCTCACTCCTACTAGTGAATGTAATGTAACACACACCCATACAATGCGCACCACCCCGTGATGTTTTTCTCACTCCTACTAGTGAATGTAACGTAACACACACCCATACAATGCGCACCACCCCGTGATGTTTTTCTCACTCCTACTAGTGAATGTAATGTAACACACACCCATACAATGCGCACCACCCGTGATGTTTTTCTCACTCCTACTAGTGAATGTAATGTAACACACACCCATACAATGCGCACCACCCCGTGATGTTTTTCTCACTCCTACTAGTGAATGTAATGTAACACACACCCATACAATGCGCACCACCCCGTGATGTTTTTCTCACTCCTACTAGTGAATGTAATGTAACACACACCCATACAATGCGCACCACCCCGTGATGTTTTTCTCACTCATACTAGTGAATGTAATGTAACACACACCCATACAATGCGCACCACCCCGTGATGTTTTTCTCACTCCTACTAGTGAATGTAATGTAACACACACCCATACAATGCGCACCACCCCGTGATGTTTTTCTCACTCCTACTAGTGAATGTAATGTAACACACACCCATACAATGCGCACCACCCCGTGATGCTTTTCTCACTCCTACTAGTGAATGTAATGTAACACACACCCATACAATGCGCACCACCCCGTGATGCTTTTCTCACTGCAATTAGTGAATGTAATGTAACACACACCCATACAATGCGCACCACCCCGTGATGTTTTTCTCACTCCTACTAGTGAATCTAATGTAACACACACCCATACAATGCGCACCACCCCGTGATGTTTTTCTCACTCCTACTAGTGAATGTAATGTAACACACACCCACACAATGCGCACCACACCGTGATGGTTTTCTCACTCCTAGTAGTGAATGTAATGTAACACACACCCATACAATGCGCACCACCCCGTGATGTTTTTCTCACTCCTACTAGTGAATGTAATGTAACACACACCCATACAATGCGCACCACCCCGTGATGCTTTTCTCACTGCAACTAGTGAATCTAATGTAACACACACCCATACAATGCGCACCACCCCGTGATGCTTTTCTCACTGCAACTAGTGAATCTAATGTAACACACACCCATACAATGCGCACCACCCCGTGATGTTTTTCTCACTCCTACTAGTGAATCTAATGTAACACACACCCATACAATGCGCACCACCCCGTGATGTTTTTCTCACTCCTACTAGTGAATGTAATGTAACACACACCCATACAATGCGCACCACCCTGTGATGTTTTTCTCACTCCTACTAGTGAATGTAATGTAACACACACCCATACAATGCGCACCACCCCGTGATGTTTTTCTCACTCGTACTAGTGAATCTAATGTAACACACACCCATTCAATGCGCACCACCCCGTGATGTTTTTCTCACTCCTACTAGTGAATCTAAAGTAACACACACCCATTCAATGCGCACCACCCCGTGATGTTTTTCTCACTCCTACTAGTGAATGTAATGTAACACACACCCATACAATGCGCACCACCCCGTGATGTTTTTCTCACTCCTACTAGTGAATGTAATGTAACACACACCCATACAATGCGCACTACCCCGTCATGTTTTTCTCACACCTACTAGTGAATGTAATGTAACACACACCCATACAATGCGCACCACCCCGTGATGTTTTTCTCACTCCTACTAGTGAATGTAATGTAACACACACCCATACAATGCGCACCACCCCGTGATGTTTTTCTCACTCCTACTAGTGAATGTAATGTAACACACACCCATACAATGCGCACCACCCCGTGATGTTTTTCTCACTCCTACTAGTGAATGTAATGTAACACACACCCATACAATGCGCACCACCCCGTGATTTTTTTCTCACTCCTACTAGTGAATGTAATGTAACACACACCCATACAATGCGCACCACCCCGTGATGTTTTTCTCACTCCTACTAGTGAATGTAATGTAACACACACCCATACAATGCGCACCACCCCGTGATGTTTTTCTCACTCCTACTAGTGAATGTAATGTAACACACACCCATACAATGCGCACCACCCCGTGATGCTTTTCTCACTCCTACTAGTGAATGTAATGTAACACACACCCATACAATGCGCACCACCCCGTGATGCTTTTCTCACTGCTACTAGTGAATGTAATGTAACACACACCCATACAATGCGCACCACCCCGTGATGCTTTTCTCACTGCTACTAGTGAATGTAATGTAACACACACCCATACAATGCGCACCTCCCCGTGATGCTTTTCTCACTCCTGCTAGTGAATCTAATGTAACACACACCCATACAATGCGCACCACCCCGTGATGTTTTTCTCACTCCTACTAGTGAATGTAATGTAACACACACCCATACAATGCGCACCACCCCGTGATGTTTTTCTCACTCCTACTAGTGAATGTAATGTAACACACACCCATACAATGCGCACCACCCCGTGATGTTTTTCTCACTCCTACTAGTGAATGTAATGTAACACACACCCATACAATGCGCATCACCCCGTGATGTTTTTCTCACTCCTACTAGTGAATCTAATGTAACACACACCCATTCAATGCGCACCACCCCGTGATGTTTTTCTCACTCCTACTAGTGAATGTAATGTAACACACACCCATACAATGCGCACCACCCCGTGATGTTTTTCTCACTCCTACTAGTGAATGTAATGTAACACACACCCATACAATGCGCACCACCCCGTGATGTTTTTCTCACTCCTACTAGTGAATCTAATGTAACACACACCCATACAATGCGCACCACCCCGTGATTTTTTCTCACTGCTACTAGTGAATGTAATGTAACACACACCCATACAATGCGCACCACCCCGTGATGTTTTTCTCACTGCTACTAGTGAATGTAATGTAACACACACCCATACAATGCGCACCACCCCGTGATGTTTTTCTCACTCCTACTAGTGAATGTAATGTAACACGCACCCATACAATGCGCACCACCCCGTGATGTTTTTCTCACTCCTACTAGTGAATCTAATGTAACACACACCCATACAATGCGCACCACCCCGTGATGTTTTTCTCACTCCTACTAGTGAATGTAATGTAACACACACCCATACAATGCGCACCACCCCGTGATGTTTTTCTCACTCCTACTAGTGAATCTAAAGTAACACACACCCATTCAATGCGCACCACCCCGTGATGCTTTTCTCACTCCTACTAGTGAATGTAATGTAACACACACCCATAAAATGCGCACCACCCCGTGATGCTTTTCTCACTCCTACTAGTGAATGTAATGTAACACACACCCATACAATGCGCACCACCCCGTGATGCTTTTCTCACTCCTACTAGTGAATGTAATGTAACACACACCCATACAATGCGCACCACCCCGTGATGTTTTTCTCACTCCTACTAGTGAATGTAATGTAACACACACCCATACAATGCGCACCACCCCGTGGTGCTTTTCTCACTCCTACTAGTGATTGTAATGTAACACACACCCATACAATGCGCACCACCCCGTGATGCTTTTCTCACTGCAACTAGTGAATCTAATGTAACACACACCCATACAATGCGCACCACCCCGTGATGCTTTTCTCACTCCTACTAGTGAATGTAATGTAACACACACCCATTCAATGCGCACCACCCCGTGATGTTTTTCTCACTCCTACTAGTGAATGTAATGTAACACACACCCATACAATGCGCACCACCCCGTGATGTTTTTCTCACTCCTACTAGTGAATGTAATGTAACACACACCCATACAATGCGCACCACCCCGTGATGTTTTTCTCACTCCTACTAGTGAATGTAATGTAACACACACCCATACAATGCGCACCACCCCGTGATGTTTTTCTCACTGCTACTAGTGAATGTAATGTAACACACACCCATACAATGCGCACCACACCGTGATGTTTTTCTCACTGCTACTAGTGAATGTAATGTAACACACACCCATACAATGCGCACCACCCCGTGATGTTTTTCTCACTCCTATAAGTGAATGTAATGTAACACACACCCATACAATGCGCACCACCCCGTGATGTTTTTCTCACTCCTACTAGTGAATGTAATGTAACACACACCCATACAATGCGCACCACCCCGTGATGTTTTTCTCACTCCTACTAGTGAATGTAATGTAACACACACCCATACAATGCGCACCACCCCGTGATGTTTTTCTCACTCCTACTAGTGAATGTAATGTAACACACACCCATACAATGCGCACCACCCCGTGATGTTTTTCTCACTGCTACTAGTGAATGTAATGTAACACACACGCATACAATGCGCACCACCCCGTGATGTTTTTCTCACTCCTACTAGTGAATGTAATGTAACACACACCCATACAATGCGCACCACCCCGTGATGTTTTTCTCACTCCTACTAGTGAATGTAATGTAACACACACCCATACAATGCGCACCACCCCGTGATGTTTTTCTCACTCCTACTAGTGAATGTAATGTAACACACACCCATACAATGCGCACCACCCCGTGATGTTTTTCTCACTCCTACTAGTGAATGTAATGTAACACACACCCATACAATGCGCACCACCCCGTGATGTTTTTCTCACTCCTACTAGTGAATGTAATGTAACACACACCCATACAATGCGCACCACCCCGTGATGTTTTTCGCACTCCTACTAGTCAATGTAATGTAACACACACCCATACAATGCGCACCACCCCGTGATGTTTTTCTCACTGCTACTAGTGAATCTAATGTAACACACACCCATACAATGCGCACCACCCCGTGATGTTTTTCTCACTCGTACTAGTGAATCTAATGTAACACACACCCATACAATGCGCACCACCACGTGATGTTTTTCTCACTCCTACTAGTGAATCTAAAGTAACACACACCCATTCAATGCGCACCACCCCGTGATGTTTTTCTCACTCCTACTAGTGAATGTAATGTAACACACACCCATACAATGCGCACCACCCCGTGATGTTTTTCTCACTCCTACTAGTGAATGTAATGTAACACACACCCATACAATGCGCACCACCCCGTGATGTTTTTCTCACTCCTACTAGTGAATGTAATGTAACACACAGCCATACAATGCGCACCACCCCGTGATGTTTTTCTCACTGCTACTAGTGAATGTAATGTAACACACACCCATACAATGCGCACCACCCCGTGATGTTTTTGTCACTGCTACTAGTGAATGTAATGTAACACACACCCATACAATGCGCACCACCCCGTGATGTTTTTCTCACTGCTACTAGTGAATGTAATGTAACACACACCCATACAATGCGCACCACCCCGTGATGTTTTTCTCACTGCTACTAGTGAATGTAATGTAACACACACCCATACAATGCGCACCACCCCGTGATGTTTTTCTCACTCCTACTAGTGAATGTAATGTAACACACACCCATACAATGCGCACCACCCCGTGATGTTTTTCTCACTCCTACTAGTGAATGTAATGTAACACACACCCATACAATGCGCACCACCCCGTGATGTTTTTCTCACTGCTACTAGTGAATGTAATGTAACACACACCCATACAATGCGCACCACCCCGTGATGTTTTTCTCACTCCTACTAGTGAATGTAATGTAACACACACCCATACAATGCACACCGCCCCGTGATGTTTTTCTCACTCCTACTAGTGAATGTAATGTAACACACACCCATACAATGCGCACCACCCCGTGATGTTTTTCTCACTCCTACTAGTGAATGTAATGTAACACACACCCATACAATGCGCACCGCCCCGTGATGTTTTTCTCACTCCTACTAGTGAATGTAATGTAACACACACCCATACAATGCGCACCACCCCGTGATGTTTTTCTCACTCCTACTAGTGAATCTAAAGTAACACACACCCATTCAATGCGCACCACCCCGTGATGTTTTTCTCACTCCTACTAGTGAATGTAATGTAACACACACCCATACAATGCGCACCACCCCGTGATGTTTTTCTCACTCCTACTAGTGAATGTAATGTAACACACACCCATACAATGCGCACCACCCCGTGATGTTTTTCTCACTCCTACTAGTGAATGTAATGTAACACACACCCATACAATGCGCACCACCCCGGGATGTTTTTCTCACTCCTACTAGTGAATGTAATGTAACACACACCCATACAATGCGCACCACCCCGTGATGTTTTTCTCACTCCTACTAGTGAATGTAATGTAACACACACCCATACAATGCGCACCACCCCGTGATGCTTTTCTCACTCCTACTAGTGAATGTAATGTAACACACACCCATACAATGCGCACCACCCCGTGATGCTTTTCTCACTCCTACTAGTGAATGTAATGTAACACACACCCATACAATGCGCACCACCCCGTGATGTTTTTCTCACTCCTACTAGTGAATGTAATGTAACACACACCCATACAATGCGCACCACCCCGTGATGCTTTTCTCACTGCAACTAGTGAATGTAATTTAACACACACCCATACAATGCGCACCACCCCGTGATGTTTTTCTCACTCCTACTAGTGAATCTAATGTAACACACACCCATTCAATGCGCACCACCCCGTGATGTTTTTCTCACTCCTACTAGTGAATCTAAAGTAACACACACCCATTCAATGCGCACCACCCCGTGATGTTTTTCTCACTCCTACCAGTGAATGTAATGTAACACACACCCATACAATGCGCACCACCCCGTGATGTTTTTCTCACTCCTACTAGTGAATGTAATGTAACACACACCCAAATAATGCGCACCACCCCGTGATGTTTTTCTCACTCCTACTAGTGAATGTAATGTAACACACACCCATACAATGCGCACCACCCCGTGATGTTTTTCTCACTCCTACTAGTGAATGTAATGTAACACACACCCATACAATGCGCACCACCCCGTGATGCTTTTCTCACTCCTACTAGTGAATGTAATGTAACACACACCCATACAATGCGCACCACCCCGTGATGTTTTTCTCACTCCTACTAGTGAATGTAATGTAACACACACCCATACAATGCGCACCACCCCGTGATGCTTTTCTCACTGCAACTAGTGAATGTAATGTAACACACACCCATACGATGCGCACCACCCCGTGATGTTTTTCTCACTGCAACTAGTGAATGTAATGTAACACACACCCATACAATGCGCACCACCCGTGATGTTTTTCTCACTCCTACTAGTGAATGTAATGTAACACACACCCATACGATGCGCACCACCCCGTGATGTTTTTCTCACTCCTACTAGTGAATCTAATGTAACACACACCCATTCAATGCGCACCACCCCGTGATGTTTTTCTCACTCCTACTAGTGAATGTAATGTAACACACACCCATACAATGCGCACCACCCCGTGATGTTTTTCTCACTCCTACTAGTGAATGTAATGTAACACACACCCATACAATGCGCACCACCCCGTGATGTTTTTCTCACTCCTACTAGTGAATGTAATGTAACACACACCCATACAATGCGCACCACCCCGTGATGCTTTTCTCACTCCTACTAGTGAATGTAATGTAACACACACCCATACAATGCGCACCACCCCGTGATGCTTTTCTCACTCCTACTAGTGAATGTAATGTAACACACACCCATACAATGCGCACCACCCCGTGATGCTTTTCTCACTGCAACTAGTGAATGTAATGTAACACACACCCATACAATGCGCACCACCCCGTGATGCTTTTCTCACTCCTACTAGTGAATCTAATATAACACACACCCATACAATGCGCACCACACCGTGATGTTTTTCTCACTCCTAGTAGTGAATGTAATGTAACACACACCCATACAATGCGCACCACCCCGTGATGTTTTTCTCACTCCTACTAGTGAATGTAATGTAACACACACCCATACAATGCGCACCACCCGTGATGTTTTTCTCACTCCTACTAGTGAATGTAATGTAACACACACCCATACAATGCGCACCACCCCGTGATGTTTTTCTCACTCCTACTAGTGAATGTAATGTAACACACACCCATACAATGCGCACCAACCCGTGATGTTTTTCTCACTCCTACTAGCGAATGTAATGTAACACACACCCATACAATGCGCACCACCCCGTGATGTTTTTCTCACTCCTACTAGCGAATGTAATGTAACACACACCCATACAATGCGCACCACCCCGTGATGTTTTTCTCACTCCTACTAGTGAATGTAATGTAACACACACCCATACAATGCGCACCACCCCGTGATGTTTTTCTCACTCCTACTAGTGAATGTAATGTAACACACACCCATACAATGCGCACCACCCCGTGATGTTTTTCTCACTCCTACTATTGAATGTAATGTAACACACACCCATACAATGCGCACCACCCCGTGATGTTTTTCTCACTCCTACTAGTGAATGTAATGTAACACACACCCATACAATGCGCACCACCCCGTGATGTTTTTCTCACTCCTACTAGTGAATGTAATGTAACACACACCCATACAATGCGCACCACCCCGTGATGTTTTTCTCACTCCTACTAGTGAATGTAATGTAACACACACCCATACAATGCGCACCACCCCGTGATGTTTTTCTCACTCCTACTAGTGAATGTAATGTAACACACACCCATACAATGCGCACCACCCCGTGATGTTTTTCTCACTCCTACTAGTGAATGTAATGTAACACACACCCATACAATGCGCACCACACCGTGATGTTTTTCTCACTCCTACTAGTGAATGTAATGTAACACACACCCATACAATGCGCACCACCCCGTGATGTTTTTCTCACTCCTACTAGTGAATGTAATGTAACACACACCCATACAATGCGCACCACCCCGTGATGCTTTTCTCACTCCTACTAGTGAATGTAATGTAACACACACCCATACAATGCGCACCACCCCGTGATGCTTTTCTCACTGCTACTAGTGAATGTAATGTAACACACACCCATACAATGCGCACCACCCCGTGATGCTTTTCTCACTGCTACTAGTGAATGTAATGTAACACACACCCATACAATGCGCACCACCCCGTGATGTTTTTCTCACTCCTACTAGTGAATGTAATGTAACACACACCCATACAATGCGCACCACCCCGTGATGTTTTTCTCACTCCTACTAGTGAATGTAATGTAACACACACCCATACAATGCGCACCACCCCGTGATGTTTTTCTCACTCCTACTAGTGAATGTAATGTAACACACACCCATACAATGCGCACCACGCGTGATGTTTTTCTCACTCCTACTAGTGAATGTAATGTAACACACACCCATACAATGCGCACCACCCCGTGATGTTTTTCTCACTCCTACTAGTGAATCTAATGTAACACACACCCATTCAATGCGCACCACCCCGTGATGTTTTTTTCACTCCTTCTAGTGAATGTAATGTAACACACACCCATACAATGCGCACCACCCCGTGATGTTTTTCTCACTCCTACTAGTGAATGTAATGTAACACACACCCATACAATGCGCACCACCCCGTGATGTTTTTCTCACTCCTACTAGTGAATGTAATGTAACACACACCCATACAATGCGCACCACCCCGTGATGTTTTTCTCACTCCTACTAGTGAATCTAATGTAACACACACCCATACAATGCGCACCACCCCGTGATGCTTTTCTCACTCCTACTAGTGAATGCAATGTAACACACACCCATACAATGCGCACCACCCCGTGATGCTTTTCTCACTCCTACTAGTGAATGTAATGTAACACACACCCATACAATGCGCACCACCCCGTGATGTTTTTCTCACTCCTACTAGTGAATGTAATGTAACACACACCCATACAATGCGCACCACCCCGTGATGCTTTTCTCACTGCAACTAGTGAATGTAATGTAACACACACCCATACAATGCGCACCACCCCGTGATGTTTTTCTCACTCCTACTAGTGAATCTAATGTAACACACACCCATACAATGCGCACCACCCCGTGATGTTTTTCTCACTCCTACTAGTGAATGTAATGTAACACACACCCATACAATGCGCACCACCCCGTGATGTTTTTCTCACTCCTAGTAGTGAATGTAATGTAACACACACCCATACAATGCGCACCACCCCGTGATGTTTTTCTCACTCCTACTAGTGAATGTAATGTAACACACACCCATACAATGCGCACCACCCCGTCATGTTTTTCTCACTCCTACTAGTGAATGTAATGTAACACACACCCATACAATGCGCACCACCCCGTGATGTTTTTCTCACTCCTACTAGTGAATGTAATGTAACACACACCCATACAATGCGCACCACCCCGTGATGTTTTTCTCACTCCTACTAGTGAATGTAATGTAACACACACCCATACAATGCGCACCACTCCGTGATGCTTTTCTCACTCCTACTAGTGAATGTAATGTAACACACACCCATACAATGCGCACCACACCGAGATGTTTTTCTCACTCCTACTAGTGAATGTAATGTAACACACACCCATACAATGCGCACCACCCCGTGATGCTTTTCTCACTGCAACTAGTGAATGTAATGTAACACACACCCATATAATGCGCACCACCCCGTGATGTTTTTCTCACTCCTACTAGTGAATCTAATGTAACACACACCCATACAATGCGCACCACCCCGTGATGTTTTTCTCACTCCTACTAGTGAATGTAATGTAACACACACCCATACAATGCGCACCACACCGTGATGTTTTTCTC
Source organism: Cavia porcellus (assembly GCF_034190915.1). Lineage (NCBI taxonomy): Eukaryota > Metazoa > Chordata > Mammalia > Rodentia > Caviidae > Cavia > Cavia porcellus. Next base: position 318,388 of record NW_026947680.1, on the reverse strand, counting down.
ACTCCTACTAGTGAATGTAATGTAACACACACCCATACAATGCGCAACACCCCGTGATGTTTTTCTCACTCCTACTAGTGAATGTAATGTAACACACACCCATACAATGCGCACCACCCCGTGATGTTTTTCTCACTCCTACTAGTGAATCTAATGTAACACACACCCATTCAATGCGCACCACCCCGTGATGTTTTTCTCACTCCTACTAGTGAATCTAAAGTAACACACACCCAATCAATGCGCACCACCCCGTGATGTTTTTCTCACTCCTACTAGTGAATGTAATGTAATACACACCCATACAATGCGCAGCACCCCGTGATGTTTTTCTCACTCCTACTAGTGAATGTAATGTAACACACACCCATACAATGCGCACTACCCCGTCATGTTTTTCTCACACCTACTAGTGAATGTAATGTAACACACACCCATACAATGCTCACCACCCCGTGATGTTTTTCTCACTCCTACTAGTGAATGTAATGTAACACACACCCATACAATGCGCACCACCCCGTGATGTTTTTCTCACTCCTACTAGTGAATGTAATGTAACACACACCCATACAATGCGCACCACCCCGTGATGTTTTTCTCACTCCTACTAGTGAATGTAATGTAACACACACCCATACAATGCGCACCACCCCGTGTTTTTCTCACTCCTACTAGTGAATGTAATGTAACACACACCCATACAATGCGCACCACCCCGTGATGTTTTTCTCACTCCTACTAGTGAATGTAATGTAACACACACCCATACAATGCGCACCACCCCGTGATGTTTTTCTCACTCCTACTAGTGAATGTAATGTAACACACACCCATACAATGCGCACCACCCCGTGATGTTTTTCTCACTCCTACTAGTGAATGTAATGTAACACACACCCATACAATGCGCACCACCCCGTGATGTTTTTCTCACTCCTACTAGTGAATGTAATGTAACACACACCCATACAATGCGCACCACCCCGTGATGTTTTTCTCACTCCTACTAGTGAATGTAATGTAACACACACCCATACAATGCGCACCACCCCGTGATGTTTTTCTCACTCCTACTAGTGAATGTAATGTAACACACACCCATACAATGCGCACCACCCCGTGATGTTTTTCTCACTCCTACTAGTGAATGTAATGTAACACACACCCATACAATGCGCACCACACCGTGATGTTTTTCTCACTCCTACTAGTGAATGTAATGTAACACACACCCATACAATGCGCACCACCCCGTGATGTTTTTCTCACTCCTACTAGTGAATGTAATGTAACACACACCCATACAATGCGCACCACCCCGTGATGCTTTTCTCACTCCTACTAGTGAATGTAATGTAACACACACCCATACAATGCGCACCACCCCGTGATGCTTTTCTCACTGCTACTAGTGAATGTAATGTAACACACACCCATACAATGCGCACCACCCCGTGATGCTTTTCTCACTGCTACTAGTGAATGTAATGTAACACACACCCATACAATGCGCACCACCCCGTGATGTTTTTCTCACTCCTACTAGTGAATGTAATGGAACACACACCCATACAATGCGCACCACCCCGTGATGTTTTTCTCACTCCTACTAGTGAATGTAATGTAACACACACCCATACAATGCGCACCACCCCGTGATGTTTTTCTCACTCCTACTAGTGAATGTAATGTAACACACACCCATACAATGCGCACCACGCGTGATGTTTTTCTCACTCCTACTAGTGAATGTAATGTAACACACACCCATACAATGCGCACCACCCCGTGATGTTTTTCTCACTCCTACTAGTGAATCTAATGTAACACACACCCATTCAATGCGCACCACCCCGTGATGTTTTTCTCACTCCTTCTAGTGAATGTAATGTAACACACACCCATACAATGCGCACCACCCCGTGATGTTTTTCTCACTCCTACTAGTGAATGTAATGTAACACACACCCATACAATGCGCACCACCCCGTGATGTTTTTCTCACTCCTACTAGTGAATGTAATGTAACACACACCCATACAATGCGCACCACCCCGTGATGTTTTTCTCACTCCTACTAGTGAATGTAATGTAACACACACCCATACAATGCCCACCACCCCGTGATGTTTTTCTCACTCCTACTAGTGAATGCAATGTAACACACACCCATACAATGCGCACCACCCCGTGATGCTTTTCTCACTCCTACTAGTGAATGTAATGTAACACACACCCATACAATGCGCACCACCCCGTGATGTTTTTCTCACTCCTACTAGTGAATGTAATGTAACACACACCCATACAATGCGCACCACCCCGTGATGCTTTTCTCACTGCAACTAGTGAATGTAATGTAACACACACCCATACAATGCGCACCACCCCGTGATGTTTTTCTCACTCCTACTAGTGAATCTAATGTAACACACACCCATACAATGCGCACCACCCCGTGATGTTTTTCTCACTCCTACTAGTGAATGTAATGTAACACACACCCATACAATGCGCACCACCCCGTGATGTTTTTCTCACTCCTAGTAGTGAATGTAATGTAACACACACCCATACAATGCGCACCACCCCGTGATGTTTTTCTCACTCCTACTAGTGAATGTAATGTAACACACACCCATACAATGCGCACCACCCCGTCATGTTTTTCTCACTCCTACTAGTGAATGTAATGTAACACACACCCATACAATGCGCACCACCCCGTGATGTTTTTCTCACTCCTACTAGTGAATGTAATGTAACACACACCCATACAATGCGCACCACCCCGTGATGTTTTTCTCACTCCTACTAGTGAATGTAATGTAACACACACCCATACAATGCGCACCACTCCGTGATGCTTTTCTCACTCCTACTAGTGAATGTAATGTAACACACACCCATACAATGCGCACCACACCGAGATGTTTTTCTCACTCCTACTAGTGAATGTAATGTAACACACACCCATACAATGCGCACCACCCCGTGATGCTTTTCTCACTGCAACTAGTGAATGTAATGTAACACACACCCATATAATGCGCACCACCCCGTGATGTTTTTCTCACTCCTACTAGTGAATCTAATGTAACACACACCCATACAATGCGCACCACCCCGTGATGTTTTTCTCACTCCTACTAGTGAATGTAATGTAACACACACCCATACAATGCGCACCACACCGTGATGTTTTTCTCACTCCTACTAGTGAATGTAATGTAACACACACCCATACAATGCGCAACACCCCGTGATGTTTTTCTCACTCCTACTAGTGAATGTAATGTAACACACACCCATACAATGCGCACCACCCCGTGATGTTTTTCTCACTCCTACTAGTGAATCTAATGTAACACACACCCATTCAATGCGCACCACCCCGTGATGTTTTTCTCACTCCTACTAGTGAATCTAAAGTAACACACACCCATTCAATGCGCACCACCCCGTGATGTTTTTCTCACTCCTACTAGTGAATGTAATGTAATACACACCCATACAATGCGCACCACCCCGTGATGTTTTTCTCACTCCTACTAGTGAATGTAATGTAACACACACCCATACAATGCGCACTACCCCGTCATGTTTTTCTCACACCTACTAGTGAATGTAATGTAACACACACCCATACAATGCTCACCACCCCGTGATGTTTTTCTCACTCCTACTAGTGAATGTAATGTAACACACACCCATACAATGCGCACCACCCCGTGATGCTTTTCTCACTGCTACTAGTGAATGTAATGTAACACACACCCATACAATGCGCACCACCCCGTGTTGCTTTTCTCACTGCTACTAGTGAATGTAATGTAACACACACCCATACAATGCGCACCACCCCGTGATGTTTTTCTCACTCCTACTAGTGAATCTAATGTAACACACACCCATACAATGCGCACCACCCCGTGATGTTTTTCTCACTCCTACTAGTGAATGTAATGTAACACACACCCATACAATGCGCACCACCCCGTGATGTTTTTCTCACTCCTACTAGTGAATGTAATGTAACACACACCCATACAATGCGCACCACCCCGTGATGTTTTTCTCACTCCTACTAGTGAATGTAATGTAACACACACCCATACAATGCGCACCACCCCGGGATGTTTTTCTCACTCCTACTAGTGAATGTAATGTAACACACACCCATACAATGCGCACCACCCCGTGATGTTTTTCTCACTCCTACTAGTGAATGTAATGTAACACACACCCATACAATGCGCACCACCCCGTGATGTTTTTCTCACTCCTACTAGTGAATGTAATGTATCACACACCCATACAATGCGCACCACCCCGTGATGTTTTTCTCACTCCTACTAGTGAATGTAATGTAACACACACCCATACAATGCGCACCACCCCGTGATGCTTTTCTCACTGCAACTAGTGAATGTAATGTAACACACACCCATACAATGCGCACCACACCGTGATGCTTTTCTCACTGCAACTAGTGAATGTAATGTAACACACACCCATACAATGCGCACCACACCGTGATGCTTTTCTCACTCCTACTAGTGAATGTAATGTAACACACACCCATACAATGCGCACCACCCCGTGATGCTTTTCTCACTCCTACTAGTGAATGTAATGTAACACACACCCATACAATGCGCACCACCCCGTGATGCTTTTCTCACTCCTACTAGTGAATGTAATGTATCACACACCCATACAATGCGCACCACCCCGTGATGCTTTTCTCACTGCTTCTAGTGAATGTAATGTAACACACACCCATACAATGCGCACCACCCCGTGATGTTTTTCTCACTGCTTCTAGTGAATGTAATGTAACACACACCCATACAATGCGGACCACCCCGTGATGTTTTTCTCACTCCTACTAGTGAGTGTAATGTAACACACACCCATACAATGCGCACCACCCCGTGATGTTTTTCTCACTCCTACTAGTGAATGTAATGTAACACACACCCATACAATGCGCACCACCCCGTGATGTTTTTCTCACTCCTACTAGTGAATCTAAAGTAACACACACCCATTCAATGCGCACCACCCCGTGATGTTTTTCTCACTCCTACTAGTGAATGTAATGTAACACACACCCATACAATGCGCACCACCCCGTGATGTTTTTCTCACTCCTACTAGTGAATGTAATGTAACACACACCCATACAATGCGCACCACCCCGTGATGTTTTTCTCACTCCTACTAGTGAATGTAATGTAACACACACCCATACAATGCGCACCACCCCGTGATGTTTTTCTCACTCCTACTAGTGAATGTAATGTAACACACACCCATACAATGCGCACCACCCCGTGATGCTTTTCTCACTCCTACTAGTGAATGTAATGTAACACACACCCATACAATGCGCACCACCCCGTGATGTTTTTCTCACTCCTACTAGTGAATGTAATGTAACACACACCCATACAATGCGCACCACCCCGTGATGCTTTTCTCACTCCTACTAGTGAATGTAATGTAACACACACCCATACAATGCGCACCACCCCGTGATGTTTTTCTCACTCCTACTATTGAATGTAATGTAACACACACCCATACAATGCGCACCACCCCGTGATGTTTTTCTCACTCCTACTAGTGAATGTAATGTAACACACACCCATACAATGCGCACCACCCCGTGATGTTTTTCTCACTCCTACTAGTGAATGTAATGTAACACACACCCATAAAATGCGCACCACCCCGTGATGTTTTCCTCACTCCTACTAGTGAATCTAATGTAATACACACCCATACAATGCGCACCACCCCGTGATGTTTTTCTCACTCCTACTAGTGAATCTAAAGTAACACACACCCATTCAATGCGCACCACCCCGTGATGTTTTTCTCACTCCTACTAGTGAATGTAATGTAACACACACCCATGCAATGCGCACCACCCCGTGATGTTTTTCTCACTCCTACTAGTGAATGTAATGTAACACACACCCATACAATGCGCACCACCCCGTGATGTTTTTCTCACTCCTACTAGTGAATGTAATGTAACACACACCCATACAATGCGCACAACCCCGTGATGCTTTTCTCACTCCTACTAGTGAATGTAATGTAACACACACCCATACAATGCGCACCACCCCGTGATGCTTTTCTCACTGCTACTAGTGAATGTAATGTAACACACACCCATACAATGCGCACAACCCCGTGATGTTTTTCTCACTCCTACTAGTGAATGTAATGTAACACACACCCATACAATGCGCACCACCCCGTGATGCTTTTCTCACTGCTACTAGTGAATGTAATGTAACACACACCCATACGATGCGCACCACCGCGTGATGTTTTTGTCACTCCTACTAGTGAATCTAATGTAACACACACCCATACAATGCGCACCACCCCGTGATGTTTTTCTCACTCCTACTAGTGAATGTAATGTAACACACACCCATACAATGCGCACCACCCCCTGATGTTTTTCTCACTCCTACTAGTGAATGTAATGTAACACACACCCATACAATGCGCACCACCCCGTGATGCTTTTCTCACTCCTACTAGTGAATGTAATGTAACACACACCCATACAATGCGCACCACCCCGTGATGTTTTTCTCACTCCTACTAGTGAATGTAATGTAACACACACCCATACAATGCGCACCACCCCGTGATGCTTTTCTCACTCCTACTAGTGAATGTAATGTAACACACACCCATACAATGCGCACCACCCCGTGATGTTTTTCTCACTCCTACTATTGAATGTAATGTAACACACACCCATACAATGCGCACCACCCCGTGATGTTTTTCTCACTCCTACTAGTGAATGTAATGTAACACACACCCATACAATGCGCACCACCCCGTGATGTTTTTCTCACTCCTACTAGTGTATGTAATGTAACACACACCCATAAAATGCGCACCACCCCGTGATGTTTTCCTCACTCCTACTAGTGAATCTAATGTAATACACACCCATACAATGCGCACCACCCCGTGATGTTTTTCTCACTCCTACTAGTGAATCTAAAGTAACACACACCCATTCAATGCGCACCACCCCGTGATGTTTTTCTCACTGCTTCTAGTGAATGTAATGTAACACACACCCATACAATGCGCACCACCCCGTGATGTTTTTCTCACTCCTACTAGTGAGTGTAATGTAACACACACCCATACAATGCGCACCACCCCGTGATGTTTTTCTCACTCCTACTAGTGAATGTAATGTAACACACACCCATACAATGCGCACCACCCCGTGATGTTTTTCTCACTCCTACTAGTGAATCTAAAGTAACACACACCCATTCAATGCGCACCACCCCGTGATGTTTTTCTCACTCCTACTAGTGAATGTAATGTAACACACACCCATACAATGCGCACCACCCCGTGATGTTTTTCTCACTCCTACTAGTGAATGTAATGTAACACACACCCATACAATGCGCACCACCCCGTGATGTTTTTCTCACTCCTACTAGTGAATGTAATGTAACACACACCCATACAATGCGCACCACCCCGTGATGTTTTTCTCACTCCTACTAGTGAATGTAATGTAACACACACCCATACAACGCGCACCACCCCGTGATGCTTTTCTCACTCCTACTAGTGAATGTAATGTAACACACACCCATACAATGCGCACCACCCCGTGATGCTTTTCTCACTCCTACTAGTGAATGTAATGTAACACACACCCATACAATGCGCACCACCCCGTGATGCTTTTCTCACTCCTACTAGTGAATGTAATGTAACACACACCCATACAATGCGCACCACCCCGTGATGTTTTTCTCACTCCTACTAGTGAATGTAATGTAACACACACCCATACAATGCGCACCACCCCGTGATGCTTTTCTCACTCCTACTAGTGAATGTAATGTAACACACACCCATACAATGCGCACCACCCCGTGATGTTTTTCTCACTCCTACTAGTGAATGTAATGTAACACACACCCATAAAATGCGCACCACCCCGTGATGTTTTCCTCACTCCTACTAGTGAATCTAATGTAATACACACCCATACAATGCGCACCACCCCGTGATGTTTTTCTCACTCCTACTAGTGAATCTAAAGTAACACACACCCATTCAATGCGCACCACCCCGTGATGTTTTTCTCACTCCTACTAGTGAATGTAATGTAACACACACCCATACAATGCGCACCACCCCGTGATGTTTTTCTCACTCCTACTAGTGAATGTAATGTAACACACACCCATGCAATGCGCACCACCCCGTGATGTTTTTCTCACTCCTACTAGTGAATGTAATGTAACACACACCCATGCAATGCGCACCACCCCGTGATGTTTTTCTCACTCCTACTAGTGAATGTAGTGTAACACACACCCATACAATGCGCTCCACCCCGTGATGTTTTTCTCACTCCTACTAGTGAATGTAATGTAACACACACCCATACAATGCGCACCACCCCGTGATGTTTTTCTCACTCCTACTAGTGAATGTAATGTAACACACACCCATACAATGCGCACCACCCCGTGATGTTTTTCTCACTCCTACTAGTGAATGTAATGTAACACACACCCATACAATGCGCACCACCCCGTGAGGTTTTTCTCACTCCTACTAGTGAATGTAATGTAACACACACCCATACAATGCGCACCACCCCGTGATGTTTTTCTCACTCCTACTAGTGAATCTAAAGTAACACACACCCATTCAATGCGCACCACCCCGTGATGTTTTTCTCACTCCTACTAGTGAATGTAATGTAACACACACCCATACAATGCGCACCACCCCGTGATGTTTTTCTCACTCCTACTAGTGAATCTAAAGTAACACACACCCATTCAATGCGCACCACCCCGTGATGTTTTTCTCACTCCTACTAGTGCATGTAATGTAACACACACCCATACAATGCGCACCACCCCGTGATGTTTTTCTCACTCCTACTAGTGAATGTAATGTAACACACACCCATACAATGCGCACCACCCCGTGATGCTTTTCTCACTCCTACTAGTGAATGTAATGTAACACACACCCATACAATGCGCACCACCCCGTGATCCATTTCTCACTGCTACTAGTGAATGTAATGTAACACACACCCATACAATGCGCACCACCCCGTGATGTTTTTCTCACTAATACTAGTGAATGTAATGTAACACACACCCATACAATGCGCACCACCCCGTGATGTTTTTCTCACTCCTACTAGTGAATGTAATGTAACACACACCCATACAATGCGCACCACCCCGTGATGTTTTTCTCACTCCTACTAGTGAATGTAATGTAACACACACCCATACAATGCGCAACCACCCCGTGATGTTTTTCTCACTCCTACTAGTGAATGTAATGTAACAAACACCCATACAATGCGCACCACGCCGTGATGTTTTTCTCACTCCTACTAGTGAATCTAAAGTAACACACACCCATTCAATGCGCACCACCCCGTGATGTTTTTCTCACTCCTACTAGTTAATGTAATGTAACACACACCCATACAATGCGCACCACCCCGTGATGTTTTTCTCACTCCTACTAGTGATTGTAATGTAACACACACCCATACAATGCGCACCACCCCGTGATGTTTTTCTCACTCCTACTAGTGAATGTAATGCAACACACACCCATACAATGCGCACAACCCCGTGATGTTTTTCTCACTCCTACTAGTGAATGTAATGTAACACACACCCATACAATGCGCACAACCCCGTGATGCTTTTCTCACTCCTACTAGTGAATGTAATGTAACACACACCCATACAATGCGCACCACCCCGTGATGCTTTTCTCACTGCTACTAGTGAATGTAATGTAACACACACCCATACAATGCGCACAACCCCGTGATGTTTTTCTCACTCCTACTAGTGAATGTAATGTAACACACACCCATACAATGCGCACCACCCCGTGATGCTTTTCTCACTGCTACTAGTGAATGTAATGTAACACACACCCATACAATGCGCACCACCGCGTGATGTTTTTCTCACTCCTACTAGTGAATGTAATGTAACACACACCCATACAATGCGCACCACCCCGTGATGTTTTTCTCACTCCTACTAGTGAATGTAATGTAACACACACCCATACAATGCGCACCACCCCCTGATGTTTTTCTCACTCCTACTAGTGAATGTAATGTAACACACACCCATAAAATGCACACCACCCCGTGATGCTTTTCTAACTCCTACTAGTGAATGTAATGTAACACACACCCATACAATGCGCACCACCCCGTGATGTTTTTCTCACTCCTACTAGTGAATGTAATGTAACACACACCCATACAATGCGCACCACCCCGTGATGCTTTTCTCACTCCTACTAGTGAATGTAATGTAACACACAAGCATACAATGCGCACCACCCCGTGATGTTTTTCTCACTCCTACTATTGAATGTAATGTAACACACACCCATACAATGCGCACCACCCCGTGATGTTTTTCTCACTCCTACTAGTGAATGTAATGTAACACACACCCATACAATGCGCACCACCCCGTGATGTTTTTCTCACTCCTACTAGTGTATGTAATGTAACACACACCCATAAAATGCGCACCACCCCGTGATGTTTTCCTCACTCCTACTAGTGAATCTAATGTAATACACACCCATACAATGCGCACCACCCCGTGATGTTTTTCTCACTCCTACTAGTGAATCTAAAGTAACACACACCCATTCAATGCGCACCACCCCGTGATGTTTTTCTCACTCCTACTAGTGAATGTAATGTAACACACACCCATGCAATGCGCACCACCCCGTGATGTTTTTCTCACTCCTACTAGTGAATGTAATGTAACACACACCCATGCAATGCGCACCACCCCGTGATGTTTTTCTCACTCCTACTAGTGAATGTAATGTAACACACACCCATACAATGCGCACCACCCCGTGATGTTTTTCTCACTCCTACTAGTGAATGTAATGTAACACACACCCATACAATGCGCACCACCCCGTGATGTTTTTCTCACTCCTACTAGTGAATGTAATGTAACACACACCCATACAATGCGCACCACCCCGTGATGTTTTTCTCACTCCTACTAGTGAATGTAATGTAACACACACCCATACAATGCGCACCACCCCGTGATGTTTTTCTCACTCCTACTAGTGAATGTAATGTAACACACACCCATACAATGCGCACCACCCCGTGATGTTTTTCTCACTCCTACTAGTGAATCTAAAGTAACACACACCCATTCAATGCGCACCACCCCGTGATGTTTTTCTCACTCCTACTAGTGAATGTAATGTAACACACACCCATACAATGCGCACCACCCCGTGATGTTTTTCTCACTCCTACTAGTGAATCTAAAGTAACACACACCCATTCAATGCGCACCACCCCGTGATGTTTTTCTCACTCCTACTAGTGCATGTAATGTAACACACACCCATACAATGCGCACCACCCCGTGATGTTTTTCTCACTCCTACTAGTGAATGTAATGTAACACACACCCATACAATACGCACAACCCCGTGATGTTTTTCTCACTCCTACTAGTGAATGTAATGTAACACACACCCATACAATGCGCACCACCTCGTGATGTTTTTCTCACTCCTACTAGTGAATTTAATGTAACACACACCCATACAATGCGCACCACCCCGTGATGTTTTTCTCACTCCTACTAGTGAATGTAATGTAACACACACCCATACAATGCGCACCACCCCGTGATGTTTTTCTCACTCCTACTAGTGAATGTAATGTAACACACACCCATACAATGCGCACCACCCCGTGATGTTTTTCTCACACCTACTAGTGAATGTAATGTAACACACACCCATACAATGCGCACCACCCCGTGATGTTTTTCTCACTCCTACTAGTGAATGTAATGTAACACACACCCATACAATGCGCACCACCCCGTGATGCTTTTCTCACTCCTACTAGTGAATGTAATGTAACACACACCCATACAATGGGCACCACCCCGTGATGTTTTTCTCACTCCTACTAGTGAATGTAATGTAACACACACCCATGCAATGCGCACCACCCCGTGATGTTTTTCTCACTCCTACTAGTGAATCTAAAGTAACACTCACCCATTCAATGCGCACCACCCCGTGATGTTTTTCTCACTCCTACTAGTGAATGTAATGTAACACACACCCATACAATGCGCACCACCCCGTGATGTTTTTCTCACTCCTACTAGTGAATGTAATGTAACACACACCAATACAATGCGCACCACCCCGTGATGTTTTTCTCACTCCTACTAGTGAATGTAATGTAACACACACCCATACAATGCGCACCACCCCGTGATGTTTTTCTCACTCCTACTAGTGAATGTAATGTAACACACACCCATACAATGCGCACCACCCCGTGATGCTTTTCTCACTCCAACTAGTGAATGTAATGTAACTCACACCCATACAATGCGCACCACCCCGTGATGCTTTTCTCACTCCTACTAGTGAATGTAATGTAACACACACCCATACAATGCGCACCACCCCGTGATGCTTTTCTCACTCCTACTAGTGAATCTAATGTAACACACACCCATACAATGCGCACCACCCCGTGATGCATTTCTCACTCCTACTAGTGAATGTAATGTAACACACACCCATACAATGCGCACCACCCCGTGATGTTTTTCTCACTCCTACTAGTGAATGTAATGTAACACACACCCATACAATGCGCACCACCCCGTGATGTTTTTCTCACTCCTACTAGTGAATGTAATGTAACACACACCCATACAATGCGCACCACCCCGTGATGTTTTTCTCACTCCTACTAGTGAATGTAATGTAACACACACCCATACAATGCGCACCACCCCGTGATGTTTTTCTCACTCCTACTAGTGAATGTAATGTACCACACACCCATACAATGCGCACCACCCCGTGATGTTTTTCTCACTCCTACTAGTGAATGTAATGTAACACACACCCATACAATGCGCACCACCCCGTGATGTTTTTCTCACTCCTACTAGTGAATGTAATGTAACACACACCCATACAATGCGCACCACCCCGTGATGTTTTTCTCACTCCTACTAGTGAATGTAATGTAACACACACCCATACAATGCGCACCACCCCGTGATGTTTTTCTCACTCCTACTAGTGAATGTAATGTAACACACACCCATACAATGCGCACCACCCCGTGATGTATTTCTCACTCCTACTAGTGAATGTAATGTAACACACACCCATACAATGCGCACCACCCCGTGATGTTTTTCTCACTCCTACTAGTGAATGTAATGTAACACACACCCATTCAATGCGCACCACCCCGTGATGTTTTTCTCACTCCTACTAGTGAATGTAATGTAACACACACCCATACAATGCGCACCACCCCGTGATGTTTTTCTCACTCCTACTAGTGAATGTAATGTAACACACACCCATTCAATGCGCACCACCCCGTGATGTTTTTCTCACTCCTACTAGTGAATGTAATGTAACACACACCCATACAATGCGCACCACCCCGTGATGTTTTTCTCACTCCTACTAGTGAATGTAATGTAACACACACCCATACAATGCGCACCACCCCGTGATGTTTTTCTCACTCCTACTAGTGAATGTAATGTAACACACACCCATACAATGCGCACCACCCCGTGATGTTTTTCTCACACCTACTAGTGAATGTAATGTAACACACACCCATACAATGCGCACCACCCCGTGATGTTTTTCTCACTCCTACTAGTGAATCTAATGTAACACACACCCATACAATGCGCACCACCCCGTGATGTTTTTCTCACTCCTACTAGTGAATGTAATGTAACACACACCCATACAATGCGCACCACCCCGTGATGTTTTTCTCACTCCTACTAGTGAATGTAATGTAACACACACCCATACAATGCGCACCACCCCGTGATGTTTTTCTCACTCCTACTAGTGAATGTAATGTAACACACACCCATACAATGCGCACCACCCCGTGATGTTTTTCTCACTCCTACTAGTGAATCTAAAGTAACACACACCCATTCAATGCGCACCACCCCGTGATGTTTTTCTCACTCCTACTAGTGAATGTAATGTAACACACACCCATACAATGCGCACCACCCCGTGATGTTTTTCTCACTCCTACTAGTGAATGTAATGTAACACACACCCATACAATGCGCACCACCCCGTGATGTTTTTCTCACTCCTACTAGTGAATGTAATGTAACACACACCCATACAATGCGCACCACCCCGTGATGTTTTTCTCACTCCTACTAGTGAATGTAATGTAACACACACGCATACAATGCGCACCACCCCGTGATGCTTTTCTCACTGCTACTAGTGAATGTAATGTAACACACACCCATACAATGCGCACAACCCCGTGATGTTTTTCTCACTCCTACTAGTGAATGTAATGTAACACACACCCATACAATGCGCACCACCCCGTGATGTTTTTCTCACTCCTACTAGTGAATGTAATGTAACAAACACCCATACAATGCGCACCACCCCGTGATGTTTTTCTCACTCCTACTAGTGAATGTAATGTAACACACACCCATACAATGCGCACCACCCCGTGATGTTTTTCTCACTCCTACTAGTGAATCTAATGTGACACACACCCATACAATGCTCACCACCCCGTGATGTTTTTCTCGCTCCTACTAGTGAATCTAATGTGACACACACCCATACAATGCGCACCACCACGTGATGTTTTTCTCACTCCTACTAGTGAATCTAAAGTGACACACACCCATTCAATGCGCACCACCCCGTGATGTTTTTCTCCCTCCTACTAGTGAATGTAATGTAACACACACCCATACAATGCGCACCACCCCGTGATGTTTTTCTCACTCCTACTAGTGAATGTAATGTAACACACACCCATACAATGCGCACCACCCCGTGATGTTTTTCTCACTCCTACTAGTGAATGTAATGTAACACACACCCATACAATGCGCACCACCCCGTGATGTTTTTCTCACTCCTACTAGTGAATGTAATGTAACACACACCCATACAATGCGCACCACACCGTGATGCTTTTCTCACTCCTACTAGTGAATGTAATGTAACACACACCCATACAATGCGCACCACCCCGTGATGCTTTTCTCACTCCTACTAGTGAATGTAATGTAACACACACCCATACAATGCGCACCACCCCGTGATGCTTTTCTCACTGCTTCTAGTGAATGTAATGTAACACACACCCATACAATGCGCACCACCCCGTGATGTTTTTCTCACTGCTTCTAGTGAGTGTAATGTAACACACACCCATACAATGCGCACCACCCCGTGATGTTTTTCTCACTCCTACTAGTGAGTGTAATGTAACACACACCCATACAATGCGCACCACCCCGTGATGTTTTTCTCACTCCTACTAGTGAATGTAATGTAACACACACCCATACAATGCGCACCACCCCGTGATGTTTTTCTCACTCCTAGTAGTGAATGTAATGTAACACACACCCATACAATGCGCACCACCCCGTGATGTTTTTCTCACTCCTACTAGTGAATGTAATGTAACACACACCCATACAATGCGCACCACCCCGTGATGTTTTTCTCACTCCTACTAGTGAATCTAAAGTAACACACACCCATTCAATGCGCACCACCCCGTGATGTTTTTCTCACTCCTACTAGTGAATGTAATGTAACACACACCCATACAATGCGCACCACCCCGTGATGTTTTTCTCACTCCTACTAGTGAATGTAATGTAACACACACCCATACAATGCGCACCACCCCGTGATGTTTTTCTCACTCCTACTAGTGAATGTAATGTAACACACACCCATACAATGCGCACCACCCCGTGATGTTTTTCTCACTCCTACTAGTGAATCTAATGTAACACACACCCATACAATGCGCACCACCCCGTGATGTTTTTCTCACTCCTACTAGTGAATGTAATGTAACACACACCCATACAATGCGCACCACCCCGTGATGTTTTTCTCACTCCTACTAGTGAATGTAATGTAACACACACCCATACAATGCGCACCACCCCGTGATGTTTTTCTCACTCCTACTAGTGAATGTAATGTAACACACACCCATACAATGCGCACCACCCCGTGATGTTTTTCTCACTCCTACTAGTGAATCTAAAGTAACACACACCCATTCAATGCGCACCACCCCGTGATGTTTTTCTCACTCCTACTAGTGAATGTAATGTAACACACACCCATACAATGCGCACCACCCCGTGATGTTTTTCTCACTCCTACTAGTGAATGTAATGTAACACACACCCATACAATGCGCACCACCCCGTGATGTTTTTCTCACTCCTACTAGTGAATGTAATGTAACACACACCCATACAATGCGCACCACCCCGTGATGTTTTTCTCACTCCTACTAGTGAACGTAATGTAACACACACCCATACAATGCGCACCACCCCGTGATGCTTTTCTCACTGCTACTAGTGAACGTAATGTAACACACACCCATACAATGCGCACAACCCCGTGATGTTTTTCTCACTCCTACTAGTGAACGTAATGTAACACAGACCCATACAATGCGCACCACCCCGTGATGTTTTTCTCACTCCTACTAGTGAATGTAATGTAACAAACACGCATACAATGCGCACCACCCCGTGATGTTTTTCTCACTCCTACTAGTGAATGTAATGTAACACACACCCATACAATGCGCACCACCCCGTGATGTTTTTCTCACTCCTACTAGTGAATGTAATGTAACACACACCCATACAATGCGCACCACCCCGTGATGTTTTTCTCACTCCTACTAGTGAATCTAATGTGACACACACCCATACAATGCGCACCACCACGTGATGTTTTTCTCACTCCTACTAGTGAATCTAAAGTGACACACACCCATTCAATGCGCACCACCCCGTGATGTTTTTCTCACTCCTACTAGTGAATGTCATGTAACACACACCCATACAATGCGCACCACACCGTGATGCTTTTCTCACTCCTACTAGTGAATGTAATGTAACACACACCCATACAATGCGCACCACCCCGTGATGCTTTTCTCACTCCTACTAGTGAATGTCATGTAACACACACCCATACAATGCGCACCACCCCGTGATGCTTTTCTCACTCCTACTAGTGAATGTAATGTAACACACACCCATACAATGCGCACCACCCCGTGATGTTTTTCTCACTCCTACTAGTGAATGTAATGTAACACACACCCATACAATGCGCACCACCCCGTGATGCTTTTCTCACTGCTTCTAGTGAATGTAATGTAACACACACCCATACAATGCGCACCACCCCGTGATGCTTTTCTCACTGCTTCTAGTGAATGTAATGTAACACACACCCATACAATGCGCACCACCCCGTGATGTTTTTCTCACTCCTACTAGTGAGTGTAATGTAACACACACCCATACAATGCGCACCACCCCGTGATGTTTTTCTCACTCCTACTAGTGAATGTAATGTAACACACACCCATACAATGCGCACCACCCCGTGATGTTTTTCTCACTCCTACTAGTGAATGTAATGTAACACACACCCATACAATGCGCACCACCCCGTGATGTTTTTCTCACTCCTACTAGTGAATCTAAAGTAACACACAGCCATTCAATGCGCACCACCCCGTGATGTTTTTCTCACTCCTACTAGTGAATGTAATGTAACACACACCCATACAATGCGCACCACCCCGTGATGTTTTTCTCACTCCTACTAGTGAATGTAAGGTAACACACACCCATACAATGCGCACCACCCCGTGATGTTTTTCTCACACCTACTAGTGAATGTAATGTAACACACACCCATACAATGCGCACCACCCCGTGATGTTTTTCTCACTCCTACTAGTGAATGTAATGTAACACACACCCATACAATGCGCACCACCCCGTGATGCTTTTCTCACTCCTACTAGTGAATGTAATGTAACACACACCCATACAATGCGCACCACCCCGTGATCCTTTTCTCACTGCTACTAGTGAATGTAATGTAACACACACCCATACAATGCGCACCACCCCGTGATGTTTTTCTCACTACTACTAGTGAATGTAATGTAACACACACCCATACAATGCGCACCACCCCGTGATGTTTTTCTCACTCCTACTAGTGAATGTAATGTAACACACACCCATACAATGCGCACCACCCCGTGATGTTTTTCTCACACCTACAAGTGAATGTAATGTAACACACACCCATACAATGCGCAACCACCCCGTGATGTTTTTCTCACTCCTACTAGTGAATGTAATGTAACAAACACCCATACAATGCGCACCACGCCGTGATGTTTTTCTCACTCCTACTAGTGAATCTAAAGTAACACACACCCATTCAATGCGCACCACCCCGTGATGTTTTTCTCACTCCTACTAGTTAATGTAATGTAACACACACCCATACTATGCGCACCACCCCGTGATGTTTTTCTCACTCCTACTAGTGATTGTAATGTAACACACACCCATACAATGCGCACCACCCCGTGATGTTTTTCTCACTCCTACTAGTGAATCTAATGTAACACACACCCTTACAATGCGCACCACCCCGTGATGTTTTTCTCACTCCTACTAGTGAATGTAATGTAACACACACCCATACAATGCGCACCACCGCGTGATGTTTTTCTCACTCCTACTAGTGAATGTAATGTAACACACACCCATACAATGCGCACCACCCCGTGATGTTTTTCTCACTCCTACTAGTGAATGTAATGTAACACACACCCATACAATGCGCACCACCCCCTGATGTTTTTCTCACTCCTACTAGTGAATGTAATGTAACACACACCCATACAATGCGCACCACCCCGTGATGCTTTTCTCACTCCTACTAGTGAATGTAATGTAACACACACCCATACAATGCGCACCACCCCGTGATGTTTTTCTCACTCCTACTAGTGAATGTAATGTAACACACACCCATACAATGCGCACCACCCCGTGATGCTTTTCTCACTCCTACTAGTGAATGTAATGTAACACACACCCATACAATGCGCACCACCCCGTGATGTTTTTCTCACTCCTACTATTGAATGTAATGTAACACACACCCATACAATGCGCACCACCCCGTGATGTTTTTCTCACTCCTACTAGTGAATGTAATGTAACACACACCCATACAATGCGCACCACCCCGTGATGTTTTTCTCACTCCTACTAGTGAATGTAATGTAACACACACCCATAAAATGCGCACCACCCCGTGATGTTTTCCTCACTCCTACTAGTGAATCTAATGTAATACACACCCATACAATGCGCACCACCCCGTGATGTTTTTCTCACTCCTACTAGTGAATCTAAAGTAACACACACCCATTCAATGCGCACCACCCCGTGATGTTTTTCTCACTCCTACTAGTGAATGTAATGTAACACACACCCATACAATGCGCACCACCCCGTGATGTTTTTCTCACTCCTACTAGTGAATGTAATGTAACACACACCCATGCAATGCGCACCACCCCGTGATGTTTTTCTCACTCCTACTAGTGAATGTAATGTAACACACACCCATACAATGCGCACCACCCCGTGATGTTTTTCTCACTCCTACTAGTGAATGTAATGTAACACACACCCATACAATGCGCACCACCCCGTGATGTTTTTCTCACTCCTACTAGTGAATGTAATGTAACACACACCCATACAATGCGCACCACCCCGTGATGTTTTTCTCACTCCTACTAGTGAATGTAATGTAACACACACCCATACAATGCGCACCACCCCGTGATGTTTTTCTCACTCCTACTAGTGAATGTAATGTAACACACACCCATACAATGCGCACCACCCCGTGATGTTTTTCTCACTCCTACTAGTGAATGTAATGTAACACACACCCATACAATGCGCACCACCCCGTGATGTTTTTCTCACTCCTACTAGTGAATCTAAAGTAACACACACCCATTCAATGCGCACCACCCCGTGATGTTTTTCTCACTCCTACTAGTGAATGTAATGTAACACACACCCATACAATGCGCACCACCCCGTGATGTTTTTCTCACTCCTACTAGTGAATCTAAAGTAACACACACCCATTCAATGCGCACCACCCCGTGATGTTTTTCTCACTCCTACTAGTGCATGTAATGTAACACACACCCATACAATGCGCACCACCCCGTGATGTTTTTCTCACTCCTACTAGTGAATGTAATGTAACACACACCCATACAATGCGCACCACCCCGTGATGCTTTTCTCACTCCTACTAGTGAATGTAATGTAACACACACCCATACAATGCGCACCACCCCGTGATCCTTTTCTCACTGCTACTAGTGAATGTAATGTAACACACACCCATACAATGCGCACCACCCCGTGATGTTTTTCTCACTACTACTAGTGAATGTAATGTAACACACACCCATACAATGCGCACCACCCCGTGATGTTTTTCTCACTCCTACTAGTGAATGTAATGTAACACACACCCATACAATGCGCACCACCCCGTGATGTTTTTCTCACTCCTACTAGTGAATGTAATGTAACACACACCCATACAATGCGCAACCACCCCGTGATGTTTTTCTCACTCCTACTAGTGAATGTAATGTAACAAACACCCATACAATGCGCACCACGCCGTGATGTTTTTCTCACTCCTACTAGTGAATCTAAAGTAACACACACCCATTCAATGCGCACCACCCCGTGATGTTTTTCTCACTCCTACTAGTTAATGTAATGTAACACACACCCATACAATGCGCACCACCCCGTGATGTTTTTCTCACTCCTACTAGTGATTGTAATGTAACACACACCCATACAATGCGCACCACCCCGTGATGTTTTTCTCACTCCTACTAGTGAATGTAATGTAACACACACCCATACAATGCGCACAACCCCGTGATGTTTTTCTCACTCCTACTAGTGAATGTAATGTAACACACACCCATACAATGCGCACAACCCCGTGATGCTTTTCTCACTCCTACTAGTGAATGTAATGTAACACACACCCATACAATGCGCACCACCCCGTGATGCTTTTCTCACTGCTACTAGTGAATGTAATGTAACACACACCCATACAATGCGCACAACCCCGTGATGTTTTTCTCACTCCTACTAGTGAATGTAATGTAACACACACCCATACAATGCGCACCACCCCGTGATGCTTTTCTCACTGCTACTAGTGAATGTAATGTAACACACACCCATACAATGCGCACCACCGCGTGATGTTTTTCTCACTCCTACTAGTGAATGTAATGTAACACACACCCATACAATGCGCACCACCCCGTGATGTTTTTCTCACTCCTACTAGTGAATGTAATGTAACACACACCCATACAATGCGCACCACCCCCTGATGTTTTTCTCACTCCTACTAGTGAATGTAATGTAACACACACCCATACAATGCGCACCACCCCGTGATGCTTTTCTCACTCCTACTAGTGAATGTAATGTAACACACACCCATACAATGCGCACCACCCCGTGATGTTTTTCTCACTCCTACTAGTGAATGTAATGTAACACACACCCATAGAATGCGCACCACCCCGTGATGCTTTTCTCACTCCTACTAGTGAATGTAATGTAACACACACCTATACAATGCGCACCACCCCGTGATGTTTTTCTCACTCCTACTATTGAATGTAATGTAACACACACCCATACAATGCGCACCACCCCGTGATGTTTTTCTCACTCCTACTAGTGAATGTAATGTAACACACACCCATACAATGCGCACCACCCCGTGATGTTTTTCTCACTCCTACTAGTGAATCTAATGTAACACACACCCATACAATGCTCACCACCCCGTGATGTTTTTCTCGCTCCTACTAGTGAATCTAATGTGACACACACCCATACAATGCGCACCACCACGTGATGTTTTTCTCACTCCTACTAGTGAATCTAAAGTGACACACACCCATTCAATGCGCACCACCCCGTGATGTTTTTCTCCCTCCTACTAGTGAATGTAATGTAACACACACCCATACAATGCGCACCACCCCGTGATGTTTTTCTCACTCCTACTAGTGAATGTAATGTAACACACACCCATACAATGCGCACCACCCCGTGATGTTTTTCTCACTCCTACTAGTGAATGTAATGTAACACACACCCATACAATGCGCACCACACCGTGATGCTTTTCTCACTCCTACTAGTGAATGTAATGTAACACACACCCATACAATGCGAACCACCCCGTGATGCTTTTCTCACTCCTACTAGTGAATGTAATGTAACACACACCCATACGATGCGCACCACCCCGTGATGCTTTTCTCACTGCTTCTAGTGAATGTAATGTAACACACACCCATACAATGCGCACCACCCCGTGATGTTTTTCTCACTGCTTCTAGTGAGTGTAATGTAACACACACCCATACAATGCGCACCACCCCGTGATGTTTTTCTCACTCCTACTAGTGAGTGTAATGTAACACACACCCATACAATGCGCACCACCCCGTGATGTTTTTCTCACTCCTACTAGTGAATGTAATGTAACACACACCCATACAATGCGCACCACCCCGTGATGTTTTTCTCACTCCTACTAGTGAATGTAATGTAACACACACCCATACAATGCGCACCACCCCGTGATGTTTTTCTCACTCCTACTAGTGAATGTAATGTAACACACACCCATACAATGCGCACCACCCTGTGATGTTTTTCTCACTCCTACTAGTGAATCTAAAGTAACACACACCCATTCAATGCGCACCACCCCGTGATGTTTTTCTCACTCCTACTAGTGAATGTAATGTAACACACACCCATACAATGCGCACCACCCCGTGATGTTTTTCTCACTCCTACTAGTGAATGTAATGTAACACACACCCATACAATGCGCACCACCCCGTGATGTTTTTCTCACTCCTACTAGTGAATGTAATGTAACACACACCCATACAATGCGCACCACCCCGTGATGTTTTTCTCACTCCTACTAGTGAATCTAATGTAACACACACCCATACAATGCGCACCACCCCGTGATGTTTTTCTCACTCCTACTAGTGAATGTAATGTAACACACACCCATACAATGCGCACCACCCCGTGATGTTTTTCTCACTCCTACTAGTGAATGTAATGTAACACACACCCATACAATGCGCACCACCCCGTGATGTTTTTCTCACTCCTACTAGTGAATGTAATGTAACACACACCCATACAATGCGCACCACCCCGTGATGTTTTTCTCACTCCTACTAGTGAATCTAAAGTAACACACACCCATTCAATGCGCACCACCCCGTGATGTTTTTCTCACTCCTACTAGTGAATGTAATGTAACACACACCCATACAATGCGCACCACCCCGTGATGTTTTTCTCACTCCTACTAGTGAATGTAATGTAACACACACCCATACAATGCGCACCACCCCGTGATGTTTTTCGCACTCCTACTAGTGAATGTAATGTAACACACACCCATACAATGCGCACCACCCCGTGATGTTTTTCTCACTCCTACTAGTGAACGTAATGTAACACACACCCATACAATGCGCACCACCCCGTGATGCTTTTCTCACTGCTACTAGTGAATGTAATGTAACACACACCCATACAATGCGCACAACCCCGTGATGTTTTTCTCACTCCTACTAGTGAATGTAATGTAACACAGACCCATACAATGCGCACCACCCCGTGATGTTTTTCTCACTCCTACTAGTGAATGTAATGTAACAAACACCCATACAATGCGCACCACCCCGTGATGTTTTTCTCACTCCTACTAGTGAATGTAATGTAACACACACCCATACAATGCGCACCACCCCGTGATGTTTTTCTCACTCCTACTAGTGAATGTAATGTAACACACACCCATACAATGCGCACCACCCCGTGATGTTTTTCTCACTCCTACTAGTGAATCTAATGTGACACACACCCATACAATGCGCACCACCACGTGATGTTTTTCTCACTCCTACTAGTGAATCTAAAGTGACACACACCCATTCAATGCGCACCACCCCGTGATGTTTTTCTCACTCCTACTAGTGAATGTCATGTAACACACACCCATACAATGCGCACCACACCGTGATGCTTTTCTCACTCCTACTAGTGAATGTAATGTAACACACACCCATACAATGCGCACCACCCCGTGATGCTTTTCTCACTCCTACTAGTGAATGTCATGTAACACACACCCATATAATGCGCACCACCCCGTGATGCTTTTCTCACTCCTACTAGTGAATGTAATGTAACACACACCCATACAATGCGCACCACCCCGTGATGTTTTTCTCACTCCTACTAGTGAATGTAATGTAACACACACCCATACAATGCGCACCACCCCGTGATGCTTTTCTCACTGCTTCTAGTGAATGTAATGTAACACACACCCATACAATGCGCACCACCCCGTGATGTTTTTCTCACTGCTTCTAGTGAATGTAATGTAACACACACCCATACAATGCGCACCACCCCGTGATGTTTTTCTCACTCCTACTAGTGAGTGTAATGTAACACACACCCATACAATGCGCACCACCCCGTGATGTTTTTCTCACTCCTACTAGTGAATGTAATGTAACACACACCCATACAATGCGCACCACCCCGTGATGTTTTTCTCACTCCTACTAGTGAATGTAATGTAACACACACCCATACAATGCGCACCACCCCGTGATGTTTTTCTCACTCCTACTAGTGAATCTAAAGTAACACACACCCATTCAATGCGCACCACCCCGTGATGTTTTTCTCACTCCTACTAGTGAATGTAATGTAACACACACCCATACAATGCGCACCACCCCGTGATGTTTTTCTCACTCCTACTAGTGAATGTAAGGTAACACACACCCATACAATGCGCACCACCCCGTGATGTTTTTCTCACACCTACTAGTGAATGTAATGTAACACACACCCATACAATGCGCACCACCCCGTGATGTTTTTCTCACTCCTACTAGTGAATGTAATGTAACACACACCCATACAATGCGCACCACCCCGTGATGCTTTTCTCACTCCTACTAGTGAATGTAATGTAACACACACCCATACAATGCGCACCACCCCGTGATCCTTTTCTCACTGCTACTAGTGAATGTAATGTAACACACACCCATACAATGCGCACCACCCCGTGATGTTTTTCTCACTACTACTAGTGAATGTAATGTAACACACACCCATACAATGCGCACCACCCCGTGATGTTTTTCTCACTCCTACTAGTGAATGTAATGTAACACACACCCATACAATGCGCACCACCCCATGATGTTTTTCTCACTCCTACTAGTGAATGTAATGTAACACACACCCATACAATGCGCAACCACCCCGTGATGTTTTTCTCACTCCTACTAGTGAATGTAATGTAACAAACACCCATACAATGCGCACCACGCCGTGATGTTTTTCTCACTCCTACTAGTGAATCTAAAGTAACACACACCCATTCAATGCGCACCACCCCGTGATGTTTTTCTCACTCCTACTAGTTAATGTAATGTAACACACACCCATACTATGCGCACCACCCCGTGATGTTTTTCTCACTCCTACTAGTGATTGTAATGTAACACACACCCATACAATGCGCACCACCCCGTGATGTTTTTCTCACTCCTACTAGTGAATGTAATGTAACACACACCCATACAATGCGCACCACCGCGTGATGTTTTTCTCACTCCTACTAGTGAATGTAATGTAACACACACCCATACAATGCGCACCACCCCGTGATGTTTTTCTCACTCCTACTAGTGAATGTAATGTAACACACACCCATACAATGCGCACCACCCCCTGATGTTTTTCTCACTCCTACTAGTGAATGTAATGTAACACACACCCATACAATGCGCACCACCCCGTGATGCTTTTCTCACTCCTACTAGTGAATGTAATGTAACACACACCCATACAATGCGCACCACCCCGTGATGTTTTTCTCACTCCTACTAGTGAATGTAATGTAACACACACCCATACAATGCGCACCACCCCGTGATGCTTTTCTCACTCCTACTAGTGAATGTAATGTAACACACACCCATACAATGCGCACCACCCCGTGATGTTTTTCTCACTCCTACTATTGAATGTAATGTAACACACACCCATACAATGCGCACCACCCCGTGATGTTTTTCTCACTCCTACTAGTGAATGTAATGTAACACACACCCATACAATGCGCACCACCCCGTGATGTTTTTCTCACTCCTACTAGTGAATGTAATGTAACACACACCCATAAAATGCGCACCACCCCGTGATGTTTTCCTCACTCCTACTAGTGAATCTAATGTAATACACACCCATACAATGCGCACCACCCCGTGATGTTTTTCTCACTCCTACTAGTGAATCTAAAGTAACACACACCCATTCAATGCGCACCACCCCGTGATGTTTTTCTCACTCCTACTAGTGAATGTAATGTAACACACACCCATACAATGCGCACCACCCCGTGATGTTTTTCTCACTCCTACTAGTGAATGTAATGTAACACACACCCATGCAATGCGCACCACCCCGTGATGTTTTTCTCACTCCTACTAGTGAATGTAATGTAACACACACCCATACAATGCGCACCACCCCGTGATGTTTTTCTCACTCCTACTAGTGAATGTAATGTAACACACACCCATACAATGCGCACCACCCCGTGATGTTTTTCTCACTCCTACTAGTGAATGTAATGTAACACACACCCATACAATGCGCACCACCCCGTGATGTTTTTCTCACTCCTACTAGTGAATGTAATGTAACACACACCCATACAATGCGCACCACCCCGTGATGTTTTTCTCACTCCTACTAGTGAATGTAATGTAACACACACCCATACAATGCGCACCACCCCGTGATGTTTTTCTCACTCCTACTAGTGAATGTAATGTAACACACACCCATACAATGCGCACCACCCCGTGATGTTTTTCTCACTCCTACTAGTGAATCTAAAGTAACACACACCCATTCAATGCGCACCACCCCGTGATGTTTTTCTCACTCCTACTAGTGAATGTAATGTAACACACACCCATACAATGCGCACCACCCCGTGATGTTTTTCTCACTCCTACTAGTGAATCTAAAGTAACACACACCCATTCAATGCGCACCACCCCGTGATGTTTTTCTCACTCCTACTAGTGCATGTAATGTAACACACACCCATACAATGCGCACCACCCCGTGATGTTTTTCTCACTCCTACTAGTGAATGTAATGTAACACACACCCATACAATGCGCACCACCCCGTGATGCTTTTCTCACTCCTACTAGTGAATGTAATGTAACACACACCCATACATTGCGCACCACCCCGTGATCCTTTTCTCACTGCTACTAGTGAATGTAATGTAACACACACCCATACAATGCGCACCACCCCGTGATGTTTTTCTCACTACTACTAGTGAATGTAATGTAACACACACCCATACAATGCGCACCGCCCCGTGATGTTTTTCTCACTCCTACTAGTGAATGTAATGTAACACACACCCATACAATGCGCACCACCCCGTGATGTTTTTCTCACTCCTACTAGTGAATGTAATGTAACACACACCCATACAATGCGCAACCACCCCGTGATGTTTTTCTCACTCCTACTAGTGAATGTAATGTAACAAACACCCATACAATGCGCACCACGCCGTGATGTTTTTCTCACTCCTACTAGTGAATCTAAAGTAACACACACCCATTCAATGCGCACCACCCCGTGATGTTTTTCTCACTCCTACTAGTTAATGTAATGTAACACACACCCATACAATGCGCACCACCCCGTGATGTTTTTCTCACTCCTACTAGTGATTGTAATGTAACACACACCCATACAATGCGCACCACCCCGTGATGTTTTTCTCACTCCTACTAGTGAATGTAATGTAACACACACCCATACAATGCGCACAACCCCGTGATGTTTTTCTCACTCCTACTAGTGAATGTAATGTAACACACACCCATACAATGCGCACAACCCCGTGATGCTTTTCTCACTCCTACTAGTGAATATAATGTAACACACACCCATACAATGCGCACCACCCCGTGATGCTTTTCTCACTGCTACTAGTGAATGTAATGTAACACACACCCATACAATGCGCACAACCCCGTGATGTTTTTCTCACTCCTACTAGTGAATGTAATGTGACACACACCCATACAATGCGCACCACCCCGTGATGCTTTTCTCACTGCTACTAGTGAATGTAATGTAACACACACCCATACAATGCGCACCACCCCGTGATGTTTTTCTCACTCCTACTATTGAATGTAATGTAACACACACCCATACAATGCGCACCACCCCGTGATGTTTTTCTCCCTCCTACTAGTGAATGTAATGTAACACACACCCATACAATGCGCACCACCCCGTGATGTTTTTCTCACTCCTACTAGTGTATGTAATGTAACACACACCCATAAAATGCGCACCACCCCGTGATGTTTTCCTCACTCCTACTAGTGAATCTAATGTAATACACACCCATACAATGCGCACCACCCCGTGATGTTTTTCTCACTCCTACTAGTGAATCTAAAGTAACACACACCCATTCAATGCGCACCACCCCGTGATGTTTTTCTCACTCCTACTAGTGAATGTAATGTAACACACACCCATGCAATGCGCACCACCCCGTGATGTTTTTCTCACTCCTACTAGTGAATGTAATGTAACACACACCCATGCAATGCGCACCACCCCGTGATGTTTTTCTCACTCCTACTAGTGAATGTAATGTAACACACACCCATACAATGCGCACCACCCCGTGATGTTTTTCTCACTCCTACTAGTGAATGTAATGTAACACACACCCATACAATGCGCACCACCCCGTGATGTTTTTCTCACTCCTACTAGTGAATGTAATGTAACACACACCCATACAATGCGCACCACCCCGTGATGTTTTTCTCACTCCTACTAGTGAATGTAATGTAACACACACCCATAGAATGCGCACCACCCCGTGATGTTTTTCTCACTCCTACTAGTGAATGTAATGTAACACACACCCATACAATGCGCACCACCCCGTGATGTTTTTCTCACTCCTACTAGTGAATCTAAAGTAACACACACCCATTCAATGCGCACCACCCCGTGATGTTTTTCTCACTCCTACTAGTGAATGTAATGTAACACACACCCATACAATGCGCACCACCCCGTGATGTTTTTCTCACTCCTACTAGTGAATCTAAAGTAACACACACCCATTCAATGCGCACCACCCCGTGATGTTTTTCTCACTCCTACTAGTGCATGTAATGTAACACACACCCATACAATGCGCACCACCCCGTGATGTTTTTCTCACTCCTACTAGTGAATGTAATGTAACACACACCCATACAATACGCACAACCCCGTGATGTTTTTCTCACTCCTACTAGTGAATGTAATGTAACACACACCCATACAATGCGCACCACCCCGTGATGTTTTTCTCACTCCTACTAGTGAATGTAATGTAACACACACCCATACAATGCGCACCACCCCGTGATGTTTTTCTCACTCCTACTAGTGAATGTAATGTAACACACACCCATACAATGCGCACCACCCCGTGATGTTTTTCTCACTCCTACTAGTGAATGTAATGTAACACACACCCATACAATGCGCACCACCCCGTGATGTTTTTCTCACTCCTACTAGTGAATGTAATGTAACACACACCCATACAATGCGCACCACCCCGTGATGTTTTTCTCACTCCTACTAGTGAATCTAAAGTAACACACACCCATTCAATGCGCACCACCCCGTGATGTTTTTCTCACTCCTACTAGTGAATGTAATGTAACACACACCCATACAATGCGCACCACCCCGTGATGTTTTTCTCACTCCTACTAGTGAATCTAAAGTAACACACACCCATTCAATGCGCACCACCCCGTGATGTTTTTCTCACTCCTACTAGTGCATGTAATGTAACACACACCCATACAATGCGCACCACCCCGTGATGTTTTTCTCACTCCTACTAGTGAATGTAATGTAACACACACCCATACAATGCGCACCACCCCGTGATGCTTTTCTCACTCCTACTAGTGAATGTAATGTAACACACACCCATACATTGCGCACCACCCCGTGATCCTTTTCTCACTGCTACTAGTGAATGTAATGTAACACACACCCTTACAATGCGCACCACCCCGTGATGTTTTTCTCACTACTACTAGTGAATGTAATGTAACACACACCCATACAATGCGCACCGCCCCGTGATGTTTTTCTCACTCCTACTAGTGAATGTAATGTAACACACACCCATACAATGCGCACCACCCCGTGATGTTTTTCGCACTCCTACTAGTGAATGTAATGTAACACACACCCATACAATGCGCACCACCCCGTGATGTTTTTCTCACTCCTACTAGTGAACGTAATGTAACACACACCCATACAATGCGCACCACCCCGTGATGCTTTTCTCACTGCTACTAGTGAATGTAATGTAACACACACCCATACAATGCGCACAACCCCGTGATGTTTTTCTCACTCCTACTAGTGAATGTAATGTAACACAGACCCATACAATGCGCACCACCCCGTGATGTTTTTCGCACTCCTACTAGTGAATGTAATGTAACAAACACCCATACAATGCGCACCACCCCGTGATGTTTTTCTCACTCCTACTAGTGAATGTAATGTAACACACACCCATACAATGCGCACCACCCCGTGATGTTTTTCTCACTCCTACTAGTGAATGTAATGTAACACACACCCATACAATGCGCACCACCCCGTGATGTTTTTCTCACTCCTACTAGTGAATCTAATGTGACACACACCCATACAATGCGCACCACCACGTGATGTTTTTCTCACTCCTACTAGTGAATCTAAAGTGACACACACCCATTCAATGCGCACCACCCCGTGATGTTTTTCTCACTCCTACTAGTGAATGTCATGTAACACACACCCATACAATGCGCACCACACCGTGATGCTTTTCTCACTCCTACTAGTGAATGTAATGTAACACACACCCATACAATGCGCACCACCCCGTGATGCTTTTCTCACTCCTACTAGTGAATGTCATGTAACACACACCCATATAATGCGCACCACCCCGTGATGCTTTTCTCACTCCTACTAGTGAATGTAATGTAACACACACCCATACAATGCGCACCACCCCGTGATGTTTTTCTCACTCCTACTAGTGAATGTAATGTAACACACACCCATACAATGCGCACCACCCCGTGATGCTTTTCTCACTGCTTCTAGTGAATGTAATGTAACACACACCCATACAATGCGCACCACCCCGTGATGTTTTTCTCACTGCTTCTAGTGAATGTAATGTAACACACACCCATACAATGCGCACCACCCCGTGATGTTTTTCTCACTCCTACTAGTGAGTGTAATGTAACACACACCCATACAATGCGCACCACCCCGTGATGTTTTTCTCACTCCTACTAGTGAATGTAATGTAACACACACCCATACAATGCGCACCACCCCGTGATGTTTTTCTCACTCCTACTAGTGAATGTAATGTAACACACACCCATACAATGCGCACCACCCCGTGATGTTTTTCTCACTCCTACTAGTGAATCTAAAGTAACACACACCCATTCAATGCGCACCACCCCGTGATGTTTTTCTCACTCCTACTAGTGAATGTAATGTAACACACACCCATACAATGCGCACCACCCCGTGATGTTTTTCTCACTCCTACTAGTGAATGTAATGTAACACACACCCATACAATGCGCACCACCCCGTGATGTTTTTCGCACTCCTACTAGTGAATGTAATGTAACACACACCCATACAATGCGCACCACCCCGTGATGTTTTTCTCACTCCTACTAGTGAACGTAATGTAACACACACCCATACAATGCGCACCACCCCGTGATGCTTTTCTCACTGCTACTAGTGAATGTAATGTAACACACACCCATACAATGCGCACAACCCCGTGATGTTTTTCTCACTCCTACTAGTGAATGTAATGTAACACAGACCCATACAATGCGCACCACCCCGTGATGTTTTTCTCACTCCTACTAGTGAATGTAATGTAACAAACACCCATACAATGCGCACCACCCCGTGATGTTTTTCTCACTCCTACTAGTGAATGTAATGTAACACACACCCATACAATGCGCACCACCCCGTGATGTTTTTCTCACTCCTACTAGTGAATGTAATGTAACACACACCCATACAATGCGCACCACCCCGTGATGTTTTTCTCACTCCTACTAGTGAATCTAATGTGACACACACCCATACAATGCGCACCACCACGTGATGTTTTTCTCACTCCTACTAGTGAATCTAAAGTGACACACACCCATTCAATGCGCACCACCCCGTGATGTTTTTCTCACTCCTACTAGTGAATGTCATGTAACACACACCCATACAATGCGCACCACACCGTGATGCTTTTCTCACTCCTACTAGTGAATGTAATGTAACACACACCCATACAATGCGCACCACCCCGTGATGCTTTTCTCACTCCTACTAGTGAATGTCATGTAACACACACCCATATAATGCGCACCACCCCGTGATGCTTTTCTCACTCCTACTAGTGAATGTAATGTAACACACACCCATACAATGCGCACCACCCCGTGATGTTTTTCTCACTCCTACTAGTGAATGTAATGTAACACACACCCATACAATGCGCACCACCCCGTGATGCTTTTCTCACTGCTTCTAGTGAATGTAATTTAACACACACCCATACAATGCGCACCACCCCGTGATGTTTTTCTCACTGCTTCTAGTGAATGTAATGTAACACACACCCATACAATGCGCACCACCCCGTGATGTTTTTCTCACTCCTACTAGTGAGTGTAATGTAACACACACCCATACAATGCGCACCACCCCGTGATGTTTTTCTCACTCCTACTAGTGAATGTAATGTAACACACACCCATACAATGCGCACCACCCCGTGATGTTTTTCTCACTCCTACTAGTGAATGTAATGTAACACACACCCATACAATGCGCACCACCCCGTGATGTTTTTCTCACTCCTACTAGTGAATCTAAAGTAACACACACCCATTCAATGCGCACCACCCCGTGATGTTTTTCTCACTCCTACTAGTGAATGTAATGTAACACACACCCATACAATGCGCACCACCCCGTGATGTTTTTCTCACTCCTACTAGTGAATGTAAGGTAACACACACCCATACAATGCGCACCACCCCGTGATGTTTTTCTCACACCTACTAGTGAATGTAATGTAACACACACCCATACAATGCGCACCACCCCGTGATGTTTTTCTCACTCCTACTAGTGAATGTAATGTAACACACACCCATACAATGCGCACCACCCCGTGATGCTTTTCTCACTCCTACTAGTGAATGTAATGTAACACACACCCATACAATGCGCACCACCCCGTGATCCTTTTCTCACTGCTACTAGTGAATGTAATGTAACACACACCCATACAATGCGCACCACCCCGTGATGTTTTTCTCACTACTACTAGTGAATGTAATGTAACACACACCCATACAATGCGCACCACCCCGTGATGTTTTTCTCACTCCTACTAGTGAATGTAATGTAACACACACCCATACAATGCGCACCACCCCATGATGTTTTTCTCACTCCTACTAGTGAATGTAATGTAACACACACCCATACAATGCGCAACCACCCCGTGATGTTTTTCTCACTCCTACTAGTGAATGTAATGTAACAAACACCCATACAATGCGCACCACGCCGTGATGTTTTTCTCACTCCTACTAGTGAATCTAAAGTAACACACACCCATTCAATGCGCACCACCCCGTGATGTTTTTCTCACTCCTACTAGTTAATGTAATGTAACACACACCCATACTATGCGCACCACCCCGTGATGTTTTTCTCACTCCTACTAGTGATTGTAATGTAACACACACCCATACAATGCGCACCACCCCGTGATGTTTTTCTCACTCCTACTAGTGAATGTAATGTAACACACACCCATACAATGCGCACCACCGCGTGATGTTTTTCTCACTCCTACTAGTGAATGTAATGTAACACACACCCATACAATGCGCACCACCCCGTGATGTTTTTCTCACTCCTACTAGTGAATGTAATGTAACACACACCCATACAATGCGCACCACCCCCTGATGTTTTTCTCACTCCTACTAGTGAATGTAATGTAACACACACCCATACAATGCACACCACCCCGTGATGCTTTTCTCACTCCTACTAGTGAATGTAATGTAACACACACCCATACAATGCGCACCACCCCGTGATGTTTTTCTCACTCCTACTAGTGAATGTAATGTAACACACACCCATACAATGCGCACCACCCCGTGATGCTTTTCTCACTCCTACTAGTGAATGTAATGTAACACACACCCATACAATGCGCACCACCCCGTGATGTTTTTCTCACTCCTACTATTGAATGTAATGTAACACACACCCATACAATGCGCACCACCCCGTGATGTTTTTCTCACTCCTACTAGTGAATGTAATGTAACACACACCCATACAATGCGCACCACCCCGTGATGTTTTTCTCACTCCTACTAGTGAATGTAATGTAACACACACCCATACAATGCGCACCACCCCGTGATGTTTTTCTCACTCCTACTAGTGAATGTAATGTAACACACACCCATACATTTCGCACCACCCCGTGATGTTTTTCTCACTCCTACTAGTGAATGTAATGTAACACACACCCATACAATGCGCACCACCCCGTGATGTTTTTCTCACTCCTACTAGTGAATGTAATGTAACACACACCCATACAATGCGCACCACCCCGTGATGTTTTTCTCACTCCTACTAGTGAATCTAAAGTAACACACACCCATTCAATGCGCACCACCCCGTGATGTTTTTCTCACTCCTACTAGTGAATGTAATGTAACACACACCCATACAATGCGCACCACCCCGTGATGTTTTTCTCACTCCTACTAGTGAATCTAAAGTAACACACACCCATTCAATGCGCACCACCCCGTGATGTTTTTCTCACTCCTACTAGTGCATGTAATGTAACACACACCCATACAATGCGCACCACCCCGTGATGTTTTTCTCACTCCTACTAGTGAATGTAATGTAACACACACCCATACAATGCGCACCACCCCGTGATGCTTTTCTCACTCCTACTAGTGAATGTAATGTAACACACACCCATACATTGCGCACCACCCCGTGATCCTTTTCTCACTGCTACTAGTGAATGTAATGTAACACACACCCTTACAATGCGCACCACCCCGTGATGTTTTTCTCACTACTACTAGTGAATGTAATGTAACACACACCCATACAATGCGCACCGCCCCGTGATGTTTTTCTCACTCCTACTAGTGAATGTAATGTAACACACACCCATACAATGCGCACCACCCCGTGATGTTTTTCGCACTCCTACTAGTGAATGTAATGTAACACACACCCATACAATGCGCACCACCCCGTGATGTTTTTCTCACTCCTACTAGTGAACGTAATGTAACACACACCCATACAATGCGCACCACCCCGTGATGCTTTTCTCACTGCTACTAGTGAATGTAATGTAACACACACCCATACAATGCGCACAACCCCGTGATGTTTTTCTCACTCCTACTAGTGAATGTAATGTAACACAGACCCATACAATGCGCACCACCCCGTGATGTTTTTCGCACTCCTACTAGTGAATGTAATGTAACAAACACCCATACAATGCGCACCACCCCGTGATGTTTTTCTCACTCCTACTAGTGAATGTAATGTAACACACACCCATACAATGCGCACCACCCCGTGATGTTTTTCTCACTCCTACTAGTGAATGTAATGTAACACACACCCATACAATGCGCACCACCCCGTGATGTTTTTCTCACTCCTACTAGTGAATCTAATGTGACACACACCCATACAATGCGCACCACCACGTGATGTTTTTCTCACTCCTACTAGTGAATCTAAAGTGACACACACCCATTCAATGCGCACCACCCCGTGATGTTTTTCTCACTCCTACTAGTGAATGTCATGTAACACACACCCATACAATGCGCACCACACCGTGATGCTTTTCTCACTCCTACTAGTGAATGTAATGTAACACACACCCATACAATGCGCACCACCCCGTGATGCTTTTCTCACTCCTACTAGTGAATGTCATGTAACACACACCCATATAATGCGCACCACCCCGTGATGCTTTTCTCACTCCTACTAGTGAATGTAATGTAACACACACCCATACAATGCGCACCACCCCGTGATGTTTTTCTCACTCCTACTAGTGAATGTAATGTAACACACACCCATACAATGCGCACCACCCCGTGATGCTTTTCTCACTGCTTCTAGTGAATGTAATGTAACACACACCCATACAATGCGCACCACCCCGTGATGTTTTTCTCACTGCTTCTAGTGAATGTAATGTAACACACACCCATACAATGCGCACCACCCCGTGATGTTTTTCTCACTCCTACTAGTGAGTGTAATGTAACACACACCCATACAATGCGCACCACCCCGTGATGTTTTTCTCACTCCTACTAGTGAATGTAATGTAACACACACCCATACAATGCGCACCACCCCGTGATGTTTTTCTCACTCCTACTAGTGAATGTAATGTAACACACACCCATACAATGCGCACCACCCCGTGATGTTTTTCTCACTCCTACTAGTGAATCTAAAGTAACACACACCCATTCAATGCGCACCACCCCGTGATGTTTTTCTCACTCCTACTAGTGAATGTAATGTAACACACACCCATACAATGCGCACCACCCCGTGATGTTTTTCTCACTCCTACTAGTGAATGTAATGTAACACACACCCATACAATGCGCACCACCCCGTGATGTTTTTCGCACTCCTACTAGTGAATGTAATGTAACACACACCCATACAATGCGCACCACCCCGTGATGCTTTTCTCACTCCTACTAGTGAACGTAATGTAACACACACCCATACAATGCGCACCACCCCGTGATGCTTTTCTCACTGCTACTAGTGAATGTAATGTAACACACACCCATACAATGCGCACAACCCCGTGATGTTTTTCTCACTCCTACTAGTGAATGTAATGTAACACAGACCCATACAATGCGCACCACCCCGTGATGTTTTTCTCACTCCTACTAGTGAATGTAATGTAACAAACACCCATACAATGCGCACCACCCCGTGATGTTTTTCTCACTCCTACTAGTGAATGTAATGTAACACACACCCATACAATGCGCACCACCCCGTGATGTTTTTCTCACTCCTACTAGTGAATGTAATGTAACACACACCCATACAATGCGCACCACCCCGTGATGTTTTTCTCACTCCTACTAGTGAATCTAATGTGACACACACCCATACAATGCGCACCACCACGTGATGTTTTTCTCACTCCTACTAGTGAATCTAAAGTGACACACACCCATTCAATGCGCACCACCCCGTGATGTTTTTCTCACTCCTACTAGTGAATGTCATGTAACACACACCCATACAATGCGCACCACACCGTGATGCTTTTCTCACTCCTACTAGTGAATGTAATGTAACACACACCCATACAATGCGCACCACCCCGTGATGCTTTTCTCACTCCTACTAGTGAATGTCATGTAACACACACCCATATAATGCGCACCACCCCGTGATGCTTTTCTCACTCCTACTAGTGAATGTAATGTAACACACACCCATACAATGCGCACCACCCCGTGATGTTTTTCTCACTCCTACTAGTGAATGTAATGTAACACACACCCATACAATGCGCACCACCCCGTGATGCTTTTCTCACTGCTTCTAGTGAATGTAATGTAACACACACCCATACAATGCGCACCACCCCGTGATGTTTTTCTCACTGCTTCTAGTGAATGTAATGTAACACACACCCATACAATGCGCACCACCCCGTGATGTTTTTCTCACTCCTACTAGTGAGTGTAATGTAACACACACCCATACAATGCGCACCACCCCGTGATGTTTTTCTCACTCCTACTAGTGAATGTAATGTAACACACACCCATACAATGCGCACCACCCCGTGATGTTTTTCTCACTCCTACTAGTGAATGTAATGTAACACACACCCATACAATGCGCACCACCCCGTGATGTTTTTCTCACTCCTACTAGTGAATCTAAAGTAACACACACCCATTCAATGCGCACCACCCCGTGATGTTTTTCTCACTCCTACTAGTGAATGTAATGTAACACACACCCATACAATGCGCACCACCCCGTGATGTTTTTCTCACTCCTACTAGTGAATGTAAGGTAACACACACCCATACAATGCGCACCACCCCGTGATGTTTTTCTCACACCTACTAGTGAATGTAATGTAACACACACCCATACAATGCGCACCACCCCGTGATGTTTTTCTCACTCCTACTAGTGAATGTAATGTAACACACACCCATACAATGCGCACCACCCCGTGATGCTTTTCTCACTCCTACTAGTGAATGTAATGTAACACACACCCATACCATGCGCACCACCCCGTGATCCTTTTCTCACTGCTACTAGTGAATGTAATGTAACACACACCCATACAATGCGCACCACCCCGTGATGTTTTTCTCACTACTACTAGTGAATGTAATGTAACACACACCCATACAATGCGCACCACCCCGTGATGTTTTTCTCACTCCTACTAGTGAATGTAATGTAACACACACCCATACAATGCGCACCACCCCATGATGTTTTTCTCACTCCTACTAGTGAATGTAATGTAACACACACCCATACAATGCGCAACCACCCCGTGATGTTTTTCTCACTCCTACTAGTGAATGTAATGTAACAAACACCCATACAATGCGCACCACGCCGTGATGTTTTTCTCACTCCTACTAGTGAATCTAAAGTAACACACACCCATTCAATGCGCACCACCCCGTGATGTTTTTCTCACTCCTACTAGTTAATGTAATGTAACACACACCCATACTATGCGCACCACCCCGTGATGTTTTTCTCACTCCTACTAGTGATTGTAATGTAACACACACCCATACAATGCGCACCACCCCGTGATGTTTTTCTCACTGCTACTAGTGAATGTAATGTAACACACACCCATACAATGCGCACCACCGCGTGATGTTTTTCTCACTCCTACTAGTGAATGTAATGTAACACACACCCATACAATGCGCACCACCCCGTGATGTTTTTCTCACTCCTACTAGTGAATGTAATGTAACACACACCCATACAATGCGCACCACCCCCTGATGTTTTTCTCACTCCTACTAGTGAATGTAATGTAACACACACCCATACAATGCGCACCACCCCGTGATGCTTTTCTCACTCCTACTAGTGAATGTAATGTAACACACACCCATACAATGCGCACCACCCCGTGATGTTTTTCTCACTCCTACTAGTGAATGTAATGTAACACACACCCATACAATGCGCACCACCCCGTGATGCTTTTCTCACTCCTACTAGTGAATGTAATGTAACACACACCCATACAATGCGCACCACCCCGTGATGTTTTTCTCACTCCTACTATTGAATGTAATGTAACACACACCCATACAATGCGCACCACCCCGTGATGTTTTTCTCACTCCTACTAGTGAATGTAATGTAACACACACCCATACAATGCGCACCACCCCGTGATGTTTTTCTCACTCCTACTAGTGAATGTAATGTAACACACACCCATAAAATGCGCACCACCCCGTGATGTTTTCCTCACTCCTACTAGTGAATCTAATGTAATACACACCCATACAATGCGCACCACCCCGTGATGTTTTTCTCACTCCTACTAGTGAATCTAAAGTAACACACACCCATTCAATGCGCACCACCCCGTGATGTTTTTCT
Organism: Cavia porcellus; assembly: GCF_034190915.1. NCBI lineage: Eukaryota > Metazoa > Chordata > Mammalia > Rodentia > Caviidae > Cavia > Cavia porcellus. The sequence continues at coordinate 278,186 of NW_026947680.1, read as the reverse complement.
CACTCCTACTAGTGAATGTAATGTAACACACACCCATACAATGCGCACCACCCCGTGATGTTTTTCTCACTCCTACTAGTGAATGTAATGTAACACACACCCATGCAATGCGCACCACCCCGTGATGTTTTTCTCACTCCTACTAGTGAATGTAATGTAACACACACCCATACAATGCGCACCACCCCGTGATGTTTTTCTCACTCCTACTAGTGAATGTAATGTAACACACACCCATACAATGCGCACCACCCCGTGATGTTTTTCTCACTCCTACTAGTGAATGTAATGTAACACACACCCATACAATGCGCACCACCCCGTGATGTTTTTCTCACTCCTACTAGTGAATGTAATGTAACACACACCCATACAATGCGCACCACCCCGTGATGTTTTTCTCACTCCTACTAGTGAATGTAATGTAACACACACCCATACAATGCGCACCACCCCGTGATGTTTTTCTCACTCCTACTAGTGAATGTAATGTAACACACACCCATACAATGCGCACCACCCCGTGATGTTTTTCTCACTCCTACTAGTGAATCTAAAGTAACACACACCCATTCAATGCGCACCACCCCGTGATGTTTTTCTCACTCCTACTAGTGAATGTAATGTAACACACACCCATACAATGCGCACCACCCCGTGATGTTTTTCTCACTCCTACTAGTGAATCTAAAGTAACACACACCCATTCAATGCGCACCACCCCGTGATGTTTTTCTCACTCCTACTAGTGCATGTAATGTAACACACACCCATACAATGCGCACCACCCCGTGATGTTTTTCTCACTCCTACTAGTGAATGTAATGTAACACACACCCATACAATGCGCACCACCCCGTGATGCTTTTCTCACTCCTACTAGTGAATGTAATGTAACACACACCCATACATTGCGCACCACCCCGTGATCCTTTTCTCACTGCTACTAGTGAATGTAATGTAACACACACCCATACAATGCGCACCACCCCGTGATGTTTTTCTCACTACTACTAGTGAATGTAATGTAACACACACCCATACAATGCGCACCGCCCCGTGATGTTTTTCTCACTCCTACTAGTGAATGTAATGTAACACACACCCATACAATGCGCACCACCCCGTGATGTTTTTCTCACTCCTACTAGTGAATGTAATGTAACACACACCCATACAATGCGCAACCACCCCGTGATGTTTTTCTCACTCCTACTAGTGAATGTAATGTAACAAACACCCATACAATGCGCACCACGCCGTGATGTTTTTCTCACTCCTACTAGTGAATCTAAAGTAACACACACCCATTCAATGCGCACCACCCCGTGATGTTTTTCTCACTCCTACTAGTTAATGTAATGTAACACACACCCATACAATGCGCACCACCCCGTGATGTTTTTCTCACTCCTACTAGTGATTGTAATGTAACACACACCCATACAATGCGCACCACCCCGTGATGTTTTTCTCACTCCTACTAGTGAATGTAATGTAACACACACCCATACAATGCGCACAACCCCGTGATGTTTTTCTCACTCCTACTAGTGAATGTAATGTAACACACACCCATACAATGCGCACAACCCCGTGATGCTTTTCTCACTCCTACTAGTGAATATAATGTAACACACACCCATACAATGCGCACCACCCCGTGATGCTTTTCTCACTGCTACTAGTGAATGTAATGTAACACACACCCATACAATGCGCACAACCCCGTGATGTTTTTCTCACTCCTACTAGTGAATGTAATGTAACACACACCCATACAATGCGCACCACCCCGTGATGCTTTTCTCACTGCTACTAGTGAATGTAATGTAACACACACCCATACAATGCGCACCACCCCGTGATGTTTTTCTCACTCCTACTATTGAATGTAATGTAACACACACCCATACAATGCGCACCACCCCGTGATGTTTTTCTCACTCCTACTAGTGAATGTAATGTAACACACACCCATACAATGCGCACCACCCCGTGATGTTTTTCTCACTCCTACTAGTGTATGTAATGTAACACACACCCATAAAATGCGCACCACCCCGTGATGTTTTCCTCACTCCTACTAGTGAATCTAATGTAATACACACCCATACAATGCGCACCACCCCGTGATGTTTTTCTCACTCCTACTAGTGAATCTAAAGTAACACACACCCATTCAATGCGCACCACCCCGTGATGTTTTTCTCACTCCTACTAGTGAATGTAATGTAACACACACCCATGCAATGCGCACCACCCCGTGATGTTTTTCTCACTCCTACTAGTGAATGTAATGTAACACACACCCATGCAATGCGCACCACCCCGTGATGTTTTTCTCACTCCTACTAGTGAATGTAATGTAACACACACCCATACAATGCGCACCACCCCGTGATGTTTTTCTCACTCCTACTAGTGAATGTAATGTAACACACACCCATACAATGCGCACCACCCCGTGATGTTTTTCTCACTCCTACTAGTGAATGTAATGTAACACACACCCATACAATGCGCACCACCCCGTGATGTTTTTCTCACTCCTACTAGTGAATGTAATGTAACACACACCCATAGAATGCGCACCACCCCGTGATGTTTTTCTCACTCCTACTAGTGAATGTAATGTAACACACACCCATACAATGCGCACCACCCCGTGATGTTTTTCTCACTCCTACTAGTGAATCTAAAGTAACACACACCCATTCAATGCGCACCACCCCGTGATGTTTTTCTCACTCCTACTAGTGAATGTAATGTAACACACACCCATACAATGCGCACCACCCCGTGATGTTTTTCTCACTCCTACTAGTGAATCTAAAGTAACACACACCCATTCAATGCGCACCACCCCGTGATGTTTTTCTCACTCCTACTAGTGCATGTAATGTAACACACACCCATACAATGCGCACCACCCCGTGATGTTTTTCTCACTCCTACTAGTGAATGTAATGTAACACACACCCATACAATACGCACAACCCCGTGATGTTTTTCTCACTCCTACTAGTGAATGTAATGTAACACACACCCATACAATGCGCACCACCCCGTGATGTTTTTCTCACTCCTACTAGTGAATGTAATGTAACACACACCCATACAATGCGCACCACCCCGTGATGTTTTTCTCACTCCTACTAGTGAATGTAATGTAACACACACCCATACAATGCGCACCACCCCGTGATGTTTTTCTCACTCCTACTAGTGAATGTAATGTAACACACACCCATACAATGCGCACCACCCCGTGATGTTTTTCTCACTCCTACTAGTGAATGTAATGTAACACACACCCATACAATGCGCACCACCCCGTGATGTTTTTCTCACTCCTACTAGTGAATCTAAAGTAACACACACCCATTCAATGCGCACCACCCCGTGATGTTTTTCTCACTCCTACTAGTGAATGTAATGTAACACACACCCATACAATGCGCACCACCCCGTGATGTTTTTCTCACTCCTACTAGTGAATCTAAAGTAACACACACCCATTCAATGCGCACCACCCCGTGATGTTTTTCTCACTCCTACTAGTGCATGTAATGTAACACACACCCATACAATGCGCACCACCCCGTGATGTTTTTCTCACTCCTACTAGTGAATGTAATGTAACACACACCCATACAATGCGCACCACCCCGTGATGCTTTTCTCACTCCTACTAGTGAATGTAATGTAACACACACCCATACATTGCGCACCACCCCGTGATCCTTTTCTCACTGCTACTAGTGAATGTAATGTAACACACACCCTTACAATGCGCACCACCCCGTGATGTTTTTCTCACTACTACTAGTGAATGTAATGTAACACACACCCATACAATGCGCACCGCCCCGTGATGTTTTTCTCACTCCTACTAGTGAATGTAATGTAACACACACCCATACAATGCGCACCACCCCGTGATGTTTTTCGCACTCCTACTAGTGAATGTAATGTAACACACACCCATACAATGCGCACCACCCCGTGATGTTTTTCTCACTCCTACTAGTGAACGTAATGTAACACACACCCATACAATGCGCACCACCCCGTGATGCTTTTCTCACTGCTACTAGTGAATGTAATGTAACACACACCCATACAATGCGCACAACCCCGTGATGTTTTTCTCACTCCTACTAGTGAATGTAATGTAACACAGACCCATACAATGCGCACCACCCCGTGATGTTTTTCTCACTCCTACTAGTGAATGTAATGTAACAAACACCCATACAATGCGCACCACCCCGTGATGTTTTTCTCACTCCTACTAGTGAATGTAATGTAACACACACCCATACAATGCGCACCACCCCGTGATGTTTTTCTCACTCCTACTAGTGAATGTAATGTAACACACACCCATACAATGCGCACCACCCCGTGATGTTTTTCTCACTCCTACTAGTGAATCTAATGTGACACACACCCATACAATGCGCACCACCACGTGATGTTTTTCTCACTCCTACTAGTGAATCTAAAGTGACACACACCCATTCAATGCGCACCACCCCGTGATGTTTTTCTCACTCCTACTAGTGAATGTCATGTAACACACACCCATACAATGCGCACCACACCGTGATGCTTTTCTCACTCCTACTAGTGAATGTAATGTAACACACACCCATACAATGCGCACCACCCCGTGATGCTTTTCTCACTCCTACTAGTGAATGTCATGTAACACACACCCATATAATGCGCACCACCCCGTGATGCTTTTCTCACTCCTACTAGTGAATGTAATGTAACACACACCCATACAATGCGCACCACCCCGTGATGTTTTTCTCACTCCTACTAGTGAATGTAATGTAACACACACCCATACAATGCGCACCACCCCGTGATGCTTTTCTCACTGCTTCTAGTGAATGTAATGTAACACACACCCATACAATGCGCACCACCCCGTGATGTTTTTCTCACTGCTTCTAGTGAATGTAATGTAACACACACCCATACAATGCGCACCACCCCGTGATGTTTTTCTCACTCCTACTAGTGAGTGTAATGTAACACACACCCATACAATGCGCACCACCCCGTGATGTTTTTCTCACTCCTACTAGTGAATGTAATGTAACACACACCCATACAATGCGCACCACCCCGTGATGTTTTTCTCACTCCTACTAGTGAATGTAATGTAACACACACCCATACAATGCGCACCACCCCGTGATGTTTTTCTCACTCCTACTAGTGAATCTAAAGTAACACACACCCATTCAATGCGCACCACCCCGTGATGTTTTTCTCACTCCTACTAGTGAATGTAATGTAACACACACCCATACAATGCGCACCACCCCGTGATGTTTTTCTCACTCCTACTAGTGAATGTAAGGTAACACACACCCATACAATGCGCACCACCCCGTGATGTTTTTCTCACACCTACTAGTGAATGTAATGTAACACACACCCATACAATGCGCACCACCCCGTGATGTTTTTCTCACTCCTACTAGTGAATGTAATGTAACACACACCCATACAATGCGCACCACCCCGTGATGCTTTTCTCACTCCTACTAGTGAATGTAATGTAACACACACCCATACAATGCGCACCACCCCGTGATCCTTTTCTCACTGCTACTAGTGAATGTAATGTAACACACACCCATACAATGCGCACCACCCCGTGATGTTTTTCTCACTACTACTAGTGAATGTAATGTAACACACACCCATACAATGCGCACCACCCCGTGATGTTTTTCTCACTCCTACTAGTGAATGTAATGTAACACACACCCATACAATGCGCACCACCCCATGATGTTTTTCTCACTCCTACTAGTGAATGTAATGTAACACACACCCATACAATGCGCAACCACCCCGTGATGTTTTTCTCACTCCTACTAGTGAATGTAATGTAACAAACACCCATACAATGCGCACCACGCCGTGATGTTTTTCTCACTCCTACTAGTGAATCTAAAGTAACACACACCCATTCAATGCGCACCACCCCGTGATGTTTTTCTCACTCCTACTAGTTAATGTAATGTAACACACACCCATACTATGCGCACCACCCCGTGATGTTTTTCTCACTCCTACTAGTGATTGTAATGTAACACACACCCATACAATGCGCACCACCCCGTGATGTTTTTCTCACTCCTACTAGTGAATGTAATGTAACACACACCCATACAATGCGCACCACCGCGTGATGTTTTTCTCACTCCTACTAGTGAATGTAATGTAACACACACCCATACAATGCGCACCACCCCGTGATGTTTTTCTCACTCCTACTAGTGAATGTAATGTAACACACACCCATACAATGCGCACCACCCCCTGATGTTTTTCTCACTCCTACTAGTGAATGTAATGTAACACACACCCATACAATGCGCACCACCCCGTGATGCTTTTCTCACTCCTACTAGTGAATGTAATGTAACACACACCCATACAATGCGCACCACCCCGTGATGTTTTTCTCACTCCTACTAGTGAATGTAATGTAACACACACCCATACAATGCGCACCACCCCGTGATGCTTTTCTCACTCCTACTAGTGAATGTAATGTAACACACACCCATACAATGCGCACCACCCCGTGATGTTTTTCTCACTCCTACTATTGAATGTAATGTAACACACACCCATACAATGCGCACCACCCCGTGATGTTTTTCTCACTCCTACTAGTGAATGTAATGTAACACACACCCATACAATGCGCACCACCCCGTGATGTTTTTCTCACTCCTACTAGTGAATGTAATGTAACACACACCCATAAAATGCGCACCACCCCGTGATGTTTTCCTCACTCCTACTAGTGAATCTAATGTAATACACACCCATACAATGCGCACCACCCCGTGATGTTTTTCTCACTCCTACTAGTGAATCTAAAGTAACACACACCCATTCAATGCGCACCACCCCGTGATGTTTTTCTCACTCCTACTAGTGAATGTAATGTAACACACACCCATACAATGCGCACCACCCCGTGATGTTTTTCTCACTCCTACTAGTGAATGTAATGTAACACACACCCATGCAATGCGCACCACCCCGTGATGTTTTTCTCACTCCTACTAGTGAATGTAATGTAACACACACCCATACAATGCGCACCACCCCGTGATGTTTTTCTCACTCCTACTAGTGAATGTAATGTAACACACACCCATACAATGCGCACCACCCCGTGATGTTTTTCTCACTCCTACTAGTGAATGTAATGTAACACACACCCATACAATGCGCACCACCCCGTGATGTTTTTCTCACTCCTACTAGTGAATGTAATGTAACACACACCCATACAATGCGCACCACCCCGTGATGTTTTTCTCACTCCTACTAGTGAATGTAATGTAACACACACCCATACAATGCGCACCACCCCGTGATGTTTTTCTCACTCCTACTAGTGAATGTAATGTAACACACACCCATACAATGCGCACCACCCCGTGATGTTTTTCTCACTCCTACTAGTGAATCTAAAGTAACACACACCCATTCAATGCGCACCACCCCGTGATGTTTTTCTCACTCCTACTAGTGAATGTAATGTAACACACACCCATACAATGCGCACCACCCCGTGATGTTTTTCTCACTCCTACTAGTGAATCTAAAGTAACACACACCCATTCAATGCGCACCACCCCGTGATGTTTTTCTCACTCCTACTAGTGCATGTAATGTAACACACACCCATACAATGCGCACCACCCCGTGATGTTTTTCTCACTCCTACTAGTGAATGTAATGTAACACACACCCATACAATGCGCACCACCCCGTGATGCTTTTCTCACTCCTACTAGTGAATGTAATGTAACACACACCCATACATTGAGCACCACCCCGTGATCCTTTTCTCACTGCTACTAGTGAATGTAATGTAACACACACCCATACAATGCGCACCACCCCGTGATGTTTTTCTCACTACTACTAGTGAATGTAATGTAACACACACCCATACAATGCGCACCACCCCGTGATGTTTTTCTCACTCCTACTAGTGAATGTAATGTAACACACACCCATACAATGCGCACCGCCCCGTGATGTTTTTCTCACTGCTACTAGTGAATGTAATGTAACACACACCCATACAATGCGCACCGCCCCGTGATGTTTTTCTCACTCCTACTAGTGAATGTAATGTAACACACACCCATACAATGCGCACCACCCCGTGATGTTTTTCTCACTCCTACTAGTGAATGTAATGTAACACACACCCATACAATGCGCAACCACCCCGTGATGTTTTTCTCACTCCTACTAGTGAATGTAATGTAACAAACACCCATACAATGCGCACCACGCCGTGATGTTTTTCTCACTCCTACTAGTGAATCTAAAGTAACACACACCCATTCAATGCGCACCACCCCGTGATGTTTTTCTCACTCCTACTAGTTAATGTAATGTAACACACACCCATACAATGCGCACCACCCCGTGATGTTTTTCTCACTCCTACTAGTGATTGTAATGTAACACACACCCATACAATGCGCACCACCCCGTGATGTTTTTCTCACTCCTACTAGTGAATGTAATGTAACACACACCCATACAATGCGCACAACCCCGTGATGTTTTTCTCACTCCTACTAGTGAATGTAATGTAACACACACCCATACAATGCGCACAACCCCGTGATGCTTTTCTCACTCCTACTAGTGAATATAATGTAACACACACCCATACAATGCGCACCACCCCGTGATGCTTTTCTCACTGCTACTAGTGAATGTAATGTAACACACACCCATACAATGCGCACAACCCCGTGATGTTTTTCTCACTCCTACTAGTGAATGTAATGTAACACACACCCATACAATGCGCACCACCCCGTGATGCTTTTCTCACTGCTACTAGTGAATGTAATGTAACACACACCCATACAATGCGCACCACCGCGTGATGTTTTTCTCACTCCTACTAGTGAATGTAATGTAACACACACCCATACAATGCGCACCACCCCGTGATGTTTTTCTCACTCCTACTAGTGAATGTAATGTAACACACACCCATACAATGCGCACCACCCCCTGATGTTTTTCTCACTCCTACTAGTGAATGTAATGTAACACACACCCATACAATGCGCACCACCCCGTGATGCTTTTCTCACTCCTACTAGTGAATGTAATGTAACACACACCCATACAATGCGCACCACCCCGTGATGTTTTTCTCACTCCTACTAGTGAATGTAATGTAACACACACCCATACAATGCGCACCACCCCGTGATGCTTTTCTCACTCCTACTAGTGAATGTAATGTAACACACACCCATACAATGCGCACCACCCCGTGATGTTTTTCTCACTCCTACTATTGAATGTAATGTAACACACACCCATACAATGCGCACCACCCCGTGATGTTTTTCTCACTCCTACTAGTGAATGTAATGTAACACACACCCATACAATGCGCACCACCCCGTGATGTTTTTCTCACTCCTACTAGTGTATGTAATGTAACACACACCCATAAAATGCGCACCACCCCGTGATGTTTTCCTCACTCCTACTAGTGAATCTAATGTAATACACACCCATACAATGCGCACCACCCCGTGATGTTTTTCTCACTCCTACTAGTGAATCTAAAGTAACACACACCCATTCAATGCGCACCACCCCGTGATGTTTTTCTCACTCCTACTAGTGAATGTAATGTAACACACACCCATGCAATGCGCACCACCCCGTGATGTTTTTCTCACTCCTACTAGTGAATGTAATGTAACACACACCCATGCAATGCGCACCACCCCGTGATGTTTTTCTCACTCCTACTAGTGAATGTAATGTAACACACACCCATACAATGCGCACCACCCCGTGATGTTTTTCTCACTCCTACTAGTGAATGTAATGTAACACACACCCATACAATGCGCACCACCCCGTGATGTTTTTCTCACTCCTACTAGTGAATGTAATGTAACACACACCCATACAATGCGCACCACCCCGTGATGTTTTTCTCACTCCTACTAGTGAATGTAATGTAACACACACCCATAGAATGCGCACCACCCCGTGATGTTTTTCTCACTCCTACTAGTGAATGTAATGTAACACACACCCATACAATGCGCACCACCCCGTGATGTTTTTCTCACTCCTACTAGTGAATCTAAAGTAACACACACCCATTCAATGCGCACCACCCCGTGATGTTTTTCTCACTCCTACTAGTGAATGTAATGTAACACACACCCATACAATGCGCACCACCCCGTGATGTTTTTCTCACTCCTACTAGTGAATCTAAAGTAACACACAGCCATTCAATGCGCACCACCCCGTGATGTTTTTCTCACTCCTACTAGTGCATGTAATGTAACACACACCCATACAATGCGCACCACCCCGTGATGTTTTTCTCACTCCTACTAGTGAATGTAATGTAACACACACCCATACAATACGCACAACCCCGTGATGTTTTTCTCACTCCTACTAGTGAATGTAATGTAACACACACCCATACAATGCGCACCACCCCGTGATGTTTTTCTCACTCCTACTAGTGAATGTAATGTAACACACACCCATACAATGCGCACCACCCCGTGATGTTTTTCTCACTCCTACTAGTGAATGTAATGTAACACACACCCATAAAATGCGCACCACCCCGTGATGTTTTCCTCACTCCTACTAGTGAATCTAATGTAATACACACCCATACAATGCGCACCACCCCGTGATGTTTTTCTCACTCCTACTAGTGAATCTAAAGTAACACACACCCATTCAATGCGCACCACCCCGTGATGTTTTTCTCACTCCTACTAGTGAATGTAATGTAACACACACCCATACAATGCGCACCACCCCGTGATGTTTTTCTCACTCCTACTAGTGAATGTAATGTAACACACACCCATGCAATGCGCACCACCCCGTGATGTTTTTCGCACTCCTACTAGTGAATGTAATGTAACACACACCCATACAATGCGCACCACCCCGTGATGTTTTTCTCACTCCTACTAGTGAATGTAATGTAACACACACCCATACAATGCGCACCACCCCGTGATGTTTTTCTCACTCCTACTAGTGAATGTAATGTAACACACACCCATACAATGCGCACCACCCCGTGATGTTTTTCTCACTCCTACTAGTGAATGTAATGTAACACACACCCATACAATGCGTACCACCCCGTGATGTTTTTCTCACTCCTACTAGTGAATGTAATGTAACACACACCCATACAATGCGCACCACCCCGTGATGTTTTTCTCACTCCTACTAGTGAATGTAATGTAACACACACCCATACAATGCGCACCACCCCGTGATGTTTTTCTCACTCCTACTAGTGAATCTAAAGTAACACACACCCATTCAATGCGCACCACCCCGTGATGTTTTTCTCACTCCTACTAGTGAATGTAATGTAACACACACCCATACAATGCGCACCACCCCGTGATGTTTTTCTCACTCCTACTAGTGAATCTAAAGTAACACACACCCATTCAATGCGCACCACCCCGTGATGTTTTTCTCACTCCTACTAGTGCATGTAATGTAACACACACCCATACAATGCGCACCACCCCGTGATGTTTTTCTCACTCCTACTAGTGAATGTAATGTAACACACACCCATACAATGCGCACCACCCCGTGATGCTTTTCTCACTCCTACTAGTGAATGTAATGTAACACACACCCATACATTGCGCACCACCCCGTGATCCTTTTCTCACTGCTACTAGTGAATGTAATGTAACACACACCCTTACAATGCGCACCACCCCGTGATGTTTTTCTCACTACTACTAGTGAATGTAATGTAACACACACCCATACAATGCGCACCGCCCCGTGATGTTTTTCTCACTCCTACTAGTGAATGTAATGTAACACACACCCATACAATGCGCACCACCCCGTGATGTTTTTCTCACTCCTACTAGTGAATGTAATGTAACACACACCCATACAATGCGCAACCACCCCGTGATGTTTTTCTCACTCCTACTAGTGAATGTAATGTAACAAACACCCATACAATGCGCACCACGCCGTGATGTTTTTCTCACTCCTACTAGTGAATCTAAAGTAACACACACCCATTCAATGCGCACCACCCCGTGATGTTTTTCTCACTCCTACTAGTTAATGTAATGTAACACACACCCATACAATGCGCACCACCCCGTGATGTTTTTCTCACTCCTACTAGTGATTGTAATGTAACACACACCCATACAATGCGCACCACCCCGTGATGTTTTTCTCACTCCTACTAGTGAATGTAATGTAACACACACCCATACAATGCGCACAACCCCGTGATGTTTTTCTCACTCCTACTAGTGAATGTAATGTAACACACACCCATACAATGCGCACAACCCCGTGATGCTTTTCTCACTCCTACTAGTGAATATAATGTAACACACACCCATACAATGCGCACCACCCCGTGATGCTTTTCTCACTGCTACTAGTGAATGTAATGTAACACACACCCATACAATGCGCACAACCCCGTGATGTTTTTCTCACTCCTACTAGTGAATGTAATGTAACACACACCCATACAATGCGCACCACCCCGTGATGCTTTTCTCACTGCTACTAGTGAATGTAATGTAACACACACCCATACAATGCGCACCACCGCGTGATGTTTTTCTCACTCCTACTAGTGAATGTAATGTAACACACACCCATACAATGCGCACCACCCCGTGATGTTTTTCTCACTCCTACTAGTGAATGTAATGTAACACACACCCATACAATGCGCACCACCCCCTGATGTTTTTTTCACTCCTACTAGTGAATGTAATGTAACACACACCCATACAATGCGCACCACCCCGTGATGCTTTTCTCACTCCTACTAGTGAATGTAATGTAACACACACCCATACAATGCGCACCACCCCGTGATGTTTTTCTCACTCCTACTAGTGAATGTAATGTAACACACACCCATACAATGCGCACCACCCCGTGATGCTTTTCTCACTCCTACTAGTGAATGTAATGTAACACACACCCATACAATGCGCACCACCCCGTGATGTTTTTCTCACTCCTACTATTGAATGTAATGTAACACACACCCATACAATGCGCACCACCCCGTGATGTTTTTCTCACTCCTACTAGTGAATGTAATGTAACACACACCCATACAATGCGCACCACCCCGTGATGTTTTTCTCACTCCTACTAGTGTATGTAATGTAACACACACCCATAAAATGCGCACCACCCCGTGATGTTTTCCTCACTCCTACTAGTGAATCTAATGTAATACACACCCATACAATGCGCACCACCCCGTGATGTTTTTCTCACTCCTACTAGTGAATCTAAAGTAACACACACCCATTCAATGCGCACCACCCCGTGATGTTTTTCTCACTCCTACTAGTGAATGTAATGTAACACACACCCATGCAATGCGCACCACCCCGTGATGTTTTTCTCACTCCTACTAGTGAATGTAATGTAACACACACCCATGCAATGCGCACCACCCCGTGATGTTTTTCTCACTCCTACTAGTGAATGTAATGTAACACACACCCATACAATGCGCACCACCCCGTGATGTTTTTCTCACTCCTACTAGTGAATGTAATGTAACACACACCCATACAATGCGCACCACCCCGTGATGTTTTTCTCACTCCTACTAGTGAATGTAATGTAACACACACCCATACAATGCGCACCACCCCGTGATGTTTTTCTCACTCCTACTAGTGAATGTAATGTAACACACACCCATACAATGCGCACCACCCCGTGATGTTTTTCTCACTCCTACTAGTGAATGTAATGTAACACACACCCATACAATGCGCACCACCCCGTGATGTTTTTCTCACTCCTACTAGTGAATCTAAAGTAACACACACCCATACAATGCGCACCACCCCGTGATGTTTTTCTCACTCCTACTAGTGAATGTAATGTAACACACACCCATACAATGCGCACCACCCCGTGATGTTTTTCTCACTCCTACTAGTGAATCTAAAGTAACACACACCCATTCAATGCGCACCACCCCGTGATGTTTTTCTCACTCCTACTAGTGCATGTAATGTAACACACACCCATACAATGCGCACCACCCCGTGATGTTTTTCTCACTCCTACTAGTGAATGTAATGTAACACACACCCATACAATACGCACAACCCCGTGATGTTTTTCTCACTCCTACTAGTGAATGTAATGTAACACACACCCATACAATGCGCACCACCCCGTGATGTTTTTCTCACTCCTACTAGTGAATGTAATGTAACACACACCCATACAATGCGCACCACCCCGTGATGTTTTTCTCACTCCTACTAGTGAATGTAATGTAACACACACCCATACAATGCGCACCACCCCGTGATGTTTTTCTCACTCCTACTAGTGAATGTAATGTAACACACACCCATACAATGCGCACCACCCCGTGATGTTTTTCTCACACCTACTAGTGAATGTAATGTAACACACACCCATACAATGCGCACCACCCCGTGATGCTTTTCTCACTCCTACTAGTGAATGTAATGTAACACACACCCATACAATGCGCACCACCCCGTGATGTTTTTCTCACTCCTACTAGTGAATGTAATGTAACACACACCCATGCAATGCGCACCACCCCGTGATGTTTTTCTCACTCCTACTAGTGAATCTAAAGTAACACTCACCCATTCAATGCGCACCACCCCGTGATGTTTTTCTCACTCCTACTAGTGAATGTAATGTAACACACACCCATACAATGCGCACCACCCCGTGATGTTTTTCTCACTCCTACTAGTGAATGTAATGTAACACACACCAATACAATGCGCACCACCCCGTGATGTTTTTCTCACTCCTACTAGTGAATGTAATGTAACACACACCCATACAATGCGCACCACCCCGTGATGTTTTTCTCACTCCTACTAGTGAATGTAATGTAACACACACCCATACAATGCGCACCACCCCGTGATGCTTTTCTCACTCCAACTAGTGAATGTAATGTAACTCACACCCATACAATGCGCACCACCCCGTGATGCTTTTCTCACTCCTACTAGTGAATGTAATGTAACACACACCCATACAATGCGCACCACCCCGTGATGCTTTTCTCACTCCTACTAGTGAATCTAATGTAACACACACCCATACAATGCGCACCACCCCGTGATGCTTTTCTCACTCCTACTAGTGAATCTAATGTAACACACACCCATACAATGCGCACCACCCCGTGATGCATTTCTCACTCCTACTAGTGAATGTAATGTAACACACACCCATACAATGCGCACCACCCCGTGATGTTTTTCTCACTCCTACTAGTGAATGTAATGTAACACACACCCATACAATGCGCACCACCCCGTGATGTTTTTCTCACTCCTACTAGTGAATGTAATGTAACACACACCCATACAATGCGCACCACCCCGTGATGTTTTTCTCACTCCTACTAGTGAATGTAATGTAACACACACCCATACAATGCGCACCACCCCGTGATGTTTTTCTCACTCCTACTAGTGAATGTAATGTACCACACACCCATACAATGCGCACCACCCCGTGATGTTTTTCTCACTCCTACTAGTGAATGTAATGTAACACACACCCATACAATGCGCACCACCCCGTGATGTTTTTCTCACTCCTACTAGTGAATGTAATGTAACACACACCCATACAATGCGCACCACCCCGTGATGTTTTTCTCACTCCTACTAGTGAATGTAATGTAACACACACCCATACAATGCACACCACCCCGTGATGTTTTTCTCACTCCTACTAGTGAATGTAATGTAACACACACCCATACAATGCGCACCACCCCGTGATGTTTTTCTCACTCCTACTAGTGAATGTAATGTAACACACACCCATACAATGCGCACCACCCCGTGATGTTTTTCTCACTCCTACTAGTGAATGTAATGTAACACACACCCATACAATGCGCACCACCCCGTGATGTTTTTCTCACTCCTACTAGTGAATGTAATGTAACACACACCCATACAATGCGCACCACCCCGTGATGTTTTTCTCACTCCTACTAGTGAATGTAATGTAACACACACCCATACAATGCGCACCACCCCGTGATGTTTTTCTCACTCCTACTAGTGAATGTAATGTAACACACACCCATACAATGCGCACCACCCCGTGATGTTTTTCTCACTCCTACTAGTGAATGTAATGTAACACACACCCATACAATGCGCACCACCCCGTGATGTTTTTCTCACTCCTACTAGTGAATCTAATGTAACACACACCCATACAATGCGCACCACCCCGTGATGTTTTTCTCACTCCTACTAGTGAATCTAATGTAACACACACCCATACAATGCGCACCACCCCGTGATGTTTTTCTCACTCCTACTAGTGAATGTAACGTAACACACACCCATACAATGCGCACCACCCCGTGATGTTTTCCTCACTCCTAGTAGTGAATCTAATGTAACACACACCCATACAATGCGCACCACCCCTGATGTTTTTCTCACTCCTACTAGTGAATGTAACGTAACACACACCCATTCAATGCGCACCACCCCGTGATGTTTTTCTCACTCCTACTAGTGAATCTAAAGTAACACACACCCATACAATGCGCACCACCCCGTAATGTTTTCTCACTCCTACTAGTGAATCTAATGTAACACACACCCATACAATGCGCACCACCCCTGATGTTTTTCTCACTCCTACTAGTGAATCTAATGTAACACACACCCATACAATGCGCACCACCCCGTGATGTTTTTCTCACTCCTACTAGTGAATCTAAAGTAACACACACCCATACAATGCGCACCACCCCGTGATGTTTTTCTCACTCCTACTAGTGAATGTAATGTAACACACACCCATACAATGCGCACCACCCCGTGATGTTTTTCTCACTCCTACTAGTGTATGTAATGTAACACACACCCATAAAATGCGCACCACCCCGTGATGTTTTCCTCACTCCTACTAGTGAATCTAATGTAATACACACCCATACAATGCGCACCACCCCGTGATGTTTTTCTCACTCCTACTAGTGAATCTAAAGTAACACACACCCATTCAATGCGCACCACCCCGTGATGTTTTTCTCACTCCTACTAGTGAATGTAATGTAACACACACCCATGCAATGCGCACCACCCCGTGATGTTTTTCTCACTCCTACTAGTGAATGTAATGTAACACACACCCATGCAATGCGCACCACCCCGTGATGTTTTTCTCACTCCTACTAGTGAATGTAATGTAACACACACCCATACAATGCGCACCACCCCGTGATGTTTTTCTCAGTCCTACTAGTGAATGTAATGTAACACACACCCATACAATGCGCACCACCCCGTGATGTTTTTCTCACTCCTACTAGTGAATGTAATGTAACACACACCCATACAATGCGCACCACCCCGTGATGTTTTTCTCACTCCTACTAGTGAATGTAATGTAACACACACCCATACAATGCGCACCACCCCGTGATGTTTTTCTCACTCCTACTAGTGAATGTAATGTAACACACACCCATACAATGCGCACCACCCCGTGATGATTTTCTCACTCCTACTAGTGAATCTAAAGTAACACACACCCATACAATGCGCACCACCCCGTGATGTTTTTCTCACTCCTACTAGTGAATGTAATGTAACACACACCCATACAATGCGCACCACCCCGTGATGTTTTTCTCACTCCTACTAGTGAATCTAAAGTAACACACACCCATTCAATGCGCACCACCCCGTGATGTTTTTCTCACTCCTACTAGTG
This sequence comes from Cavia porcellus, assembly GCF_034190915.1. NCBI lineage: Eukaryota > Metazoa > Chordata > Mammalia > Rodentia > Caviidae > Cavia > Cavia porcellus. The sequence goes on along the minus strand of NW_026947680.1, from coordinate 260,282 downwards.
CATGTAATGTAACACACACCCATACAATGCGCACCACCCCGTGATGTTTTTCTCACTCCTACTAGTGAATGTAATGTAACACACACCCATACAATGCGCACCACCCCGTGATGTTTTTCTCACTCCTACTAGTGAATGTAATGTAACACACACCCATACAATGCGCACCACCCCGTGATGTTTTTCTCACACCTACTAGTGAATGTAATGTAACACACACCCATACAATGCGCACCACCCCGTGATGCTTTTCTCACTCCTACTAGTGAATGTAATGTAACACACACCCATACAATGCGCACCACCCCGTGATGTTTTTCTCACTCCTACTAGTGAATGTAATGTAACACACACCCATGCAATGCGCACCACCCCGTGATGTTTTTCTCACTCCTACTAGTGAATCTAAAGTAACACTCACCCATTCAATGCGCACCACCCCGTGATGTTTTTCTCACTCCTACTAGTGAATGTAATGTAACACACACCCATACAATGCGCACCACCCCGTGATGTTTTTCTCACTCCTACTAGTGAATGTAATGTAACACACACCAATACAATGCGCACCACCCCGTGATGTTTTTCTCACTCCTACTAGTGAATGTAATGTAACACACACCCATACATTGCGCACCACCCCGTGATGTTTTTCTCACTCCTACTAGTGAATGTAATGTAACACACACCCATACAATGCGCACCACCCCGTGATGCTTTTCTCACTCCAACTAGTGAATGTAATGTAACTCACACCCATACAATGCGCACCACCCCGTGATGCTTTTCTCACTCCTACTAGTGAATGTAATGTAACACACACCCATACAATGCGCACCACCCCGTGATGCTTTTCTCACTCCTACTAGTGAATCTAATGTAACACACACCCATACAATGCGCACCACCCCGTGATGCTTTTCTCACTCCTACTAGTGAATCTAATGTAACACACACCCATACAATGCGCACCACCCCGTGATGTATTTCTCACTCCTACTAGTGAATGTAATGTAACACACACCCATACAATGCGCACCACCCCGTGATGTTTTTCTCACTCCTACTAGTGAATGTAATGTAACACACACCCATACAATGCGCACCACCCCGTGATGTTTTTCTCACTCCTACTAGTGAATGTAATGTAACACACACCCATACAATGCGCAACACCCCGTGATGTTTTTCTCACTCCTACTAGTGAATGTAATGTAACACACACCCATACAATGCGCACCACCCCGTGATGTTTTTCTCACTCCTACTAGTGAATGTAATGTACCACACACCCATACAATGCGCACCACCCCGTGATGTTTTTCTCACTCCTACTAGTGAATGTAATGTAACACACACCCATACAATGCGCACCACCCCGTGATGTTTTTCTCACTCCTACTAGTGAATGTAATGTAACACACACCCATACAATGCGCACCACCCCGTGATGTTTTTCTCACTCCTACTAGTGAATGTAATGTAACACACACCCATACAATGCACACCACCCCGTGATGTTTTTCTCACTCCTACTAGTGAATGTAATGTAACACACACCCATACAATGCGCACCACCCCGTGATGTTTTTCTCACTCCTACTAGTGAATGTAATGTAACACACACCCATACAATGCGCACCACCCCGTGATGTTTTTCTCACTCCTACTAGTGAATGTAATGTAACACCCACCCATACAATGCGCACCACCCCGTGATGTTTTTCTCACTCCTACTAGTGAATGTAATGTAACACACACCCATACAATGCGCACCACCCCGTGATGTTTTTCTCACTCCTACTAGTGAATGTAATGTAACACACACCCATACAATGCGCACCACCCCGTGATGTTTTTCTCACTCCTACTAGTGAATGTAATGTAACACACACCCATACAATGCGCACCACCCCGTGATGTTTTTCTCACTCCTACTAGTGAATGTAATGTAACACACACCCATACAATGCGCACCACCCCGTGATGTTTTTCTCACTCCTACTAGTGAATGTAATGTAACACACACCCATACAATGCGCACCACCCCGTGATGTTTTTCTCACTCCTACTAGTGAATGTAATGTAACACACACCCATACAATGCGCACCACCCCGTGATGTTTTTCTCACTCCTACTAGTGAATGTAATGTAACACACACCCAAATGCGCACCACCCCGTGATGTTTTTCTCACTCCTACTAGTGAATCTAATGTAACACACACCCATACAATGCGCACCACCCCGTGATGTTTTTCTCACTCCTACTAGTGAATGTAATGTAACACACACCCATACAATGCGCACCACCCCGTGATGTTTTTCTCACTCCTACTAGTGAATGTAATGTAACACACACCCGTACAATGCGCACCACCCCGTGATGTTTTTCTCACTCCTACTAGTGAATCTAATGTAACACACACCCATACAATGCGCACCACCCCGTGATGTTTTTCTCACTCCTACTAGTGAATCTAAAGTAACACACACCCATTCAATGCGCACCACCCCGTGATGTTTTTCTCACTCCTACTAGTGAATGTAATGTAACACACACCCATACAATGCGCACCACCCCGTGATGTTTTTCTCACTCCTACTAGTGAATGTAATGTAACACACACCCATACAATGCGCACCACCCCGTGATGTTTTTCTCACTCCTACTAGTGAATGTAATGTAACACACACCCATACAATGCGCACCACCCCGTGATGTTTTTCTCACTGCTACTAGTGAATGTAATGTAACACACACCCATACAATGCGCACCACCCCGTGATGTTTTTCGCACTCCTACTAGTCAATGTAATGTAACACACACCCATACAATGCGCACCACCCCGTGATGTTTTTCGCACTCCTACTAGTCAATGTAATGTAACACACACCCATACAATGCGCACCACCCCGTGATGTTTTTCTCACTCCTACTAGTGAATGTAATGTAACACACACCCATACAATGCGCACCACCCCGTGATGTTTTTCTCACTCCTACTAGTGAATCTAAAGTAACACACACCCATTCAATGCGCACCACCCAGTGATGCTTTTCTCACTCCTACTAGTGAATGTAATGTAACACACACCCATACATTGCGCACCACCCCGTGATGTTTTTCTCACTCCTACTAGTGAATGTAAAGTAACACACACCCATACAATGCGCACCACCCCGTGATGTTTTTCTCACTCCTACTAGTGAATGTAATGTTACACACACCCATACAATGCGCACCACCCCGTGATGTTTTTCTCACTCCTACTAGTGAATCTAAAGTAACACACACCAATTCAATGCGCACCACCCCGTGATGTTTTTCTCACTCCTACTAGTGAATGTAACATAACACACACCCATACAATGCGCACCACCCCGTGATGTTTTTCTCACTCCTACTAGTGAATGTAACGTAACACACACCCATACAATGCGCACCACCCCGTGATGTTTTTCTCACTCCTACTAGTGAATGTAACGTAACACACACCCATTCAATGCGCACCACCCCGTGATGTTTTTCTCACTCCTACTAGTGAATGTAACGTAACACACACCATACAATGCGCACCACCCCGTGATGTTTTTCTCACTCCTACTAGTGAATCTAATGTAACACACACCCATACAATGCGCACCACCCCGTGATGTTTTTCTCACTCCTACTAGTGAATCTAAAGTAACACACACCCATACAATGCGCACCACCCCGTGATGTTTTTCTCACTCCTACTAGTGAATGTAATGTAACACACACCCATACAATGCGCACCACCCCGTGATGTTTTTCTCACTCCTACTAGTGAATGTAATGTAACACACACCCATACAATGCGCACCACCCCGTGATGTTTTTCTCACTCCTACTAGTGAATGTAATGTAACACACACCCATACAATGCGCACCACCCCGTGATGTTTTTCTCACTCCTACTAGTGAATGTAATGTAACACACACCCATACAATGCGCACCACCCCGTGATGTTTTTCTCACTCCTACTAGTGAATGTAATGTAACACACACCCATACAATGCGCACCACCCCGTGATGTTTTTCTCACTCCTACTAGTGAATGTAATGTAACACACACCCATACAATGCGCACCACCCCGTGATGTTTTTCTCACTCCTACTAGTGAATGTAATGTAACACACACCCATACAATGCGCACCACCCCGTGATGTTTTTCTCACTCCTACTAGCGAATGGAATGTAACACACACCCATACAATGCGCACCACCCCGTGATGTTTTTCTCACTCCTACTAGTGAATGGAATGTAACACACACCCATACAATGCCCACCACCCCGTGATGTTTTTCTCACTCCCACTAGTGAATGGAATGTAACACACACCCATACAATGCGCACCACCCCGTGATGTTTTTCTCACTCCTACTAGTGAATCTAATGTAACACACACCCATACAATGCGCACCACCCCGTGATGTTTTTCTCACTCCTACTAGTGAATCTAAAGTAACACACACCCATTCAATGCGCACCACCCCGTGATGTTTTTCTCACTCCTACTAGTGAATGTAACGTAACACACACCCATACAATGCGCACCACCCCGTGATGTTTTTCTCACTCCTACTAGTGAATGTAACGTAACACACACCCATACAATGCGCACCACCCCGTGATGTTTTTCTCACTCCTACTAGTGAATGTAACGTAACACACACCCATACAATGCGCACCACCCCGTGATGTTTTTCTCACTCCTACTAGTGAATGTAACGTAACACACACCATACAATGCGCACCACCCCGTGATGTTTTTCTCACTCCTACTAGTGAATCTAACGTAACACACACCCATACAATGCGCACCACCCCGTGATGTTTTTCTCACTCCTACTAGTGAATCTAAAGTAACACACACCCATACAATGCGCACCACCCCGTGATGTTTTTCTCACTCCTACTAGTGAATCTAAAGTAACACACACCCATACAATGCGCACCACCCCGTGATGTTTTTCTCACTCCTACTAGTGAATGTAATGTAACACACACCCATACAATGCGCACCACCCCGTGATGTTTTTCTCACTCCTACTAGTGAATGTAATGTAACACACACCCATACAATGCGCACCACCCCGTGATGTTTTTCTCACTCCTACTAGTGAATGTAATGTAACACACACCCATACAATGCGCACCACCCCGTGATGTTTTTCTCACTCCTACTAGTGAATGTAATGTAACACACACCCATACAATGCGCACCACCCCGTGATGTTTTTCTCACTCCTACTAGTGAATGTAATGTAACACACACCCATACAATGCGCACCACCCCGTGATGTTTTTCTCACTCCTACTAGTGAATGTAATGTAACACACACCCATACAATGCGCACCACCCCGTGATGTTTTTCTCACTCCTACTAGTGAATGTAATGTAACACACACCCATACAATGCGCACCACCCCGTGATGCTTTTCTCACTGCTAGTAGTGAATGTAATGTAACACACACCCATACAATGCGCACCACCCCGTGATGTTTTTCTCACTCCTACTAGTGAATGTAATGTAACACACACCCATACAATGCGCACCACCCCGTGATGTTTTCTCACTCCTACTAGTGAATGTAATGTAACACACACCCATACAATGCGCACCACCCCGTGATGTTTTTCTCACTCCTACTAGTGAATCTAAAGTAACACACACCCATTCAATGCGCACCACCCCGTGATGTTTTTCTCACTCCTACTAGTGAATGTAATGTAACACACACCCATACAATGCGCACCACCCCGTGATGTTTTTCTCACTCCTACTAGTGAATGTAATGTAACACACACCCATACAATGCGCACCACCCCGTGATGTTTTTCTCACTCCTACTAGTGAATGTAATGTAACACACACCCATACAATGCGCACCACCCCGTGATGTTTTTCTCACTCCTACTAGTGAATGTAATGTAACACACACCCATACAATGCGCACCACCCCGTGATGTTTTTCTCACTCCTACTAGTGAATGTAATGTAACACACACCCATACAATGCGCACCACCCCGTGATGCTTTTCTCACTGCTACTAGTGAATGTAATGTAACACACACCCATACAATGCGCACCACCCCGTGATGCTTTTCTCACTCCTACTAGTGAATGTAATGTAACACACACCCATACAATGCGCACCACCCCGTGATGTTTTTCTCACTCCTACTAGTGAATGTAATGTAACACACACCCATACAATGCGCACCACCCCGTGATGTTTTTCTCACTCCTACTAGTGAATGTAATGTAACACACACCCATACAATGCGCACCACCCCGTGATGTTTTTCTCACTCCTACTAGTGAATGTAATGTAACACACACCCATACAATGCGCACCACCCCGTGATGTTTTTCTCACTCCTACTAGTGAATGTAATGTAACACACACCCATACAATGCGCACCACCCCGTGATGTTTTTCTCACTCCTACTAGTGAATCTAATGTAACACACACCCATACAATGCGCACCACCCCGTGATGTTTTTCTCACTCCTACTAGTGAATGTAATGTAACACACACCCATACAATGCGCACCACCCTTGATGTTTTTCTCACTCCTACTAGTGAATGTAATGTAACACACACCCATACAATGCGCACCACCCCGTGATGTTTTTCTCACTCCTACTAGTGAATCTAAAGTAACACACACCCATTCAATGCACACCACCCCGTGATGTTTTTCTCACTCCTATTAGTGAATGTAATGTAACACACACCCATACAATGCGCACCACCCCGTGATGTTTTTCTCACTCCTACTAGTGAATGTAATGTAACACACACCCATACAATGCGCACCACCCCGTGATGTTTTTCTCACTCCTACTAGTGAATGTAATGTAACACACACCCATACAATGCGCACCACCCCGTGATGTTTTTCTCACTCCTACTAGTGAATGTAATGTAACACACACCCATACAATGCGCACCACCCCGTGATGTTTTTCTCACTCCTACTAGTGAATGTAATGTAACACACACCCATACAATGCGCACCACCCCGTGATGCTTTTCTCACTCCTACTAGTGAATGTAATGTAACACACACCCATACAATGCGCACCACCCCGTGATGTTTTTCTCACTCCTACTAGTGAATCTAATGTAACACACACCCATACAATGCGCACCACCCCTGATGCTTTTCTCACTGCTACTAGTGAATCTAATGTAACACACACCCATAAAATGCGCACCACCCCGTGATGTTTTTCTCACTCCTACTAGTGAATCTAATGTAACACACACCCATACAATGCGCACCACCCCGTGATGTTTTTCTCACTCCTACTAGTGAATGTAATGTAACACACACCCATACAATGCGCACCACCCCGTGATGTTTTTCTCACTCCTACTAGTGAATGTAATGTAACACACACCCATACAATGCGCACCACCCCGTGATGTTTTTCTCACTCCTACTAGTGAATTTAATGTAACACACACCCATACAATGCGCACCACCCCGTGATGTTTTTCTCACTCCTACTAGTGAATCTAAAGTAACACACACCCATTCAATGCGCACCACCCCGTGATGTTTTTCTCAGTCCTACTAGTGAATGTAATGTAACACACACCCATACAATGCGCACCACCCCGTGATGTTTTTCTCACTCCTACTAGTGAATGTAATGTAACACACACCCATACAATGCGCACCACCCCGTGATGTTTTTCTCACTCCTACTAGTGAATGTAATGTAACACACACCCATACAATGCGCACCACCCCGTGATGTTTTTCTCACTCCTACTAGTGAATCTAAAGTAACACACACCCATTCAATGCGCACCACCCCGTGATGTTTTTCTCACTCCTACTAGTGAATGTAATGTAACACACACCCATACAATGCGCACCACCCCGTGATGTTTTTCTCACTCCTACTAGTGAATGTAATGTAACACACACCCATACAATGCGCACCACCCCGTGATGTTTTTCTCACTCCTACTAGTGAATCTAATGTAACACACACCCATACAATGCGCACCACCCCGTGATGTTTTTCTCACTCCTACTAGTGAATGTAATGTAACACACACCCATACAATGCGCACCACCCTTGATGTTTTTCTCACTCCTACTAGTGAATGTAATGTAACACACACCCATACAATGCGCACCACCCCGTGATGTTTTTCTCACTCCTACTAGTGAATCTAAAGTAACACACACCCATTCAATGCGCACCACCCCGTGATGTTTTTCTCACTCCTACTAGTGAATGTAATGTAACACACACCCATACAATGCGCACCACCCCGTGATGTTTTTCTCACTCCTACTAGTGAATGTAATGTAACACACACCCATACAATGCGCACCACCCCGTGATGTTTTTCTCACTCCTACTAGTGAATGTAATGTAACACACACCCATACAATGCGCACCACCCCGTGATGTTTTTCTCACTCCTACTAGTGAATGTAATGTAACACACACCCATACAATGCGCACCACCCCGTGATGTTTTTCTCACTCCTACTAGTGAATGTAATGTAACACACACCCATACAATGCGCACCACCCCGTGATGCTTTTCTCACTCCTACTAGTGAATGTAATGTAACACACACCCATACAATGCGCACCACCCCGTGATGTTTTTCTCACTCCTACTAGTGAATCTAATGTAACACACACCCATACAATGCGCACCACCCCGTGATGCTTTTCTCACTGCTACTAGTGAATGTAATGTAACACACACCCATACAATGCGCAGCACCCCGTGATGTTTTTCTCACTCCTACTAGTGAATCTAATGTAACACACACCCATACAATGCGCACCACCCCGTGATGTTTTTCTCACTCCTACTAGTGAATCTAATGTAACACACACCCATACAATGCGCACCACCCCGTGATGTTTTTCTCACTCCTACTAGTGAATGTAATGTAACACACACCCATACAATGCGCACCACCCCGTGATGTTTTTCTCACTCCTACTAGTGAATGTAATGTAACACACACCCATACAATGCGCACCACCCCGTGATGTTTTTCTCACTCCTACTAGTGAATTTAATGTAACACACACCCATACAATGCGCACCACCCCGTGATGTTTTTCTCACTCCTACTAGTGAATCTAAAGTAACACACACCCATTCAATGCGCACCACCCCGTGATGTTTTTCTCACTCCTACTAGTGAATGTAATGTAACACACACCCATACAATGCGCACCACCCCGTGATGTTTTTCTCACTCCTACTAGTGAATGTAATGTAACACACACCCATACAATGCGCACCACCCCGTGATGTTTTTCTCACTCCTACTAGTGAATGTAATGTAACACACACCCATACAATGCGCACCACCCCGTGATGTTTTTCTCACTCCTACTAGTGAATCTAAAGTAACACACACCCATTCAATGCGCACCACCCCGTGATGTTTTTCTCACTCCTACTAGTGAATGTAATGTAACACACACCCATACAATGCGCACCACCCCGTGATGTTTTTCTCACTCCTACTAGTGAATGTAATGTAACACACACCCATACAATGCGCACCACCCCGTGATGTTTTTCTCACTCCTACTAGTGAATGTAATGTAACACACACCCATACAATGCGCACCACCCCGTGATGCTTTTCTCACTCCTACTAGTGAATGTAATGTAACACACACCCATACAATGCGCAAAACCCCGTGATGTTTTTCTCACTCCTACTAGTGAATGTAATGTAACACACACCCATACAATGCGCACCACCCCGTGATGTTTTTCTCACTCCTACTAGTGAATGTAATGTAACACACACCCATACAATGCGCACCACCCCGTGATGTTTTTCTCACTCCTACTAGTGAATGTAATGTAACACACACCCATACAATGCGCACCAACCCGTGATGCTTTTCTCACTCCTACTAGTGAATGTAATGTAACACACACCCATACAATGCGCACCACCCCGTGATGCTTTTCTCACTCCTACTAGTGAATGTAATGTAACACACACCCATACAATGCGCACCACCCCGTGATGCTTTTCTCACTCCTACTAGTGAATGTAATGTAACACACACCCATACAATGCGCACCACCCCGTGATGCTTTTCTCACTGCTTCTAGTGAATGAAATGTAACACACACCCATACAATGCGCACCACCCCGTGATGTTTTTCTCACTCCTACTAGTGAGTGTAATGTAACACACACCCATACAATGCGCACCACCCCGTGATGTTTTTCTCACTCCTACTAGTGAATGTGATGTAACACACACCCATACAATGCGCACCACCCCGTGATGTTTTTCTCACTCCTACTAGTGAATGTAATGTAACACACACCCATACAATGCGCACCACCCCGTGATGTTTTTCTCACTCCTACTAGTGAATGTAATGTAACACACACCCATACAATGCGCACCACCCCGTGATGTTTTTCTCACTCCTACTAGTGAATCTAAAGTAACACACACCCATACAATGCGCACCACCCCGTGATGTTTTTCTCACTCCTACTAGTGAATGTAATGTAACACACACCCATACAATGCGCACCACCCCGTGATGTTTTTCTCACTCCTACTAGTGAATGTAATGTAACACACACCCATACAATGCGCACCACCCCGTGATGTTTTTCTCACTCCTACTAGTGAATGTAATGTAACACACACCCATACAATGCGCACCACCCCGTGATGTTTTTCTCACTCCTACTAGTGAATGTAATGTAACACACACCCATACAATGCGCTCCACCCCGTGATGTTTTTCTCACACCTACTAGTGAATGTAATGTAACACACACCCATACAATGCGCACCACCCCGTGATGTTTTTCTCACTCCTACTAGTGAATCTAATGTAACACACACCCATACAATGCGCACCACCCCGTGATGTTTTTCTCAGTCCTACTAGTGAATGTAATGTAACACACACCCATACAATGCGCACCACCCCGTGATGTTTTTCTCACTCCTACTAGTGAATGTAATGTAACACACACCCATACAATGCGCACCACCCCGTGATGTTTTTCTCACTCCTACTAGTGAATGTAATGTAACACACACCCATACAATGCGCACCACCCCGTGATGTTTTTCTCACTCCTACTAGTGAATCTAAAGTAACACACACCCATTCAATGCGCACCACCCCGTGATGTTTTTCTCACTCCTACTAGTGAATGTAATGTAACACACACCCATACAATGCGCACCACCCCGTGATGTTTTTCTCACTCCTACTAGTGAATGTAATGTAACACACACCCATACAATGCGCACCACCCCGTGATGTTTTTCTCACTCCTACTAGTGAATGTAATGTAACACACACCCATACAATGCGCACCACCCCGTGATGTTTTTCTCACTCCTACTAGTGAATGTAATGTAACACACACCCATACAATGCGCACCACCCCGTGATGCTTTTCTCACTGCTACTAGTGAATGTAATGTAACACACACCCAATACAATGCGCACCACCCCGTGATGTTTTTCTCACTCCTACTAGTGAATGTAATGTAACACACACCCATACAATGCGCACCACCCCGTGATGTTTTTCTCACTCCTACTAGTGAATGTAATGTAACAAACACCCATACAATGCGCACCACCCCGTGATGTTTTTCTCACTCCTACTAGTGAATGTAATGTAACACACACCCATACAATGCGCACCACCCCGTGATGTTTTTCTCACTCCTACTAGTGAATCTAATGTGACACACACCCATACAATGCGCACCACCCCGTGATGTTTTTCTCACTCCTACTAGTGAATCTAATGTGACACACACCCATACAATGCGCACCACCCCGTGATGTTTTTCTCACTCCTACTGGTGATTCTAAAGTGACACACACCCATACAATGCGCACCACCCCGTGATGTTTTTCTCACTCCTACTGGTGAATGTAATGTAACACACACCCATACAATGCGCACCACCCCGTGATGTTTTTCTCACTCCTACTTGTGAATGTAATGTAACACACACCCATACAATGCGCAACACCCCGTGATGTTTTTCTCACTCCTACTAGTGAATGTAATGTAACACACACCCATACAATGCGCACCACCCCGTGATGTTTTTCTCACTCCTACTAGTGAATGTAATGTAACACACACCCATACAATGCGCACCACACCGTGATGCTTTTCTCACTCCTACTAGTGAATGTAATGTAACACACACCCATACAATGCGCACCACCCCGTGATGCTTTTCTCACTCCTACTAGTGAATGTAATGTAACACACACCCATACAATGCGCACCACCCCGTGATGCTTTTCTCACTCCTACTAGTGAATGTAATGTAACACACACCCATACAATGCGCACCACCCCGTGATGCTTTTCTCACTGCTTCTAGTGAATGTAATGTAACACACACCCATACAATGCGCACCACCCCGTGATGTTTTTCTCACTGCTTCTAGTGAGTGTAATGTAACACACACCCATACAATGCGCACCACCCCGTGATGTTTTTCTCACTCCTACTAGTGAGTGTAATGTAACACACACCCATACAATGCGCACCACCCCGTGATGTTTTTCTCACTCCTACTAGTGAATGTAATGTAACACACACCCATACAATGCGCACCACCCCGTGATGTTTTTCTCACTCCTACTAGTGAATCTAAAGTAACACACACCCATTCAATGCGCACCACCCCGTGATGTTTTTCTCACTCCTACTAGTGAATGTAATGTAACACACACCCATACAATGCGCACCACCCCGTGATGTTTTTCTCACTCCTACTAGTGAATGTAATGTAACACACACCCATACAATGCGCACCACCCCGTGATGTTTTTCTCACTCCTACTAGTGAATGTAATGTAACACACACCCATACAATGCGCACCACCCCGTGATGTTTTTCTCACTCCTACTAGTGAATGTAATGTAACACACACCCATACAATGCGCACCACCCCGTGAGGTGTTTCTCACTCCTACTAGTGAATGTAATGTAAAACACACCCATACAATGCGCACCACCCCGTGATGTTTTTCTCACTCCTAACAGTGAATGTAATGTAACACACACCCATACAATGCGCACCACCCCGTGATGTTTTTCTCACTCCTACTAGTGAATGTAATGTAACACACACCCATGCAATGCGCACCACCCCGTGATGTTTTTCTCACTCCTACTATTGAATGTAATGTAACACACACCCATGCAATGCGCACCACCCCGTGATGTTTTTCTCACTCCTACTAGTGAATGTAATGTAACACACACCCATACAATGCGCACCACCCCGTGATGTTTTTCTCACTCCTACTAGTGAATCTAATGTAACACACACCCATACAATGCGCACCACAGCGTGATGTTTTTCTCAATCCTACTAGTGAATCTAATGTAACACACACCCATACAATGCGCACCACCCCGTGATGTTTTTCTCAGTCCTACTAGTGAATGTAATGTAACACACACCCATACAATGCGCACCACCCCGTGATGTTTTTCTCACTCCTACTAGTGAATGTAATGTAACACACACCCATACAATGCGCACCACCCCGTGATGTTTTTCTCACTCCTACTAGTGAATGTAATGTAACACACACCCATACAATGCGCACCACCCCGTGATGTTTTTCTCACTCCTACTAGTGAATCTAAAGTAACACACACCCATTCAATGCGCACCACCCCGTGATGTTTTTCTCACTCCTACTAGTGAATGTAATGTAACACACACCCATACAATGCGCACCACCCCGTGATGTTTTTCTCACTCCTACTAGTGAATGTAATGTAACACACACCCATACAATGCGCACCACCCCGTGATGTTTTTCTCACTCCTACTAGTGAATGTAATGTAACACACACCCATACAATGCGCACCACCCCGTGATGTTTTTCTCACTCCTACTAGTGAATGTAATGTAACACACACCCATACAATGCGCACCACCCCGTGATGCTTTTCTCACTGCTACTAGTGAATGTAATGTAACACACACCCAATACAATGCGCACCACCCCGTGATGTTTTTCTCACTCCTACTAGTGAATGTAATGTAACACACACCCATACAATGCGCACCACCCCGTGATGTTTTTCTCACTCCTACTAGTGAATGTAATGTAACAAACACCCATACAATGCGCACCACCCCGTGATGTTTTTCTCACTCCTACTAGTGAATGTAATGTAACACACACCCATACAATGCGCACCACCCCGTGATGTTTTTCTCACTCCTACTAGTGAATCTAATGTGACACACACCCATACAATGCGCACCACCCCGTGATGTTTTTCTCACTCCTACTAGTGAATCTAATGTGACACACACCCATACAATGCGCACCACCCCGTGATGTTTTTCTCACTCCTACTGGTGATTCTAAAGTGACACACACCCATACAATGCGCACCACCCCGTGATGTTTTTCTCACTCCTACTGGTGAATGTAATGTAACACACACCCATACAATGCGCACCACCCCGTGATGTTTTTCTCACTCCTACTTGTGAATGTAATGTAACACACACCCATACAATGCGCACCACCCCGTGATGTTTTTCTCACTCCTACTAGTGAATGTAATGTAACACACACCCATACAATGCGCACCACCCCGTGATGTTTTTCTCACTCCTACTAGTGAATGTAATGTAACACACACCCATACAATGCGCACCACACCGTGATGCTTTTCTCACTCCTACTAGTGAATGTAATGTAACACACACCCATACAATGCGCACCACCCCGTGATGCTTTTCTCACTCCTACTAGTGAATGTAATGTAACACACACCCATACAATGCGCACCACCCCGTGATGCTTTTCTCACTCCTACTAGTGAATGTAATGTAACACACACCCATACAATGCGCACCACCCCGTGATGCTTTTCTCACTGCTTCTAGTGAATGTAATGTAACACACACCCATACAATGCGCACCACCCCGTGATGTTTTTCTCACTGCTTCTAGTGAGTGTAATGTAACACACACCCATACAATGCGCACCACCCCGTGATGTTTTTCTCACTCCTACTAGTGAGTGTAATGTAACACACACCCATACAATGCGCACCACCCCGTGATGTTTTTCTCACTCCTACTAGTGAATGTAATGTAACACACACCCATACAATGCGCACCACCCCGTGATGTTTTTCTCACTCCTACTAGTGAATCTAAAGTAACACACACCCATTCAATGCGCACCACCCCGTGATGTTTTTCTCACTCCTACTAGTGAATGTAATGTAACACACACCCATACAATGCGCACCACCCCGTGATGTTTTTCTCACTCCTACTAGTGAATGTAATGTAACACACACCCATACAATGCGCACCACCCCGTGATGTTTTTCTCACTCCTACTAGTGAATGTAATGTAACACACACCCATACAATGCGCACCACCCCGTGATGTTTTTCTCACTCCTACTAGTGAATGTAATGTAACACACACCCATACAATGCGCACCACCCCGTGAGGTGTTTCTCACTCCTACTAGTGAATGTAATGTAAAACACACCCATACAATGCGCACCACCCCGTGATGTTTTTCTCACTCCTAACAGTGAATGTAATGTAACACACACCCATACAATGCGCACCACCCCGTGATGTTTTTCTCACTCCTACTAGTGAATGTAATGTAACACACACCCATGCAATGCGCACCACCCCGTGATGTTTTTCTCACTCCTACTAGTGAATGTAATGTAACACACACCCATGCAATGCGCACCACCCCGTGATGTTTTTCTCACTCCTACTAGTGAATGTAATGTAACACACACCCATACAATGCGCACCACCCCGTGATGCTTTTCTCACTGCTTCTAGTGAATGTAATGTAACACACACCCATACAATGCGCACCACCCCGTGATGTTTTTCTCACTGCTTCTAGTGAGTGTAATGTAACACACACCCATACAATGCGCACCACCCCGTGATGTTTTTCTCACTCCTACTAGTGAGTGTAATGTAACACACACCCATACAATGCGCACCACCCCGTGATGTTTTTCTCACTCCTACTAGTGAATGTAATGTAACACACACCCATACAATGCGCACCACCCCGTGATGTTTTTCTCACTCCTACTAGTGAATCTAAAGTAACACACACCCATTCAATGCGCACCACCCCGTGATGTTTTTCTCACTCCTACTAGTGAATGTAATGTAACACACACCCATACAATGCGCACCACCCCGTGATGTTTTTCTCACTCCTACTAGTGAATGTAATGTAACACACACCCATACAATGCGCACCACCCCGTGATGTTTTTCTCACTCCTACTAGTGAATGTAATGTAACACACACCCATACAATGCGCACCACCCCGTGATGTTTTTCTCACTCCTACTAGTGAATGTAATGTAACACACACCCATACAATGCGCACCACCCCGTGAGGTGTTTCTCACTCCTACTAGTGAATGTAATGAAAAACACACCCATACAATGCGCACCACCCCGTGATGTTTTTCTCACTCCTAACAGTGAATGTAATGTAACACACACCCATACAATGCGCACCACCCCGTGATGTTTTTCTCACTCCTACTAGTGAATGTAATGTAACACACACCCATGCAATGCGCACCACCCCGTGATGTTTTTCTCACTCCTACTAGTGAATGTAATGTAACACACACCCATGCAATGCGCACCACCCCGTGATGTTTTTCTCACTCCTACTAGTGAATGTAATGTAACACACACCCATACAATGCGCACCACCCCGTGATGTTTTTCTCACTCCTACTAGTGAATCTAATGTAACACACACCCATACAATGCGCACCACAGCGTGATGTTTTTCTCAATCCTACTAGTGAATGTAATGTAACACACACCCATACAATGCGCACCACCCCGTGATGTTTTTCTCACTCCTACTAGTGAATCTAAAGTAACACACACCCATTCAATGCGCACCAACCCGTGATGTTTTTCTCACTCCTGCTAGTGAATGTAATGTAACACACACCCATACAATGCGCACCACCCCGTGATGTTTTTCTCACTCGTACTAGTGAATGTAATGTAACACACACCCATACAATGCGCATCACCCCGTGATGTTTTTCTCACTCCTACTAGTGAATGTAATGTAACACACACCCATACAATGCGCACCACCCCGTGATGTTTTTCTCACTCCTACTAGTGAATGTAATGTAACACACACCCATACAATGCGCACCACCCCGTGATGCTTTTCTCACTGCTACTAGTGAATGTAATGTAACACACACCCATACAATGCGCACAACCCCGTGATGTTTTTCTCACTGCTACTAGTGAATGTAATGTAACACACACCCATACAATGCGCACCACCCCGTGATGTTTTTCTCATTCCTACTAGTGAATGTAATGTAACAAACACCCATACAATGCGCACCACCCCGTGATGTTTTTCTCACTCCTACTAGTGAATGTAATGTAACACACACCCATACAATGCGCACCACCCCGTGATATTTTTCTCACTCCTACTAGTGAATCTAATGTAACACACACCCATACAATGCGCACCACCCCGTGATGTTTTTCTCACTCCTACTAGTGAATCTAATGTGACATACACCCATACAATGCGCACCACCCCGTGATGTTTTTCTCACTCCTACTGGTGAATCTAAAGTGACACACACCCATTCAATGCGCACCACCCCGTGATGTTTTTCTCACTCCTACTGGTGAATGTAATGTAACACACACCCATACAATGCGCACCACCCCGTGATGTTTTTCTCACTCCTACTGGTGAATGTAATGTAACACACACCCATACAATGCGCACCACCCCGTGATGTTTTTCTCACTCCTACTAGTGAATGTAATGTAACACACACCCATACAATGCGCACCACACCGTGATGCTTTTCTCACTCCTACTAGTGAATGTAATGTAACACACACCCATACAATGCGCACCACCCCGTGATGCTTTTCTCACTCCTACTAGTGAATGTAATGTAACACACACCCATACAATGCGCACCACCCCGTGATGCTTTTCTCACTCCTACTAGTGAATGTAATGTAACACACACCCATACAATGCGCACCACCCCGTGATGCTTTTCTCACTCCTACTAGTGAATGTAATGTAACACACACCCATACAATGCGCACCACCCCGTGATGCTTTTCTCACTGCTTCTAGTGAATGTAACGTAACACACACCCATACAATGCGCACCACCCCGTGATGTTTTTCTCACTGCTTCTAGTGAATGTAATGTAACACACACCCATACAATGCGCACCACCCCGTGATGTTTTTCTCACTCCTACTAGTGAGTGTAATGTAACACACACCCATACAATGCGCATCACCCCGTGATGTTTTTCTCACTCCTACTAGTGAATGTAATGTAACACACACCCATACAATGCGCACCACCCCGTGATGTTTTTCTCACTCCTACTACTGAATCTAAAGTAACACACACCCATTCAATGCGCACCACCTCGTGATGTTTTTCTCACTCCTACTAGTGAATGTAATGTAACACACACCCATACAATGCGCACCACCCCGTGATGTTTTTCTCACTCCTACTAGTGAATGTAATGTAACACACACCCATACAATGCGCACCACCCCGTGATGTTTTTCTCACTCCTACTAGTGAATGTAATGTAACACACACCCATACAATGCGCACCACCCCGTGATGTTTTTCTCACTGCTACTAGTGAATGTAATGTAACACACACCCATACAATGCGCACCACCCCGTGATGCTTTTCTCACTCCTACTAGTGAATGTAATGTAACACACACCCATACAATGCGCACCACCCCGTGATGTTTTTCTCACTCCTACTAGTGAATGTAATGTAACACACACCCATACAATGCGCACCACCCCGTGATGTTTTTCTCACTCCTACTAGTGAATGTAATGTAACACACACCCATAAAATGCGCACCACCCCGTGATGTTTTCCTCACTCCTACTAGTGAATCTAATGTAACACACACCCATACAATGCGCACCACCCCGTGATGTTTTCCTCACTCCTACTAGTGAATCTAAAGTAACACACACCCATTCAATGCGCACCACCCCGTGATGTTTTTCTCACTCCTACTAGTGAATGTAATGTAACACACACCCATGCAATGCGCACCACCCCGTGATGTTTTTCTCACTCCTACTAGTGAATGTAATGTAACACACACCCATGCAATGCGCACCACCCCGTGATGTTTTTCTCACTCCTACTAGTGAATGTAATGTAACACACACCCATACAATGCGCACCACCCCGTGATGTTTTTCTCACTCCTACTAGTGAATGTAATGTAACACACACCCATACAATGCGCACCACCCCGTGATGTTTTTCTCACTCCTACTAGTGAATGTAATGTAACACACACCCATACAATGCGCACCACCCCGTGATGTTTTTCTCACTCCTACTAGTGAATGTAATGTAACACACACCCATACAATGCGCACCACCCCGTGATGTTTCTCTCACTCCTACTTGTGAATGTAATGTAACACACACCCTTACAATGCGCACCACCCCGTGATGTTTTTCTCACTCCTACTAGTGAATGTAATGTAACACACACCCATACAATGCGCACCACCCCGTGATGTTTTTCTCACTCCTACTAGTGAATGTAATGTAACACACACCCATACAATGCGCACCACCCCGTTATATTTTTCTCACTCCTACTAGTGAATGTATTGTAACACACACCCATACAATGCGCACCACCCCGGGATGTTTTTCTCACTCCTACTAGTGAATGTAATGTAACACACACCCATACAATGCGCACCACCCCGTGATGTTTTTCTCACCCCTACTAGTGAATGTAATGTAACACACACCCATACAATGCGCACCACCCCGTGATGTTTTTCTCACTCCTACTCGTGAATGTAATGTAACACACACCCATACAATGCGCACCACCCTGTGATGTTTTTCTCACTCCTACTAGTGAATGTAATGTAACTCACACCCATACAATGCGCACCACCCCGTGATGTTTTTCTCACTCCTACTAGTGAATGTAATGTAACACACACCCATACAATGCGCACCACCCCGTAATGTTTTTCTCACTCCTACTAGTGAATGTAATGTAACACACACCCATACAATGCGCACCACCCCGCGATGTTTTTCAGAAACCTATCGTACATTGCCACTGCATGTTCCCTGACCTCCGCATGCTGACCACACCGCGGTGCTTTTCTGCATCCTACATTGCCACTCACTGCCTATCCTAATTCAGACCCTCCGATTCAAACAACCCCGTGATGTTTTTCTCACTCCTAGTAGTGAATGTAATGTAACACACACCCATACAATGCGCACCACCCCAGGATGTTTTTCTCACTCCTACTCGTGAATGTAATGTAACACACACCCATACAATGCGCACCACCCCGTGATGTTTTTCTCACTCCTACTAGTGAATGTAATGTAACACACACCCATACAATGCGCACCACCCCGTGATGTTTTTCTCACTCCTACTAGTGAATGTAATGTAACACACACCCATACAATGCGACCACCCTGTGATGTTTTTCTCACTCCTACTAGTGAATGTAATGTAACACACACCCATACAATGCGCACCACCCCGTGATGTTTTTCTCACTCCTACTAGTGAATCTAATGTAACACACACCCGTCCAATGCGCACCACCCCGTGATGTTTTTCTCACTCCTACTAGTGAATGTAATGTAACACACACCCATACAATGCGCCCCAACCCGCGATGTTTTTCTCACTCCTACTAGTGAATCTAATGTAACACACACCCATACAATGCGCACAACCCCGCGATGTTTTTCAGAAATCTATCCTACATTGCCACTGCATGTTCCCTGACCTCCCCATGCTGACCACCCCGCGGTGCTTTTCTCCATCCTACATTGCCACTCACTGCCTATCCTAATTCAGACCCTCCGATTCACACCACAGCGTGATGTTTTTCTCACTCCTACTAGTGAATGTAATGTAACACACACCCATACAATGTGCACCACCCCGTGATGTTTTTCTCACTCCTACTAGTGAATGTAATGTAACACACACCCATACAATGCGCACCACCCCTGGATGTTTTTCTCACTCCTATTAGTGAATGTAATGTAACACACACCCATACAATGCGCACCACCCCGTGATGTTTTTCTCACTCCTACTAGTGAATCTAATGTAACACACACCCATACAATGCGCACCACCCTGTGATGTTTTTTCACTCCTACTAGTGAATCTAATGTAACACACACCCATACAATGCGCACCACCCCGTGATGTTTTTCTCACTCCTACTAGTGAATCTAATGTAACACACACCCATACAATGCGCACCACCCCGTGATGTTTTTCTCACTCCTACTAGTGAATGTAATGTAACACACAACCATACAATGTGCACCAACCCGTCATGTTTTTCTCACTCCTACTAGTGAATGTAATGTAACACACACCCATACAATGCGCACCACCCCGTGAAGTTTTTCTCACTCCTATTAGTGAATGTAATGTAACACACACCCATAAAATGCGCACCACCCCGTGATGTTTTTCTCACTCCTACTAATGAATGTAATGTAACACATACCCATACAATGCGCACCACCCCGTGATGTTTTTCTCACTCCTACTAGTGAATCTAATGTAACACACACCCATAAAATGCGCACCACCCCGTGTTGTTTTTCTCACTCCTACTAGTGAATCTAATGTAACACACACCCATACAATGCGCACCACCCCGCGATGTTTTTCAGAAACCTATCGTACATTGCCACTGCATGTTCCCTGACCTCCCCATGCTGATCACACCGCGGTGCTTTTCTCCATCCTACATTGCCACTCACTGCCTATCCTCATTCAGACCCTCCGATTCACACCACCCCGTGATGTTTTTCTCACTCCTAGTAGTGAATGTAATGTAACACACACCCATACAATGCGCATCACACCGTGAAGTTTTTCTCACTCCTATTAGTGAATGTATTGTAACACACACCCATACAATGCGCACCACCCCGTGATGTTTTTCTCACTCCTACTAATGAATGTAATGTAACACACACCCATACAATGCGCACCACACCGTGATGTTTTTCTCACTCCTACTAGTGAATGTAATGTAACACACACCCATACAATGCGCACCACCCCGCGATGTTTTTCAGAAACCTTTCGTACATTGCCACTGCATGTTCCCTGACCTCCCCATGCCGATCACACCGCGGTGCTTTTCTCCATCCTACATTGCCACTCACTGCCTATCCTAATTCAGACCCTCCGATTCACACCACCGCATGATGGTTTTCTCACTCCTACTTTTGAATGTAATGTAACACACACCCATACAATGTGCACCACCCCGTGATGTTTTTCTCACTCCTACTAGTGAATGTAATGTAACACACACCCATACAATGCGCACCACCCCGTGATGTTTTTCTCACTCCTACTAGTGAATGTAATGTAACACACACCCATACAATGCGCACCACCCCGGGATGTTTTTCTCACTCCTATTAGTGAATGTAATGTAACACACACCCATACAATGGGCACCACCCCGTGCTGTTTTTCTCACTCCTACTAGTGAATGTAATGTAACACACACCCATACAATGCGCACCACCCCGTGATGTTTTTCTCACTCGTACTAGTGAATCTAATGTAACACACACCCATACAATGCGCACCACCCGTGATGTTTTTTCACTCCTACTAGTGAATCTAATGTAACACACACCCATACAATGCGCACCACCCCGTGATGTTTTTCTCACTCCTAGTAGTGAATCTAATGTAACACACACCCATACAATGCGCACCACCCCGTGATGTTTTTCTCACTCCTACTAGTGAATATAATGTAACACACACCCATACAATGCCCACCACCCCGAGATGATTTTCAGAAACCTATTGTACATTGCCACTGCATGTTCCCTGACCTCCCCATGCTGACCACACCGTGGTGCTTTTCTCCATCCTACATTGCCACTCACTGCCTATCCTAATTCAGACCCTCCGATTCACACCACCCCGTGATGTTTTTCTCACTCCTACTAGTGAATGTAATGTAACACACACCCATACAATGCGCACCACCCCGTGATGTTTTTCAGAAACCTATCCTACATTGCCACTGCATGTTCCCTGACCTCCCCATGCTGACCACCCCGCAGTGTTTTTCTCCATCCTACATTGCCCCTCACTGCCTATCCTAATTCACACCCTCCGATTCACACCACCCCGTGATGTTTTTCTCACTCCTACTAGTGAATGTAATGTAACACACACCCATACAATGCGCAACACCCCGTGATGTTTTTCTCACTCCTACTAGTGAATGTAATGTAACACACACCCATACAATGCGCACCACCCCGTGATGTTTTTCTCACTCCTACTAGTGAATGTAATGTAACACACACCCATACAATGCGCACCACCCCGTGATGTTTTTCTCACTCCTACTAGTGAATGTAATGTAACACACACCCATACAATGCGCACCACCCCGTGATGTTTTTCTCACTGCTACTAATGAATGTAATGTAAAACACACCCATACAATGCGCACCACCCCGTGATGTTTTTCTCACTCCTACTAGTGAATGTAATGTAACACACACCCATACAATGCGCACCACCCCGTGATGTTTTTCTCACTGCTAATAGTGAATGTAATGTAACACACACCCATACAATGCGCACCACCCCGTGATGTTTTTCTCACTCCTACTAGTGAATGTAATGTAACACACACCCATACAATGCGCACCACCCCGTGATGTTTTTCTCACTCCTACTAGTGAATGTAATGTAACACAACCCGTACAATGCGCACCACCCCGTGATGTTTTGCTCACTCCTACTAGTGAATGTAATGTAACACACAGTCATACAATGCGCACCACCCCGTGATGTTTTTCTCACTCCTACTAGTGAATGTAATGTAACACACACCCATACAATGCGCACCACCCCGTGATGTTTTTCTCACGCCTACTAGTGAATGTAATGTAACACACACCCATACAATGCGCACCACCCCGTGATGTTTTTCTCACTCCTACTAGTGAATGTAATGTAACACACACCCATACAATGCGCACCACCCCGTGATGTTTTTCTCACTCCCACTAGTGAATGTAATGTAACACACACCCATTTAATGCGCACCACCCCGTGATGTTTTTCTCACTTCTACTAGTGAATGTAATGTAACACACACCCATACAATGCGCACCACCCCGCGATGTTTTTCAGAAACCTATCCTACATTGCCACTGCATGTTCCCTGACCTCCCAATGCTGACCACCCCGCGGTGCTTTTCTCCATCCTACATTGCCACTCACTGCCTATCCTAATTCAGACCCTCCGATTCAAACAACCCCGTGATGTTTTTCTCACTCCTAGTAGTGAATGTAATGTAACACACACCCATACAATGCGCACCACCCCGGGATGTTTTTCTCACTCCTACTCGTGAATGTAATGTAACACACACCCATACAATGCGCACCACCCCGTGATGTTTTTCTCACTCCTACTAGTGAATGTAATGTAACACACACCCATACAATGCGCACCACCCCGTGATGTTTTTCTCACTCCTACTAGTGAATGTAATGTAACACACACCCATACAATGCGCACCACACCGTGATGTTTTTCTCACTCCTACTAGTGAATGTAATGTAACACACACCCATACAATGCGCACCACCCCGCGATGTTTTTCAGAAACCTATCGTACATTGCCACTGCATGTTCCCTTACCTCCGCATGCTGACCACACCGCGGTGCTTTTCTCCATCCTACATTGCCACTCATTGCCTACCCTACTTCAGACCCTCCGATTCAAACAACCCCGTGATGTTTTTCTCACTCCTACTAGTGAATGTAATGTAACACACACCCATACAATGCGCACCCCCCAGGGATGTTTTTCTCACTCCTACTAGTGAATGTAATGTAACACACACCCATACAATGCGCACCACCCCGGGATGTTTTTCTCACTCCTATTAGTGAATGTAATGTAACACACACCCCTACAATGCGCACCACCCCGTGATGTTTTTCTCACTCCTACTAGTGAATGTAATGTAACACACACCCATACAATGCGCACCACACCGTGATGTCTTTCTCACTCCTACTAGTGAATGTAATGTAACACACACCCATAAAATGCGCACCACCCCGTGATGTTTTTCTCACACCTACTAGTGAATGTAATGTAACACACACCCATACAATGCGCACCACCCTGTGATGTTTTTCTCACTCCTACTAGTGAATGTAATGTAACACACACCCATACAATGCGCACCAACCCGAGATGATTTTCAGAAACCTATTGTACATTGCCACTGCATGTTCCCTGACCTCCCCATGCTGACCACACCGTGGTGCTTTTCTCCATCCTACATTGCCACTCACTGCCTATCCTAATTCAGACCCTCCGATTCACACCACCCCGTGATGTTTTTCTCACTCCTACTAGTGAATGTAATGTAACACACACCCATACAATGCGCACCACCCCGTGATGTTTTTCAGAAACATATCCTACATTGCCACTGCATGTTCCCTGACCTCCCCATCCTGACCACCCCGCAGTGTTTTTCTCCATCCTACATTGCCCCTCACTGCCTATCCTAATTCACACCCTCCGATTCACACCACCCCGTGATGTTTTTCTCACTCCTACTAGTGAATGTAATGTAACACACAGCCATACAATGCGCACCACCCCGTGATGTTTTTCTCACTCCTACTAGTAAATGTAATGTAACACACACCCATACAATGCGCACCACCCCGTGATGTTTTTCTCATGCCTACTAGTGAATATAATGTAACACACACCCATACAATGCGCACCACCCCGTGATGTTTTTCTCACTCCTACTAGTGAATGTAATGTAACACACACTCATACAATGCGCACCACCCCGTGATGTTTTTCTCACTTCTACTAGTGAATGTAATGTAACACACACCCATACAATGCGCACCACCCCGCGATGTTTTTCAGAAACCTATCCTACATTGCCACTGCATGTTCCCTGACCTCCCAATGCTGACCACCCCGCGGTGCTTTTCTCCATCCTACATTGCCACTCACTGCCTATCCTAATTCAGACCCTCCGATTCAAACAACCCCGTGATGTTTTTCTCACTCCTAGTAGTGAATGTAATGTAACACACACCCATACAATGCGCACCACCCCGGGATGTTTTTCTCACTCCTACTAGTGAATGTAATGTAACACACACCCATACAATGCGCACCACCCCATGATGTTTTTCTCACTCCTACTAGTGAATGTAATGTAACACACACCCATACAATGCGCACCACCCCGTGATGTTTTTCTCACTCCTACTAGTGAATGTAATGTAACACACACCCATACAATGCGCACCACACCGTGATGTTTTTCTCACTCCTACTAGTGAATGTAATGTAACACACACCCATACAATGCGCACCACCCCGCGATGTTTTTCAGAAACCTATCGTACATTGCCACTGCATGTTCCCTGACCTCCGCATGCTGACCACACCGCGGTGCTTTTCTCCATCCTACATTGCCACTCATTGCCTACCCTAATTCAGACCCTCCGATTCAAACAACCCCGTGATGTTTTTCTCACTCCTAGTAGTGAATGTAATGTAACACAAACCCATACAATGCGCACCACCCCGGGATATTTTTCTCTCTCCTACTAGTGAATGTAATGTAACACACACCCATACAATGCGCAACACCCCGGGATGTTTTTCTCACTCCTACTAGTGAATGTAATGTAACACACACCCATACAATGCGCACCACCCGTGATGTTTTTCTCACTCCTAGTAGTGAATGTAATGTAACACACACCCATACAATGAGCACCACCCCGTGATGTTTTTCTCACTCCTACTAGTGAATGTAATGTAACACACACCCATACAATGCGCACCACCCCGTGATGTTTTTCTCACTCCTACTAGTGAATGTAATGTAACACACACCCATAGAATGCGACCACCCCGTGATGTTTTTCTCACTCCTACTAGTGAATGTAATGTAACACACACCCATAAAATGCGCACCACCCCGTGATGTTTTTCTCACTCGTACTAGTGAATGTAATGTAACACACACCCATACAATGCGCACCACCCCGTGGTGTTTTTCTCACTCCTACTAGTGAATGTAATGTAACACACACCCATACAATGCGCACCACCCCGTGATGTTTTTCTCACTCCTACTAGTGAATGTAATGTAACACACACCCATACAATGCGCACCACCCCGCGATGTTTTTCAGAAACCTATCGTACATTGCCACTGCATGTTCCCTGACCTCCCCATGCCGATCACACCGCGGTGCTTTTCTCCATCCTACATTGCCACTCACTGCCTATCCTAATTCAGACCCTCCGATTCACACCACCCCATGATGTTTTTCTCACTCCTACTATTGAATGTAATGTAACACACACCCATACAATGCGCACCACCCCGTGATATTTTTCTCACTCCTACTAGTGAATGTAATGTAACACACACCCATACAATGCGCACCACCCCGTGATGTTTTTCTCACTCCTACTAGTGAATGTAATGTAACACACACCCATACAATGCGCACCACCCCGGGATGTTTTTCTCACTCCTATTAGTGAATGTAATGTAACACACACCCATACAATGCGCACCACCCCGTGATGTTTTTCTCACTCCTACTAGTGAATGTAATGTAACACACACCCATACAATGCGCCCCACCCCGTGATGTTTTTCTCACTCGTACTAGTGAATCTAATGTAACACACACCCATACTATGCGCACCACCCCGTGATGTTTTTTCACTCCTTCTAGTGAATCTAATGTACCACACACCCATACAATGCGCACCACCCCGTGATGTTTTTCTCACTCCTAGTAGTGAATCTAATGTAACACACACCCATACAATGCGCACCACCCCGTGATGTTTTTCTCACTCCTACTAGTGAATGTAATGTAACACACACCCATACAATGCGCACCACCCCGAGATGATTTTCAGAAACCTATTGTACATTGCCACTGCATGTTCCCTGACCTCCCCATGCTGACCACACCGTGGTGCTTTTCTCCATCCTACATTGCCACTCACTGCCTATCCTAATTAAGACCCTCCGATTCACACCACCCCGTGATGTTTTTCTCACTCCTACTAGTGAATGTAATGTAACACACACCCATACAATGCGCACCACCCCGTGATGTTTTTCAGAAACCTATCCTACATTGCCACTGCATGTTCCCTGACCTCCCCATGCTGACCACCCCGCAGTGTTTTTCTCCATCCTACATTGCCCCTCACTGCCTATCCTAATTCACACCCTCCGATTCACACCACCCCGTGATGTTTTTCTCACTCCTACTAGTGAATGTAATGTAACACACACCCATACAATGCGCACCACCCCGTGATGTTTTTCTCACTCCTACTAGTGAATGTAATGTAACACACACCCATACAATGCGCACCACCCCGTGATGTTTTTCTCACTCCTATTAGTGAATGTAATGTAACACACACCCATACAATGCGCACCACCCCGTGATGTTTTTCTCACTCCTACTAGTGAATGTAATGTAACACACACCCATACAATGCGCACCACCCCGTGATGTTTTTCTCACTGCTACTAATGAATGTAATGTAACACACACCCATACAATGCGCACCACCCCGTGATGTTTTTCTCACTCCTACTAGTGAATGTAATGTAACACACACCCATACAATGCGCACCACCCCGTGATGTTTTTCTCACTGCTTATAGTGAATGTAATGTAACACACACCCATACAATGCGCACCACCCCGTGATGTTTTTCTCACTCCTACTAGTGAATGTAATGTAACACACACCCATACAATGCGCACCACCCCGTGATGTTTTTCTCACTCCTACTAGTGAATGTAATGTAACACAACCCGTAAAATGCGCACCACCCCGTGATGTTTTTCTCACTCCTACTAGTGAATGTAATGTAACACACAGCCATACAATGCGCACCACCCCGTGATGTTTTTCTCACTCCTACTAGTGAATGTAATGTAACACACACCCATACAATGCGCACCACCCCGTGATGTTTTTCTCATGCCTACTAGTGAATATAATGTAACACACACCCATACAATGCGCACCACCCCGTGATGTTTTTCTCACTCCTACTAGTGAATGTAATGTAACACACACCCATACAATGCGCACCACCCAGTGATGTTTTTCTCACTCCTACTAGTGAATGTAATGTAACACACACCCATTTAATGCGCACCACCCCGTGATGTTTTTCTCACTTCTACTAGTGAATGTAATGTAACACACACCCATACAATGCGCACCACCCCGCGATGTTTTTCAGAAACCTATCCTACATTGCCACTGCATGTTCCCTGACCTCCCAATGCTGACCACCCCGCGGTGCTTTTCTCCATCCTACATTGCCACTCACTGCCTATCCTAATTCAGACCCTCCGATTCAAACAACCCCGTGATGTTTTTCTCACTCCTAGTAGTGAATGTAATGTAACACACACCCATACAATGCGCACCACCCCGGGATGTTTTTCTCACTCCTACTAGTGAATGTAATGTAACACACACCCATACAATGCGCACCACCCCATGATGTTTTTCTCACTCCTACTAGTGAATGTAATGTAACACACACCCATACAATGCGCACCACCCCGTGATGTTTTTCTCACTCCTACTAGTGAATGTAATGTAACACACACCCATACAATGCGCACCACACCGTGATGTTTTTCTCACTCCTACTAGTGAATGTAATGTAACACACACCCATACAATGCGCACCACCCCGCGATGTTTTTCAGAAACCTATCGTACATTGCCACTGCATGTTCCCTGACCTCCGCATGCTGACCACACCGCGGTGCTTTTCTCCATCCTACATTGCCACTCATTGCCTACCCTAATTCAGACCCTCCGATTCAAACAACCCCGTGATGTTTTTCTCACTCCTAGTAGTGAATGTAATGTAACACAAACCCATACAATGCGCACCACCCCGGGATATTTTTCTCTCTCCTACTAGTGAATGTAATGTAACACACACCCATACAATGCGCAACACCCCGGGATGTTTTTCTCACTCCTACTAGTGAATGTAATGTAACACACACCCATACAATGCGCACCACCCGTGATGTTTTTCTCACTCCTACTAGTGAATGTAATGTAACACACACCCATACAATGCGCACCACCCCGTGATGTTTTTCTCACTCCTACTAGTGAATGTAATGTAACACACACCCATACAATGCGCACCACCCCGTGATGTTTTTCTCACTCCTACTAGTGAATGTAATGTAACACACACCCATAAAATGCGACCACCCCGTGATGTTTTTCTCACTCCTACTAGTGAATGTAATGTAACACACACCCATACAATGCGCACCACCCCGTGATGTTTTTCTCACTCGTACTAGTGAATGTAATATAACACACACCCATACAATGCGCACCACCCCGCGATGTTTTTCAGAAACCTATCGTACATTGCCACTGCATGTTCCCTGACCTCCCCATGCCGATCACACCGCGGTGCTTTTCTCCATCCTACATTGCCACTCACTGCCTATCCTAATTCAGACCCTCCGATTCACACCACCCCATGATGTTTTTCTCACTCCTACTATTGAATGTAATGTAACACACACCCATACAATGCGCACCACCCCGTGATATTTTTCTCACTCCTACTAGTGAATGTAATGTAACACACACCCATACAATGCGCACCACCCCGTGATGTTTTTCTCACTCCTACTAGTGAATGTAATGTAACACACACCCATACAATGCGCACCACCCCGGGATGTTTTTCTCACTCCTATTAGTGAATGTAATGTAACACACACCCATACAATGCGCACCACCCCGTGATGTTTTTATCACCCCTACTAGTGAATGTAATGTAACACACACCCATACAATGCGCACCACCCCGTGATGTTTTTAAGAAACCTATCCTACATTGCCACTGCATGTTCACTGACCTCCCCATGCTGACCACCCCGCAGTGTTTTTCTCCATCCTACATTGCCCCTCACTGCCTATCCTAATTCACACCCTCCGATTCACACCACCCCGTGATGTTTTTCTCACTCCTACTAGTGAATGTAATGTAACACACACCCATACAATGCGCACCACCCGTGATGTTTTTCTCACTCCTACTAGTGAATGTAATGTAACACACACCCATACAATGCGCACCATCCCGTGATGTTTTTCTCACTCCTACTAGTGAATGTAATGTAACACACACCCATGCAATGCGCACCACCCCGTGATGTTTTTCTCACTCCTACTAGTGAATGTAATGTAACACACACCCATAGAATGCAACCACCCCGTGATGTTTTTCTCACTCCTACTAGTGAATGTAATGTAACACACACCCATACAATGCGCACCACCCCGTGATGTTTTTCTCACCGTACTAGGGAATGTAATGTAACACACACCCATACAATGCGCACCACCCCGTGGTGTTTTTCTCACTCCTACTAGTGAATGTAATTTAACACACACCCATACAATGCGCACCACCCCGTGATGTTTTTCTCACTCCTACTAGTGAATGTAATGTAACACACACCCATACAATGCGCACCACCCCGTGATGTTTTTCTCACTCCTACTAGTGAATGTAATGTAACACACACCCATACAATGCGCACCACCCCGTGATGTTTTTCTCACTCCTACTAGTGAATGTAATGTAACACACACCCATACAATGCGCACCACCCTGTGATGTTTTTCTCACTCCTACTAGTGAATGTAATGTAACACACACCCATACAATGCGACCACCCCGTGATGTTTTTCTCACTCCTACTAGTGAATGTAATGTGACACACACCCATACAATGCGCACCACCCCGTGATGTTTTTCTCACTCCTACTAGTGAATCTAATGTGACACACACCCATCCAATGCGCACCACCCCGTGATGTTTTTCTCACTCCTCCTAGTGAATGTAATGTAACACACACCCATACAATGCGCACCACCCCGCGATGTTTTTCTCACTCCTACTAGTGAATCTAATGTAACACACACCCATACAATGCGCACCACCCCGCGATGTTTTTCAGAAACCTATCCTACTTTGCCACTGCATGTTCCCTGACCTCCCCATTCTGACCACCCCGCGGGGCTTTTCTCCATCCTACATTGCCACTCACTGCCTATCCTAATTCAGACCCTCCGATTCACACTACCCCGTGATGTTTTTCTCCCTCCTAGTAGTGAATGCAATGTAACACACACCCATACAATGCGCACCAACCCGTGATGTTTTTCTCACTCCTACTAGTGAATGTAATGTAACACACACCCATACAATGTGCACCACCCCGTGATGTTTTTCTCACTCCTACTAGTGAATGCAATGTAACACACACCCATACAATGCGCACCACCCCGTGATGTTTTGCTCACTCCTATTAGTGAATGTAATGTAACACACACCCATACAATGCGCACCACCCCGTGATGTTTTTCTCACTCCTACTAGTGAATGTAATGTAACACACACCCATACAATGCGCACCACCCCGTGATGTTTTTCTCACTGCTACTAGTGAATGTAATGTAACACACACCCATACAATGCGCACCACCCCGTGATGATTTTTCACTCCTACTAGTGAATCTAATGTAACACACACCCATACAATGCGCACCACCACGTGATGTTTTTCTCACTCCTACTAGTGAATCTAATGTAACACACACCCATACAATGCGCACCACCCCGTGATGTTTTTCTCACTCCTACTAGTGAATGTAATGTAACACACACCCATACAATGCGCACCACCCCGCGATGTTTTTCAGAAACCTATCGTACATTGCCACTGCATGTTCCCTGACCTCCGCATGCTGACCACACCGCGGTGCTTTTCTCCATCCCACATTGCCACGCATTGCCTACCCTAATTCAGACCCTCCGATTCAAACAACCCCGTGATGTTTTTCTCACTCCTAGTAGTGAATGTAATGTAACACACACCCATACAATGCGCACCACCCCGGGATATTTTTCTCTCTCCTACTAGTGAATGTAATGTAACACACACCCATACAATGCGCAACACCCCGGGATGTTTTTCTCACTCCTACTAGTGAATGTAATGTAACACACACCCATACAATGCGCACCACCCGTGATGTTTTTCTCACTCCTACTAGTGAATGTAATGTAACACACACCCATACAATGCGCACCACCCCGTGATGTTTTTCTCACTCCTACTAGTGAATGTAATGTAACACACACCCACAGAATGCGACCACCCCGTGCTGTTTTTCTCACTCCTACTAGTGAATGTAATGTAACACACACCCATACAATGCGCACCACCCCGTGATGTTTTTCTCACCGTACTAGTGAATGTAATGTAACACACACCCATACAATGCGCACCACCCCGTGATGTTTTTCTCACTCCTACTAGTGAATGTAATGTAACACACACCCATAGAATGCGACCACCCCGTGATGTTTTTCTCACTCCTACTAGTGAATGTAATGTAACACACACCCATACAATGCGCACCACCCCGTGATGTTTTTCTCACTCCTACTAGTGAATCTAATGTAACACACACCCATACAATGCGCACCACCCCGTGATGTTTTTCTCACTCCTACTAGTGAATGTAATGTAACACACACCCATACAATGCGACCACCCCGTGCTGTTTTTCTCACTCCTACTAGTGAATGTAATGTAACACACACCCATACAATGCGCACCACCCCGTGATGTTTTTCTCACTCGTACTAGTGAATGTAATGTAACACACACCCATACAATGCGCACCACCCCGTGATGTTTTTCTCACTCCTACTAGTGAATGTAATGTAACACACACCCATAGAATGCGACCACCCCGTGATGTTTTTCTCACTGCTACTAGTGAATGTAATGTAACACACACCCATACAATGCGCACCACCCCGTGATGTTTTTCTCACTCCTACTAGTGAACCTAATGTAACACACACCCATACAATGCGCACCACCCCGTGATGTTTTTCTCACTCCTACTAGTGAATGTAATGTAACACACACCCATACAATGCGCACCACCCCGTGATGTTTTTCTCACTCCTACTAGTGAATGTAATGTAACACACACCCATACAATGCGCACCACCCCGTGATGTTTTTCTCACTCCTACTAGTGAATGTAATGTAACACACACCCATACAATGCGCACCACACCGTGATGTTTTTCTCACTCCTCCTAGTGAATGTAATGTAACACACACCCATACAATGCGCACCACCCCGTGATGTTTTTCTCACTCGTACTATTGAATGTAATGTAACACACACCCATACAATGCGCACCACCCCGTGATGTTTTTCTCACTCCTACTAGTGAATGTAATGTAACACACACCCATACAATGCGCACCACCCCGCGATGTTTTTCTCACTCCTACTAGTGAATCTAATGTAACACACACCCATACAATGCGCACCACCCCGCGATGTTTTTCAGAAACCTATCCTACTTTGCCACTGCATGTTCCCTGACCTCCCCATTCTGACCACCCCGCGGGGCTTTTCTCCATCCTACATTGCCACTCACTGCCTATCCTAATTCAGACCCTCCGATTCACACCACCCCGTGATGTTTTTCTCACTCCTAATAGTGAATGTAATGTAACACACACCCATACAATGCGCACCAACCCGTGATGTTTTTCTCACTCCTAATAGTGAATGTAATGTAACACACACCCATACAATGTGCACCACCCCGTGATGTTTTTCTCACTCCTACTAGTGAATGCAATGTAACACACACCCATACAATGCGCACCACCCCGTGATGTTTTTCTCACTCCTACTAGTGATTGTAATGTAACACACACCCAAACAATGCGCACCACCCCGTGATGTTTTTCTCACTCCTACTAGTGAATGTAATGTAACACACACCCATACAATGCGCACCACCCCGTGATGTTTTTCTCACTCCTACTAGTGAATGTAATGTAACACACACCCATACAATGCGAACCACCCCGTGATGTTTTTCTCACTCCTACTAGTGAATGTAATGTAACACACACCTATACAATGCACACCATCCCGTGATGTTTTTCTCACTCCTACTAGTGAATCTAATGTAACACACACCCATACAATGCGCACCACCCCGTGATGTTTTTCTCACTCCTACTAGTGAATGTAATGTAACACACACCCATACAATGCGCACCACCCCGTGATGTTTTTCTCACTCCTACTAGTGAATGTAATGTAACACACACCCATACAATGCGCACCACCCCGTGATGTTTTTCTCACTCCTACTAGTGAATGTAATGTAACACACACCCATACAATGCGCACCACCCGGTGATGTTTTTCTCACTCCTACTAGTGAATGTAATGTAACACACACCCATATAATGTGCACCACCCCGTGATGTTTTTCTCACTCCTACTAGTGAATGTAATGTAACACACACCCATACAATGCGACCACCCCGTGATGTTTTTCTCACTCCTACTAGTGAATGTAATGTAACACACACCCATACAATGCGCACCACCCCGTGATGTTTTTCTCACTCCTACTAGTGTATCTAATGTAACACACACCCATCCAATGAGCACCACCCCGTGATGTTTTTCTCACTCCTACTAGTGAATGTAATGTAACACACACCCATACAATGCGCACCACCCCGCGATTTTTTTCTCACTCCTACTAGTGAATCTAATGTAACACACACCCATACAATGCGCACCACCCCGCGATGTTTTTCAGAAACCTATCCTACATTGCCACTACATGTTCCCTGACCTCCCATGCTGACCACCCCGCGGTGCTTTTCTCCATCCTACATTGCCACTCACTGCCTATCCTAATTCAGACCTTCCGATTCACACCACCCCGTGATGTTTTTCTCACTCCTAGTAGTGAATGTAATGTAACACACACCCATACAATGTGCACCACCCCGTGATGTTTTTCTCACTCCTACTAGTGAATGTAATGTAACACTCATCCATACAATGCGCACCACCCCGGGATGTTTCTCTCACTCCTATTAGTGAATGTAATGTTACACACACCCATACAATGCGCACCACCCCGTGATGTTTTTCTCACTCCTACTAGTGAATCTAATGTAACACACACCCATACAATGCGCACCTCCCCGTGAGGTTTTTTCACTCCTACAAGTGAATCTAATGTAACACACACCCATACAATGCGCACAACCCCGTGATGTTTTTCTCACTCCTACTAGTGAATCAAATGTAACACACACCCATACAATGCGCACCACCCCGTGATGTTTTTCTCACTCCTACTAGTGAATGTAATGTAACACACACCCATACAATGCGCACCACCCCGAGATGATTTTCAGAAACCTATCGTACATTGCCACTGCATGTTCCCTGACCTCTACATGCTGACCACACCGTGGTGCTTTTCTCCATCCTACATTGCCACTCACTGCCTATCCTAATTCAGACCCTCCGATTCACACCACCCCGTGATGTTTTTCTCACTCCTACTAGTGAATGTAATGTAACACACACCCATACAATGCGCACCACCCCGTGATGTTTTTCTCACTCCTACTAGTGAATGTAATGTAACACACACCCATACAATGCGCACCACCCCGTGATGTTTTTCTCACTCCTACTAGTGAATGTAATGTAACACACACCCATACAATGCGCACCACCCCGTGATGTTTTTCTCACTCCTACTAGTGAATGTAATGTAACACACACCCATACAATGCGCACCACCCCGCGATGTTTTTCAGAAACCTATCGTACATTGCCACTGCATGTTCCCTGACCTCCCCATGCTGATCACACCGCGGTGCTTTTCTCCAACCTACATTGCCTCTCACTGCCTATCCTAATTCAGAACCTCCGATTCACACCACCCCGTGATGTTTTTCTCACTCCTACTAGTGAATGTAATGTAACACACACCCATACAATGCGCACCACCCCGTGATGTTTTTCAGAAACCTATCCTACATTGCCACTGCATGTTCCCTGACCTCCCCATGCTGACAACCCCGCAGTGTTTTTCTCCATCCTATATTGCCACTCACTGCCTATCCTAATTCACACCCTCCGATTCACACCACACCGTGATGTTTTTTTCACTCCTACTAGTGAATGTAATGTAACACACACCCATACAATGCGCACCACCCCGTGATGTTTTTCTCACTCCTACTAGTGAATGTAATGTAACACACAACCATACAATGCGCACCACCCCGAGATGATTTTCAGAAACCTATCGTACATTGCCACTGCATGTTCCCTGACCTCCACATGCTGACCACACCGTGGTGCTTTTCTCCAACCTACATTGCCACTCACTGCCTATCCTAATTCAGACCCTCCAATTCACACCACCCCGTGATGTTTTTCTCACTCCTACTAGTGAATGTAATGTAACACACATCCATACAATGCGCACCACCCCGTGATGTTTTTCAGAAACCTATCCTACATTGCCACTGCATGTTCCCTGACCTCCCCATGCTGACCACACCGTGGTGCTTTTCTCCATCCTACATTGCCACTCACTGCCTATCCTAATTCAGACCCTCCGATTCACACCACCCAGTGATGTTTTTCTCACTCCTACTAGTGAATCGAATGTAACACACACCCATACAATGCGCACCACCCCGTGATGTTTTTCTCCTACTAGTGAATGTAATGTAACACACACCCATACAATGCGCACCACCCTGTGAAGTTTTTCTCACTCCTATTAGTGAATGTAATGTAACACACACCCATACAATGCGCACCACCCCGTGATGTTTTTCTCACTCCTACTAATGAATGTAATGTAACACACACCCATACAATGCGCACCACCCCGTGATGTTTTTCTCACTCCTACAAGTGAATCTAATGTAACACACACCCATACAATGCGCACCACCCCGTGTTGTTTTTCTCACTCATACTAGTGAATCTAATGTAACAGACACCCATACAATGCGCACCACCCCGTGATGTTTTTCTCACTCCTACTAGTGAATCTAATGTAACACACACCCGTACAATGCGCACCACCCCGTGATGTTTTTCTCACTCCTACTAGTGAATGTAATGTAACACACACCCATACAATGCGCACCACCCCGTGATGTTTTTCTCACTCCTACTAGTGAATGTAATGTAACACACACCCATACAATGCGCACCACCCCGCGATGTTTTTCAGAAACCGATCGTACATTGCCACTGCATGTTCCCTGACCTCCCCATGCTGATCACACCGCGGTGCTTTTCTCCAACCTACATTGCCTCTCACTGCCTATCCTAATTCAGACCCTCCGATTCACACCACCCCGTGATGTTTTTCTCACTCCTACTAGTGAATGTAATGTAACACACACCCATACAATGCGCACCACCCCGTGATGTTTTTCAGAAACCTATCCTACATTGCCACTGCATGTTCCCTGACCTCCCCATGCTGACAACCCCGCAGTGTTTTTCTCCATCCTACATGGCCACTCACTGCCTATCCTAATTCACACCCTCCGATTCACACCACACCGTGATGTTTTTTTCACTCCTACTAGTGAATGTAATGTAACACACACCCATACAATGCGCACCACCCCGTGATGTTTTTCTCACTCCTACTAGTGAATGTAATGTAACACACACCCATACAATGCGCACCACCCCGTGATGTTTTTCTCACTGCTACTAATGAATGTAATGTAACACACACCCATACAATGCGCACTACCCCGTGATGTTTTTCTCACTCCTACTAGTGTATGTAATGTAACACACACCCATACAATGCGCACCACCGCGTGATGTTTTTCTCACTCCTACTAGTGAATGTAATGTAACACACACCCATATAATGCGCACCACCCTGTCATGTTTTTCTCACTCCTACTAGTGAATGTAATGTAACACACACCCATACAATGTGCACCACCCCGTGATGTTTTTCTCACTCCTACTAGTGAATGTAATGTAACACACACCCGTACAATGCGACCACCCCGTGATGTTTTTCTCACTCCTACTAGTGAATGTAATGTAACACACACCCATACAATGCGCACCACCCCGTGATGTTTTTCTCACTCCTACTAGTGTATCTAATGTAACACACACCCATCCAATGAGCACCACCCCGTGATGTTTTTCTCACTCCTACTAGTGAATGTAATGTAACACACACCCATACAATGCGCACCACCCCGCGATTTTTTTCTCACTCCTACTAGTGAATCTAATGTAACACACACCCATACAATGCGCACCACCCCGCGATGTTTTTCAGAAACCTATCCTACATTGCCACTATAGGTTCCCTGACCTCCCCATGCTAACCACCCCGCGGTGCTTTTCTCCATCCTACATTGCCACTCACTGCCTATCCTAATTCAGACCTTCCGATTCACACCACCCCGTGATGTTTTTCTCTCTCCTAGTAGTGAATGTAATGTAACATACACCCATACAATGCGCACCACCCCGTGATGTTTTTCTCACTCCTACTAGTGAATGTAATGTAACACACACCCATACAATGTGCACCACCCCGTGATGTTTTTCTCACTCCTACTAGTGAATGTAATGTAACACTCACCCATACAATGCGCACCACCCCGGGATGATTCTCTCACTCCTATTAGTGAATGTAATGTAACACACACCCATACAATGCGCACCACCCTGTGATGTTTTTCTCACTCCTACTAGTGAATGTAATGTAACACACACCCATTCAATGCGCACCACCCCGTGATGTTTTTCTCACTCCTACTAGTGAATGTAATGTAACACACACCCATACAATGCGCACCACCCCGTGATGATTTTCTCACTCCTACTAGTGAATGTAATGTAACACACACCCATACAATGCGCACCACCCCGTGATGTTTTTCTCACTCCTACTAGTGAATCTAATGTAACACACACCCATACAATGCGCACCACCCCGTGATGTTTTTCTCCTACTAGTGAATGTAATGTAACACACACCCATACAATGCGCACCACCCCGTGATGTTTTTCTCACTCCCACTAGTGAATGTAATGTAACACACACCCATACAATGTGCACCACCCCGTGAAGTTTTTCTCACTCCTATTAGTGAATGTAATGTAACACACACCCATACAATGCGCACCACCCCGTGATGTTTTTCTCACTCCTACTAATGAATGTAATGTAACACACACCCATACAATGCGCACCACCCCGTGATGTTTTTCTCACTCCTACAAGTGAATCTAATGTAACACACACCCATACAATGCGCACCACCCCGTGTTGTTTTTCTCACTCATACTAGTGAATCTAATGTAACACACACCCATACAATGCGCACCCCCCCGTGATGTTTTTCTCACTCCTACTAGTGAATGTAATGTAACACACACCCATACAATGCGCACCACCCCGTGATGTTTTTCTCACTCCTAATAGTGAATGTAATGTAACACACACCCATGCAATGCGCACCACCCCGTGATGTTTTTCTCACTCCTACTAGTGAATGTAATGTAACACACACCCATACAATGCGCACCACCCCGCGATGTTTTTCAGAAACCTATCGTACATTGCCACTGCATGTTCCCTGACCTCCCCATGCTGATCACACCGCGGTGCTTTTCTCCAACCTACATTGCCTCTCACTGCCTATCCTAATTCAGAACCTCCGATTCACACCACCCCGTGATGTTTTTCTCACTCCTACTAGTGAATGTAATGTAACACACACCCATACAATGCGCACCACCCCGTGATGTTTTTCAGAAACCTATCCTACATTGCCAATGCATGTTCCCTGACCTCCCCATGCTGACAACCCCGCAGTGTTTTTCTCCATCCTATATTGCCACTCACTGCCTATCCTAATTCACACCCTCCGATTCACACCACACCGTGATGTTTTTTTCACTCCTACTAGTGAATGTAATGTAACACACACCCATACAATGCGCACCACCCCGTGATGTTTTTCTCACTCCTACTAGTGAATGTAATGTAACACACACCCATACAATGCGCACCACCCCGTGATGTTTTTCTCACTGCTACTAATGAATGTAATGTAACACACACCCATACAATGCGCACTACCCCGTGATGTTTTTCTCACTCCTACTAGTGTATGTAATGTAACACACACCCATACAATGCGCACCACCCTGTGATGTTTTTCTCACTCCTACTAGTGAATGTAATGTAACACACACCCATACAATGTGCACCACCCCGTGATGTTTTTCTCACTCCTACTAGTGAATGTAATGTAACACTCACCCATATAATGCGCACCACCCCGGGATGTTTCTCTCACTCCTATTAGTGAATGTAATGTAACACACACCCATACAATGCGCACCACCCCGTGATGTTTTTCTCACTCCTACTAGTGAATGTAATGTAACACACACCCATAAAATGCTTACCACCCCGTGATGTTTTTCTCACTCCTACTAGTGAATCTAATGTAACACACACCCATACAATGCGCACCACCCCGTGATGTTTTTTCACTCCTACTAGTGAATCTAATGTAACACACACCCATACAATGCGCACCACCCCGTGATGTTTTTCTCACTCCTACTAGTGAATCAAATGTAACACACACCCATACAATGCGCACCACCCCGTGATGTTTTTCTCACTCCTACTAGTGAATGTAATGTAACACACACCCATACAATGCGCACCACCCCGAGATGATTTTCAGAAACCTATCGTACATTGCCACTGCATGTTCCCTGACCTCCACATGCTGACCACACCGTGGTGCTTTTCTCCAACCTACATTGCCACTCACTGCCTATCCTAATTCAGACCCTCCGATTCACACCACCCCGTGATGTTTTTCTCACTCCTACTAGTGAATGTAATGTAACACACATCCATACAATGCGCACCACCCCGTGATGTTTTTCAGAAACCTATCCTACATTGCCACTGCATGTTCCCTGACCTCCCCATGCTGACCACACCGTGGTGCTTTTCTCCATCCTACATTGCCACTCACTGCCTATCCTAATTCAGACCCTCCGATTCACACCACCCAGTGATGTTTTTCTCACTCCTACTAGTGAATCGAATGTAACACACACCCATACAATGCGCACCACCCCGTGATGTTTTTCTCACTCCTATTAGTGAATGTAATGTAACACACACCCATACAATGCGCACCACCCCGTGATGTTTTTCTCACTCCTACTAGTGAATGTAATGTAACACACACCCATACAATGCGCAACACCCCGTGAAGTTTTTCTCACTCCTATTAGTGAATGTAATGTAACACACACCCATACAATGCGCACCACCCCGTGATGTTTTTCTCACTCCTACTAATGAATGTAATGTAACACACACCCATACAATGCGCACCACCCCGTGATGTTTTTCTCACTCCTACAAGTGAATCTAATGTAACACACACCCATACAATGCGCACCACCCCGTGTTGTTTTTCTCACTCATACTAGTGAATCTAATGTAACACACACCCATACAATGCGCACCACCCCGTGATGTTTTTCTCACTCCTACTAGTGAATCTAATGTAACACACACCCGTACAATGCGCACCACCCCGTGATGTTTTTCTCACTCCTACTAGTGAATGTAATGTAACACACACCCATACAATGCGCACCACCCCGTGATGATTTTCTCACTCCTACTAGTGAATGTAATGTAACACACACCCATACAATGCGCACCACCCCGCGATGTTTTTCAGAAACCTATCGTACATTGCCACTGCATGTTCCCTGACCTCCCCATGCTGATCACACCGCGGTGCTTTTCTCCAACCTACATTGCCTCTCACTGCCTATCCTAATTCAGACCCTCCGATTCACACCACCCCGTGATGTTTTTCTCACTCCTACTAGTGAATGTAATGTAACACACACCCATACAATGCACACCACCCCGTGACGTTTTTCAGAAACCTATCCTACATTGCCACTGCATGTTCCCTGACCTCCCCATGCTGACAACCCCGCAGTGTTTTTCTCCATCCTACATGGCCACTCACTGCCTATCCTAATTCACACCCTCCGATTCACACCACACCGTGATGTTTTTTTCACTCCTACTAGTGAATGTAATGTAACACACACCCATACAATGCGCACCACCCCGTGATGTTTTTCTCACTCCTACTAGTGAATGTAATGTAACACACACCCATACAATGCGCACCACCCCGTGATGTTTTTCTCACTGCTACTAATGAATGTAATGTAACACACACCCATACAATGCGCACTACCCCGTGATGTTTTTCTCACTCCTACTAGTGTATGTAATGTAACACACACCCATACAATGCGCACCACCCCGTGATGTTTTTCTCACTTCTACTAGTGAATGTAATGTAACACACACCCATATAATGCGCACCACCCTGTGATGTTTTTCTCACTCCTACTAGTGAATGTAATGTAACACACACCCATACAATGTGCACCACCCCGTGATGTTTTTCTCACTCCTACTAGTGAATGTAATGTAACACACACCCATACAATGCGACCACCCCGTGATGTTTTTCTCACTCCTACTAGTGAATGTAATGTAACACACACCCATACAATGCGCACC
Source organism: Cavia porcellus (assembly GCF_034190915.1). NCBI lineage: Eukaryota > Metazoa > Chordata > Mammalia > Rodentia > Caviidae > Cavia > Cavia porcellus. The sequence continues at coordinate 216,340 of NW_026947680.1, read as the reverse complement.
ACCCCGTGATGTTTTTCTCACTCCTACTAGTGTATCTAATGTAACACACACCCATCCAATGAGAACCACCCCGTGATGTTTTTCTCACTCCTACTAGTGAATGTAATGTAACACACACCCATACAATGCGCACCACCCCGCGATTTTTTTCTCACTCCTACTAGTGAATCTAATGTAACACACACCCATACAATGCGCACCACCCCGCGATGTTTTTCAGAAACCTATCCTACATTGCCACTACATGTTCCCTGACCTCCCCATGCTAACCACCCCGCGGTGCTTTTCTCCATCCTACATTGCCACTCACTGCCTATCCTAATTCAGACCTTCCGATTCACACCACCCCGTGATGTTTTTCTCTCTCCTAGTAGTGAATGTAATGTAACATACACCCATACAATGCGCACCACCCCGTGATGTTTTTCTCACTCCTACTAGTGAATGTAATGTAACACACACCCATACAATGTGCACCACCCCGTGATGTTTTTCTCACTCCTACTAGTGAATGTAATGTAACACTCACCCATACAATGCGCACCACCCCGGGATGATTCTCTCACTCCTATTAGTGAATGTAATGTAACACACACCCATACAATGCGCACCACCCCGTGATGTTTTTCTCACTCCTACTAGTGAATGTAATGTAACACACACCCATACAATGCTTACCACCCCGTGATTTTTTCTCACTCCTACTAGTGAATCTAATGTAACACACACCCATACAATGCGCACCACCCCGTGATGTTTTTTCACTCCTACTAGTGAATCTAATGTAACACACACCCATACAATGCGCACCACCCCGTGATGTTTTTCTCACTCCTACTAGTGAATCAAATGTAACACACACCCATACAATGCGCACCACCCCGTGATATTTTTCTCACTCCTACTAGTGAATGTAATGTAACACACACCCATACAATGCGCACCACCCCGAGATGATTTTCAGAAACCTATCCTACATTGCCACTGCATGTTCCCTGACCTCCACATGCTGATCACACCGCGGTGCTTTTCTCCATCCTACATTGCCACTCACTGCCTATCCTAATTCAGACCCTCCGATTCACACCACCCCGTGATGTTTTTCTCACTCCTACGAGTGAATGTAATGTAACACACATCCATACAATGCGCACCACCCCGTGATGTTTTTCAGAAACCTATCCTACATTGCCACTGCATGTTCCCTGACCTCCCCATGCTGACAACACCGTGGTGCTTTTCTCCATCATACATTGCCACTCACTGCCTATCCTAATTCAGACCCTCCGATTCACACCACCCCGTGATGTTTTTCTCACTCCTACTAGTGAATCTAATGTAACACACACCCATAAAGTGCGCACCACCCCGTGATGTTTTTCTCACTCCAACTAGTTAGTGTAATGTAACACACACCCATACAATGCGCACCACCCCGTGATGTTTTTCTCACTCCTACTAGTGAATGTAATGTAACACACACCAATACAATGCGCACCACCCCGTGATTTTTTTCTCACTCCTATTAGTGAATGTAATGTAACACACACCCATACAATGCGCACCACCCCGTGATGTTTTTCTCACTCCTACTAGTGAATGTAATGTAACACACACCCATACAATGCGCACCACCCCGTGATGATTTTCTCACTCCTACTAGTGAATGTAATGTAACACACACCCATACAATGCGCACCACCCCGTGATGTTTTTCTCACTCCTACTAGTGAATGTAATGTAACACACACCCATACAATGCGCACCACCCCGTGATGTTTTTCTCACTCCTACTAGTGAATCTAATGTAACACACACCCATACAATGCGCACCACCCCGTGATGTTTTTCTCCTACTAGTGAATGTAATGTAACACACACCCATACAATGCGCACCACCCCGTGATGTTTTTCTCACTCCCACTAGTGAATGTAATGTAACACACACCCATACAATGCGCACCACCCCGTGAAGTTTTTCTCACTCCTATTAGTGAATGTAATGTAACACACACCCATACAATGCGCACCACCCCGTGATGTTTTTCTCACTCCTACTAATGAATGTAATGTAACACACACCCATACAATGCGCACCACCCCGTGATGTTTTTCTCACTCCTACAAGTGAATCTAATGTAACACACACCCATACAATGCGCACCACCCCGTGTTGTTTTTCTCACTCATACTAGTGAATCTAATGTAACACACACCCATACAATGCGCACCACCCCGTGATGTTTTTCTCACTCCTACTAGTGAATCTAATGTAACACACACCCATACAATGCGCACCACCCCGTGATGTTTCTCTCACTCCTACTAGTGAATGTAATGTAACACACACCCATACAATGCGCACCACCCCGTGATGTTTTTCTCACTCCTACTAGTGAATGTAATGTAACACACACCCATACAATGCGCACCACCCCGCGATGTTTTTCAGAAACCTATCGTACATTGCCACTGCATGTTCCCTGACCTCCCCATGCTGATCACACCGCGGTGCTTTTCTCCAACCTACATTGCCTCTCACTGCCTATCCTAATTCAGACCCTCCGATTCACACCACCCCGTGATGTTTTTCTCACTCCTACTAGTGAATGTAATGTAACACACACCCATACAATGCGCACCACCCCGTGATATTTTTCAGAAACCTATCCTACATTGCCACTGCATGTTCCCTGACCTCCCCATGCTGACAACCCCGCAGTGTTTTTCTCCATCCTACATTGCCACTCACTGCCTATCCTAATTCACACCCTCCGATTCACACCACACCGTGATGTTTTTTTCACTCCTACTAGTGAATGTAATGTAACACACACCCATACAATGCGCACCACCCCGTGATGTTTTTCTCACTCCTACTAGTGAATGTAATGTAACACACACCCATACAATGCGCACCACCCCGTGATGTTTTTCTCACTGCTACTAATGAATGTAATGTAACACACACCCATACAATGCGCACTACCCCGTGATGTTTTTCTCACTCCTACTAGTGTATGTAATGTAACACACACCCATACAATGCGCACCACCCCGTGATGTTTTTCTCACTCCTACTAGTGAATGTAATGTAACACACACCCATACAATGCGCACCACCCTGAGATGATTTTCAGAAACCTATCGTACATTGCCACTGCATGTTCCCTGACCTCCCCATGCTGACCACACCGTGGTGCTTTTCTCCATCCTACATTGCCACTCACTGCCTATCCTAATTCAGACCCTCCGATTCACACCACACCGTGATGTTTTTCTCACTCCTACTAGTGAATGTAATGTAACACACATCCATACAATGCGCACCACCCCGTGATGTTTTTCAGAAACCTATCCTACATTGCCACTGCATGTTCCCTGACCTCCCCATGCTGACCACACCGTGGTGCTTTTCTCCATCCTACATTGCCACTCACTGCCTATCCTAATTCAGACCCTCCGATTCACACCACCCCGTGATGTTTTTCTCACTCCTCCTAGTGAATCTAATGTAACACACACCTATACAATGCGCATCACACCGTGATGTTTTTCTCACTCCTACTAGTGAATGTAATGTAACACACACCCATACAATGCGCACCACCCCGTGATGTTTTTCTCACTCCTACTACTGAATGTAATGTAACACACACCCATACAATGTGCACCACCCCGTGATGTTTTTCTCACTCCTACTAGTGAATGTAATGTAACACACACTCATACAATGCGCACCACCCCGTGATGTTTTTCTCACTCCTACTCGTGACTGTAATGTAACACACACCCATACAATGCGCATCACCCCATGATGATTTTCTCACTCCTACTAGTGAATGTAATGTAACACACACCCATACAATGCGCACCACCCCGTGATGTTTTTCTCACTCCTACTAGTGAATGTAATGTAACACACACCCATACAATGCGCACCACCCCGTGATGTTTTTCTCACTCCTACTAGTGAATCTAATGTAACACACACCCATACAATGCGCACCACCCCGTGATGTTTTTCTCCTACTAGTGAATGTAATGTAACACACACCCATACAATGCGCACCACCCCGTGATGTTTTTCTCACTCCCACTAGTGAATGTAATGTAACACACACCCATACAATGCGCACCACCCCGTGAAGTTTTTCTCACTCCTATTAGTGAATGTAATGTAACACACACCCATAACAATGCGCACCTCCCCGTGATGTTTTTCTCACTCCTACTAATGAATGTAATGTAACACACACCCATACAATGCGCACCACCACGTGATGTTTTTCTCACTCCTACAAGTGAATCTAATGTAAAAAACACCAATACAATGCGCACCACCCCGTGTTGTTTTTCTCACTCATACTAGTAAATCTAATGTAACACACACCCATACAATGCGCACCACCCCGTGATGTTTTTCTCACTCGTACTAGTGAATCTAATGTAACACACACCCATACAATGCGCACCACCCCGTGATGTTTTTCTCACTCCTACTAGTGAATGTAATGTAACACACACCCATACAATGCGCACCACCCCGTGATGTTTTTCTCACTCCTACTAGTGAATGTAATGTAACACACACCCATACAATGCGCACCACCCCGTGATGTTTTTCTCACTGCTACTAATGAATGTAATGTAACACACACCCATACAATGCGCACTACCCCGTGATGTTTTTCTCACTCCTACTAGTGTATGTAATGTAACACACACCCATACAATGCGCACCACCTCGTGATGTTTTTCTCACTCCTACTACTGAATGTAATGTAACACACACCCATACAATGCGCACCACCCTGTGATGTTTTTCTCACTCCTACTAGTGAATGTAATGTAACACACACCCATACAATGCACACCACCCCGTGATGTTTTTCTCACTCCTACTAGTGAATGTAATGTAACACACACCCATACAATGCGCACCACCCCGGGATGTTTTTCTCACTCCTATTAGTGAATGTAATGTAACACACACCCATAGAATGCGCACCACCCCGTGATGTTTTTCTCACTCCTACTAGTGAATGTAATGTAGCACACCCCAATACAATGCGCACCACCCCGTGATGTTTTTCTCACTCCTACTAGTGAATCTAATGTAACACACACCCATACAATGCGCACCACCCCGTGATGTTTTTTCACTCCTACAAGTGAATCTAATGTAACACACACCCATACAATGCGCACCACCCCTTGATGTTTTTCTCACTCCTACTAGTGAATCAAATGTAACACACACCCATACAATGCGCACCACCCCGTGATGTTTTTCAGAAACCTATCCTATATTGCCACTGCATGTTCCCTGACCTCCCCATGCTGACCACACCGTGGTGCTTTTCTCCATCCTACATTGCCACTCACTGCCTATCCTAATTCAGACCCTCCGATTCACACCACCCCGTGATGTTTTTCTCACTCCTACTAGTGAATCTAATGTAACACACACCCATACAATGCGCACCACCCCGTGATGTTTTTCAGAAACCTATCCTACATTGCCACTGCATGTTCCCTGACCTCCCCATGCTGACAACCCCGCAGTGTTTTTCTCCATCCTACATTGCCACTCACTGCCTATCCTAATTCACACCCTCCGATTCACACCACACCGTGATGTTTTTTTCACTCCTACTAGTGAATGTAATGTAACACACACCCCTACAATGCGCACCACCCCGTGATGTTTTTCTCACTCCTACTAGTGAATGTAATGTAACACACACCCATACAATGCGCACCACCCCGTGATGTTTTTCTCACTGCTACTAATGAATGTAATGTAACACACACCCATACAATGTGCACTACCCCGTGATGTTTTTCTCACTCCTACTAGTGTATGTAATGTAACACACACCCATACAATGCGCACCACCCCGTGATGTTTTTCTCACTCCTACTACTGAATGTAATGTAACACACACCCATACAATGCGCACCACCCTGTGATGTTTTTCTCACTCCTACTAGTGAATGTAATGTAACACACACCCATACAATGCACACCACCCCGTGATGTTTTTCTCACTCCTACTAGTGAATGTAATGTAACACACACCCATACAATGCGCACCACCCCGGGATGTTTTTCTCACTCCTATTAGTGAATGTAATGTAACACACACCCATAGAATGCGCACCACCCCGTGATGTTTTTCTCACTCCTACTAGTGAATGTAATGTAACACACACCCATACAATGCGCACCACCCCGGGATGTTTTTCTCACTCCTACTAGTGAATCTAATGTAACACACACCCATACAATGCGCACCACCCCGTGATGTTTTTTCACTCCTACGAGTGAATCTAATGTAACACACACCCATACAATGCGCACCACCCCGTGATGTTTTTCTCACTCCTACTAGTGAATCAAATGTAACACACACCCATACAATGCGCACCACCCCGTGATGTTTTTCTCACTCCTACTAGTGAATGTAATGTAACACACACCCATACAATGCGCACCACCCCGGGATGTTTTTCTCACTCCTATTAGTGAATGTAATGTAACACACACCCATAGAATGCGCACCACCCCGGGATGTTTTTCTCACTCCTACTAGTGAATGTAATGTAACACACACCAATACAATGCGCACCACCCCGTGATGTTTTTCTCACTCCTACTAGTGAATCAAATGTAACACACACCCATACAATGCGCACCACCCTGTGATGTTTTTCTCACTCCCACTAGTGAATGTAATGTAACACACACCCATACAATGCGCACCACCCCGTGAAGTTTTTCTCACTCCTATTAGTGAATGTAATGTAACACACACCCATACAATGCGCACCACCCCGTGATGTTTTTCTCACTCCTACTAATGAATGTAATGTAACACACACCCATACAATGCGCACCACCCCGTGATGTTTTTCTCACTCCTACAAGTGAATCTAATGTAACACACACCCATACAATGCGCACCACCCCGTGTTGTTTTTCTCACTCATACTAGTGAATCTAATGTAACACACACCCATACAATGCGCACCACCCCGTGATGTTTTTCTCACTCCTACTAGTGAATCTAATGTAACACACACCCATACAATGCGCACCACCCCGTGATGTTTTTCTCACTCCTACTAGTGAATGTAATGTAACACACACCCATACAATGCGCACCACCCCGTGATGTTTTTCTCACTCCTACTAGTGAATGTAATGTAACACACACCCATACAATGTGCACCACCCCGCGATGTTTTTCAGAAACCTATCGTACATTGCCACTGCATGTTCCCTGACCTCCCCATGCTGATCACACCGCGGTGCTTTTCTCCAACCTACATTGCCTCTCACTGCCTATCCTAATTCAGACCCTCCGATTCACACCACCCCGTGATGTTTTTCTCACTCCTACTAGTGAATGTAATGTAACACACACCCATACAATGCACACCACCCCGTGATGTTTTTCTCACTCCTACTAGTGAATGTAATATAACACACACCCATACAATGCGCACCACCCCGGGATGTTTTTCTCACTCCTATTAGGGAATGTAATGTAACACACACCCATAGAATGCGCACCACCCCGTGATGTTTTTCTCACTCCTACTAGTGAATGTAATGTAACACACACCAATACAATGCGCACCACCCCGGGATGTTTTTCTCACTCCTACTAGTGAATCTAATGTAACACACACCCATACAATGCGCACCACCCCGTGATGTTTTTTCACTCCTACGAGTGAATCTAATGTAACACACACCCATACAATGCGCACCACCCCGTGATGTTTTTCTCACTCCTACTAGTGAATCAAATGTAACACACACCCATACAATGCGCACCACCCCGTGATGTTTTTCTCACTCCTACTAGTGAATGTAATGTAACACACACCCATACAATGCGCACCACCCCGGGATGTTTTTCTCACTCCTATTAGTGAATGTAATGTAACACACACCCATAGAATGCGCACCACCCCGGGATGTTTTTCTCACTCCTACTAGTGAATGTAATGTAACACACACCAATACAATGCGCACCACCCCGTGATGTTTTTCTCACTCCTACTAGTGAATCAAATGTAACACACACCCATACAATGCGCACCACCCTGTGATGTTTTTCTCACTCCCACTAGTGAATGTAATGTAACACACACCCATACAATGTGCACCACCCCGTGAAGTTTTTCTCACTCCTATTAGTGAATGTAATGTAACACACACCCATACAATGCCCACCACCCCGTGATGTTTTTCTCACTCCTACTAATGAATGTAATGTAACACACACCCATACAATGCGCACCACCCCGTGATGTTTTTCTCACTCCTACAAGTGAATCTAATGTAACACACACCCATACAATGCGCACCACCCCGTGTTGTTTTTCTCACTCATACTAGTGAATCTAATGTAACACACACCCATACAATGGGCACCACCCCGTGATGTTTTTCTCACTCCTACTAGTGAATCTAATGTAACACACACCCATACAATGCGCACCACCCCGTGATGTTTTTCTCACTCCTACTAGTGAATGTAATGTAACACACACCCATACAATGCGCACCACCCCGTGATGTTTTTCTCACTCCTACTAGTGAATGTAATGTAACACACACCCATACAATGCGCACCACCCCGAGATGATTTTCAGAAACCTATCGTACATTGCCACTGCATGTTCCCTGACCTCTACATGCTGACCACACCGTGGTGCTTTTCTCCATCCTACATTGCCACTCACTGCCTATCCTAATTCAGACCCTCCGATTCACACCACCCCGTGATGTTTTTCTCACTCCTACTAGTGAATGTAATGTAACACACACCCATACAATGCGCACCACCCCGTGATGTTTTTCTCACTCCTACTAGTGAATGTAATGTAACACACACCCATACAATGCGCACCACCCCGTGATGTTTTTCTCACTCCTACTAGTGAATGTAATGTAACACACACCCATACAATGCGCACCACCCCGTGATGTTTTTCTCACTCCTACTAGTGAATGTAATGTAACACACACCCATACAATGCGCACCACCCCGCGATGTTTTTCAGAAACCTATCGTACATTGCCACTGCATGTTCCCTGACCTCCCCATGCTGATCACACCGCGGTGCTTTTCTCCAACCTACATTGCCTCTCACTGCCTATCCTAATTCAGAACCTCCGATTCACACCACCCCGTGATGTTTTTCTCACTCCTACTAGTGAATGTAATGTAACACACACCCATACAATGCGCACCACCCCGTGATGTTTTTCAGAAACCTATCCTACATTGCCACTGCATGTTCCCTGACCTCCCCATGCTGACAACCCGCAGTGTTTTTCTCCATCCTATATTGCCACTCACTGCCTATCCTAATTCACACCCTCCGATTCACACCACACCGTGATGTTTTTTTCACTCCTACTAGTGAATGTAATGTAACACACACCCATACAATGCGCACCACCCCGTGATGTTTTTCTCACTCCTACTAGTGAATGTAATGTAACACAAACCCATACAATGCGCACCACCCCGTGATGTTTTTCTCACTGCTACTAATGAATGTAATGTAACACACACCCATACAATGCGCACTACCCCGTGATGTTTTTCTCACTCCTACTAGTGTATGTAATGTAACACACACCCATACAATGCGCACCACCCTGTGATGTTTTTCTCACTCCTACTAGTGAATGTAATGTAACACACACCCATACAATGTGCACCACCCCGTGATGTTTTTCTCACTCCTACTAGTGAATGTAATGTAACACTCACCCATATAATGCGCACCACCCCGGGATGTTTCTCTCACTCCTATTAGTAAATGTAATGTAACACACACCCATACAATGCGCACCACCCCGTGATGTTTTTCTCACTCCTACTAGTGAATGTAATGTAACACACACCCATAAAATGCTTACCACCCCGTGATGTTTTTCTCACTCCTACTAGTGAATCTAATGTAACACACACCCATACAATGCCCACCACCCCGTGATGTTTTTTCACTCCTACTAGTGAATCTAATGTAACACACACCCATACAATGCGCACCACCCCGTGATGTTTTTCTCACTCCTACTAGTGAATCAAATGTAACACACACCCATACAATGCGCACCACCCCGTGATGTTTTTCTCACTCCTACTAGTGAATGTAATGTAACACACACCCATACAATGCGCACCACCCCGAGATGATTTTCAGAAACCTATCGTACCTTGCCACTGCATGTTCCCTGACCTCCACATGCTGACCACACCGTGGTGCTTTTCTCCAACCTACATTGCCACTCACTGCCTATCCTAATTCAGACCCTCCGATTCACACCACCCCGTGATGTTTTTCTCACTCCTACTAGTGAATGTAATGTAACACACATCCATACAATGCGCACCACCCCGTGATGTTTTTCAGAAACCTATCCTACATTGCCACTGCATGTTCCCTGACCTCCCCATGCTGACCACACCGTGGTGCTTTTCTCCATCCTACATTGCCACTCACTGCCTATCCTAATTCAGACCCTCCGATTCACACCACCCAGTGATGTTTTTCTCACTCCTACTAGTGAATCGAATGTAACACACACCCATACAATGCGCACCACCCCGTGATGTTTTTCTCCTACTAGTGAATGTAATGTAACACACACCCATACAATGCGCACCACCCTGTGAAGTTTTTCTCACTCCTATTAGTGAATGTAATGTAACACACACCCATACAATGCGCACCACCCCGTGATGTTTTTCTCACTCCTACTAATGAATGTAATGTAACACACACCCATACAATGCGCACCACCCCGTGATGTTTTTCTCACTCCTACAAGTGAATCTAATGTAACACACACCCATACAATGCGCACCACCCCGTGTTGTTTTTCTCACTCATACTAGTGAATCTAATGTAACACACACCCATACAATGCGCACCACCCCGTGATGTTTTTCTCACTCCTACTAGTGAATCTAATGTAACACACACCCGTACAATGCGCACCACCCCGTGATGTTTTTCTCACTCCTACTAGTGAATGTAATGTAACACACACCCATACAATGCGCACCACCCCGTGATGTTTTTCTCACTCCTACTAGTGAATGTAATGTAACACACACCCATACAATGCGCACCACCCCGCGATGTTTTTCTCACTGCTACTAATGAATGTAATGTAACACACACCCATACAATGCGCACCACCCCGTGATGTTTTTCAGAAACCTATCCTACATTGCCACTGCATGTTCCCTGACCTCCCCATGCTGATCACACCGCGGTGCTTTTCTCCAACCTACATTGCCTCTCACTGCCTATCCTAATTCAGACCCTCCGATTCACACCACCCCGTGATGTTTTTCTCACTCCTACTAGTGAATGTAATGTAACACACACCCATACAATGCGCACCACCCCGTGATGTTTTTCAGAAACCTATCCTACATTGCCACTGCATGTTCCCTGACCTCCCCATGCTGACAACCCCGCAGTGTTTTTCTCCATCCTACATGGCCACTCACTGCCTATCCTAATTCACACCCTCCGATTCACACCACACCGTGATGTTTTTTTCACTCCTACTAGTGAATGTAATGTAACACACACCCATACAATGCGCACCACCCCGTGATGTTTTTCTCACTCCTACTAGTGAATGTAATGTAACACACACCCATACAATGCGCACCACCCCGTGATGTTTTTCTCACTGCTACTAATGAATGTAATGTAACACACACCCATACAATGCGCACTACCCCGTGATGTTTTTCTCACTCCTACTAGTGTATGTAATGTAACACACACCCATACAATGCGCACCACCGCGTGATGTTTTTCTCACTCCTACTAGTGAATGTAATGTAACACACACCCATATAATGCGCACCACCCTGTGATGTTTTTCTCACTCCTACTAGTGAATGTAATGTAACACACACCCATACAATGTGCACCACCCCGTGATGTTTTTCTCACTCCTACTAGTGAATGTAATGTAACACACACCCGTACAATGCGACCACCCCGTGATGTTTTTCTCACTCCTACTAGTGAATGTAATGTAACACACACCCATACAATGCGCACCACCCCGTGATGTTTTTCTCACTCCTACTAGTGTATCTAATGTAACACACACCCATCCAATGAGCACCACCCCGTGATGTTTTTCTCACTCCTATTAGTGAATGTAATGTAACACACACCCATACAATGCGCACCACCCCGTGATGTTTTTCTCACTCCTACTAGTGAATCTAATGTAACACACACCCATACAATGCGCACCACCCCGTGAGGTTTTTCTCACTCCTACTAGTGAATCTAATGTAACACACACCCATACAATGCGCACCACCCCGCGATGTTTTTCAGAAACCTATCCTACTTTGCCACTGCATGTTCCCTGACCTCCCCATTCTGACCACCCCGCGGGGCTTTTCTCCATCCTACATTGCCACTCACTGCCTATCCTAATTCAGACCCTCCGATTCACACCACCCCGTGATGTTTTTCTCACTCCTAGTAGTGAATGTAATGTAACACACACCCATACAATGCGCACCAACCCGTGATGTTTTTCTCACTCCTAATAGTGAATGTAATGTAACACACACCCATACAATGTGCACCACCCCGTGATGTTTTTCTCACTCCTACTAGTGAATGCAATGTAACACACACCCATACAATGCGCACCACCCCGTGATGTTTTTCTCACTCCTATTAGTGAATGTAATGTAACACACACCCATACAATGCGCACCACCCCGTGATGTTTTTCTCACTCCTACTAGTGAATGTAATGTAACACACACCCATACAATGCGCAACACCCCGTGATGATTTTCTCACTCCTACTAGTGAATGTAATGTTACACACACCCATACAATGCGCACCACCCCGTGATGTTTTTCTCACTCCTACTAGTGAATGTAATGTAACACACACCCATACAATGCGCACCACCCCGTGATGTTTTTTCACTCCTACTAGTGAATCTAATGTAACACACACCCATACAATGCGCACCACCACGTGATGTTTTTCTCACTCCTACTAGTGAATCTAATGTAACACACACCCATACAATGCGCACCACCCCGTGATGTTTTTCTCACTCCTACTTGTGAATCTAATGTAACACACACCCATACAATGCGCACCACCCCGTGATGTTTTTCTCACTCCTACTTGTGAATGTAATGTAACACACACCCATACAATGCGCACCACCCCGCGATGTTTTTCAGAAACCTATCGTACATTGCCACTGCATGTTCCCTGACCTCCGCATGCTGACCACACCGCGGTGCTCTTCTCCATCCTACATTGCACTCACTGCCTATCCTTATTCAGACACTCCGATTCAAACAACCCCGTGATGTTTTTCTCACTCCTAGTAGTGAATGTAATGTAACACACACCCATACAATGCGCACCACCCCGGGATGTTTTTCTCACTCCTACTAGTGAATGTAATGTAACACACACCCATACAATGCGCACCACCCCGTGATGTTTTTCTCACTCCTACTAGTGAATGTAATGTAACACACACCCATACAATGCGCACCACCCTGTGATGTTTTTCTCACTCCTACTAGTGAATGTATTGTAACACACACCCATACAATGCGCACCACCCCGTGATGTTTTTCTCACTCCTACTAGTGAATGTAATGTAACACACACCTATACAATGCACACCATCCCGTGATGTTTTTCTCACTCCTACTAGTGAATCTAATGTAACACACACCCATACAATGCGCACCACCCCGTGATGTTTTTCTCACTCCTACTAGTGAATGTAATGTAACACACACCCATACAATGCGCACCACCCCGTGATGTTTTTCTCACTCCTACTAGTGAATGTAATGTAACACACACCCATACAATGCGCACCACCCCGTGATGTTTTTCTCACTCCTACTAGTGAATGTAATGTAACACACACCCATACAATGCGCACCACCCGGTGATGTTTTTCTCACTCCTACTAGTGAATGTAATGTAACACACACCCATACAATGTGCACCACCCCGTGATGTTTTTCTCACTCCTACTAGTGAATGTAATGTAACACACACCCATACAATGCGACCACCCCGTGATGTTTTTCTCACTCCTACTAGTGAATGTAATGTAACACACACCCATACAATGCGCACCACCCCGTGATGTTTTTCTCACTCCTACTAGTGTATCTAATGTAACACACACCCATCCAATGAGCACCACCCCGTGATGTTTTTCTCACTCCTACTAGTGAATGTAATGTAACACACACCCATACAATGCGCACCACCCCGCGATTTTTTTCTCACTCCTACTAGTGAATCTAATGTAACACACACCCATACAATGCGCACCACCCCGCGATGTTTTTCAGAAACCTATCCTACATTGCCACTACATGTTCCCTGACCTCCCATGCTGACCACCCCGCGGTGCTTTTCTCCATCCTACATTGCCACTCACTGCCTATCCTAATTCAGACCTTCCGATTCACACCACCCCGTGATGTTTTTCTCACTCCTAGTAGTGAATGTAATGTAACACACACCCATACAATGTGCACCACCCCGTGATGTTTTTCTCACTCCTACTAGTGAATGTAATGTAACACTCATCCATACAATGCGCACCACCCCGGGATGTTTCTCTCACTCCTATTAGTGAATGTAATGTTACACACACCCATACAATGCGCACCACCCCGTGATGTTTTTCTCACTCCTACTAGTGAATGTAATGTAACACACACCCATACGATGCTTACCACCCCGTGATGTTTTTCTCACTCCTACTAGTGAATCTAATGTAACACACACCCATACAATGCGCACCTCCCCGTGAGGTTTTTTCACTCCTACAAGTGAATCTAATGTAACACACACCCATACAATGCGCACAACCCCGTGATGTTTTTCTCACTCCTACTAGTGAATCAAATGTAACACACACCCATACAATGCGCACCACCCCGTGATGTTTTTCTCACTCCTACTAGTGAATGTAATGTAACACACACCCATACAATGCGCACCACCCCGAGATGATTTTCAGAAACCTATCGTACATTGCCACTGCATGTTCCCTGACCTCTACATGCTGACCACACCGTGGTGCTTTTCTCCATCCTACATTGCCACTCACTGCCTATCCTAATTCAGACCCTCCGATTCACACCACCCCGTGATGTTTTTCTCACTCCTACTAGTGAATGTAATGTAACACACACCCATACAATGCGCACCACCCCGTGATGTTTTTCTCACTCCTACTAGTGAATGTAATGTAACACACACCCATACAATGCGCACCACCCCGTGATGTTTTTCTCACTCCTACTAGTGAATGTAATGTAACACACACCCATACAATGCGCACCACCCCGTGATGTTTTTCTCACTCCTACTAGTGAATGTAATGTAACACACACCCATACAATGCGCACCACCCCGCGATGTTTTTCAGAAACCTATCGTACATTGCCACTGCATGTTCCCTGACCTCCCCATGCTGATCACACCGCGGTGCTTTTCTCCAACCTACATTGCCTCTCACTGCCTATCCTAATTCAGAACCTCCGATTCACACCACCCCGTGATGTTTTTCTCACTCCTACTAGTGAATGTAATGTAACACACACCCATACAATGCGCACCACCCCGTGATGTTTTTCAGAAACCTATCCTACATTGCCACTGCATGTTCCCTGACCTCCCCATGTTGACAACCCCGCAGTGTTTTTCTCCATCCTATATTGCCACTCACTGCCTATCCTAATTCACACCCTCCGATTCACACCACACCGTGATGTTTTTTTCACTCCTACTAGTGAATGTAATGTAACACACACCCATACAATGCGCACCACCCCGTGATGTTTTTCTCACTCCTACTAGTGAATGTAATGTAACACACACCCATACAATGCGCACCACCCCGAGATGATTTTCAGAAACCTATCGTACATTGCCACTGCATGTTCCCTGACCTCCACATGCTGACCACACCGTGGTGCTTTTCTCCAACCTACATTGCCACTCACTGCCTATCCTAATTCAGACCCTCCAATTCACACCACCCCGTGATGTTTTTCTCACTCCTACTAGTGAATGTAATGTAACACACATCCATACAATGCGCACCACCCCGTGATGTTTTTCAGAAACCTATCCTACATTGCCACTGCATGTTCCCTGACCTCCCCATGCTGACCACACCGTGGTGCTTTTCTCCATCCTACATTGCCACTCACTGCCTATCCTAATTCAGACCCTCCGATTCACACCACCCAGTGATGTTTTTCTCACTCCTACTAGTGAATCGAATGTAACACACACCCATACAATGCGCACCACCCCGTGATGTTTTTCTCCTACTAGTGAATGTAATGTAACACACACCCATACAATGCGCACCACCCTGTGAAGTTTTTCTCACTCCTATTAGTGAATGTAATGTAACACACACCCATACAATGCGCACCACCCCGTGATGTTTTTCTCACTCCTACTAATGAATGTAATGTAACACACACCCATACAATGCGCACCACCCCGTGATGTTTTTCTCACTCCTACAAGTGAATCTAATGTAACACACACCCATACAATGCGCACCACCCCGTGTTGTTTTTCTCACTCATACTAGTGAATCTAATGTAACAGACACCCATACAATGCGCACCACCCCGTGATGTTTTTCTCACTCCTACTAGTGAATCTAATGTAACACACACCCGTACAATGCGCACCACCCCGTGATGTTTTTCTCACTCCTACTAGTGAATGTAATGTAACACACACCCATACAATGCGCACCACCCCGTGATGTTTTTCTCACTCCTACTAGTGAATGTAATGTAACACACACCCATACAATGCGCACCACCCCGCGATGTTTTTCAGAAACCGATCGTACATTGCCACTGCATGTTCCCTGACCTCCCCATGCTGATCACACCGCGGTGCTTTTCTCCAACCTACATTGCCTCTCACTGCCTATCCTAATTCAGACCCTCCGATTCACACCACCCCGTGATGTTTTTCTCACTCCTACTAGTGAATGTAATGTAACACACACCCATACAATGCGCACCACCCCGTGATGTTTTTCAGAAACCTATCCTACATTGCCACTGCATGTTCCCTGACCTCCCCATGCTGACAACCCCGCAGTGTTTTTCTCCATCCTACATGGCCACTCACTGCCTATCCTAATTCACACCCTCCGATTCACACCACACCGTGATGTTTTTTTCACTCCTACTAGTGAATGTAATGTAACACACACCCATACAATGCGCACCACCCCGTGATGTTTTTCTCACTCCTACTAGTGAATGTAATGTAACACACACCCATACAATGCGCACCACCCCGTGATGTTTTTCTCACTGCTACTAATGAATGTAATGTAACACACACCCATACAATGCGCACTACCCCGTGATGTTTTTCTCACTCCTACTAGTGTATGTAATGTAACACACACCGATACAATGCGCACCACCGCGTGATGTTTTTCTCACTCCTACTAGTGAATGTAATGTAACACACACCCATATAATGCGCACCACCCTGTCATGTTTTTCTCACTCCTACTAGTGAATGTAATGTAACACACACCCATACAATGTGCACCACCCCGTGATGTTTTTCTCACTCCTACTAGTGAATGTAATGTAACACACACCCGTACAATGCGACCACCCCGTGATGTTTTTCTCACTCCTACTAGTGAATGTAATGTAACACACACCCATACAATGCGCACCACCCCGTGATGTTTTTCTCACTCCTACTAGTGTATCTAATGTAACACACACCCATCCAATGAGCACCACCCCGTGATGTTTTTCTCACTCCTACTAGTGAATGTAATGTAACACACACCCATACAATGCGCACCACCCCGCGATTTTTTTCTCACTCCTACTAGTGAATCTAATGTAACACACACCCATACAATGCGCACCACCCCGCGATGTTTTTCAGAAACCTATCCTACATTGCCACTATAGGTTCCCTGACCTCCCCATGCTAACCACCCCGCGGTGCTTTTCTCCATCCTACATTGCCACTCACTGCCTATCCTAATTCAGACCTTCCGATTCACACCACCCCGTGATGTTTTTCTCTCTCCTAGTAGTGAATGTAATGTAACATACACCCATACAATGCGCACCACCCCGTGATGTTTTTCTCACTCCTACTAGTGAATGTAATGTAACACACACCCATACAATGTGCACCACCCCGTGATGTTTTTCTCACTCCTACTAGTGAATGTAATGTAACACTCACCCATACAATGCGCACCACCCCGGGATGATTCTCTCACTCCTATTAGTGAATGTAATGTAACACACACCCATACAATGCGCACCACCCTGTGATGTTTTTCTCACTCCTACTAGTGAATGTAATGTAACACACACCCATTCAATGCGCACCACCCCGTGATGTTTTTCTCACTCCTACTAGTGAATGTAATGTAACACACACCCATACAATGCGCACCACCCCGTGATGATTTTCTCACTCCTACTAGTGAATGTAATGTAACACACACCCATACAATGCGCACCACCCCGTGATGTTTTTCTCACTCCTACTAGTGAATCTAATGTAACACACACCCATACAATGCGCACCACCCCGTGATGTTTTTCTCCTACTAGTGAATGTAATGTAACACACACCCATACAATGCGCACCACCCCGTGATGTTTTTCTCACTCCCACTAGTGAATGTAATGTAACACACACCCATACAATGTGCACCACCCCGTGAAGTTTTTCTCACTCCTATTAGTGAATGTAATGTAACACACACCCATACAATGCGCACCACCCCGTGATGTTTTTCTCACTCCTACTAATGAATGTAATGTAACACACACCCATACAATGCGCACCACCCCGTGATGTTTTTCTCACTCCTACAAGTGAATCTAATGTAACACACACCCATACAATGCGCACCACCCCGTGTTGTTTTTCTCACTCATACTAGTGAATCTAATGTAACACACACCCATACAATGCGCACCCCCCCGTGATGTTTTTCTCACTCCTACTAGTGAATGTAATGTAACACACACCCATACAATGCGCACCACCCCGTGATGTTTTTCTCACTCCTAATAGTGAATGTAATGTAACACACACCCATGCAATGCGCACCACCCCGTGATGTTTTTCTCACTCCTACTAGTGAATGTAATGTAACACACACCCATACAATGCGCACCACCCCGCGATGTTTTTCAGAAACCTATCGTACATTGCCACTGCATGTTCCCTGACCTCCCCATGCTGATCACACCGCGGTGCTTTTCTCCAACCTACATTGCCTCTCACTGCCTATCCTAATTCAGAACCTCCGATTCACACCACCCCGTGATGTTTTTCTCACTCCTACTAGTGAATGTAATGTAACACACACCCATACAATGCGCACCACCCCGTGATGTTTTTCAGAAACCTATCCTACATTGCCAATGCATGTTCCCTGACCTCCCCATGCTGACAACCCCGCAGTGTTTTTCTCCATCCTATATTGCCACTCACTGCCTATCCTAATTCACACCCTCCGATTCACACCACACCGTGATGTTTTTTTCACTCCTACTAGTGAATGTAATGTAACACACACCCATACAATGCGCACCACCCCGTGATGTTTTTCTCACTCCTACTAGTGAATGTAATGTAACACACACCCATACAATGCGCACCACCCCGTGATGTTTTTCTCACTGCTACTAATGAATGTAATGTAACACACACCCATACAATGCGCACTACCCCGTGATGTTTTTCTCACTCCTACTAGTGTATGTAATGTAACACACACCCATACAATGCGCACCACCCTGTGATGTTTTTCTCACTCCTACTAGTGAATGTAATGTAACACACACCCATACAATGTGCACCACCCCGTGATGTTTTTCTCACTCCTACTAGTGAATGTAATGTAACACTCACCCATATAATGCGCACCACCCCGGGATGTTTCTCTCACTCCTATTAGTGAATGTAATGTAACACACACCCATACAATGCGCACCACCCCGTGATGTTTTTCTCACTCCTACTAGTGAATGTAATGTAACACACACCCATAAAATGCTTACCACCCCGTGATGTTTTTCTCACTCCTACTAGTGAATCTAATGTAACACACACCCATACAATGCGCACCACCCCGTGATGTTTTTTCACTCCTACTAGTGAATCTAATGTAACACACACCCATACAATGCGCACCACCCCGTGATGTTTTTCTCACTCCTACTAGTGAATCAAATGTAACACACACCCATACAATGCGCACCACCCCGTGATGTTTTTCTCACTCCTACTAGTGAATGTAATGTAACACACATCCATACAATGCGCACCACCCCGTGATGTTTTTCAGAAACCTATCCTACATTGCCACTGCATGTTCCCTGACCTCCCCATGCTGACCACACCGTGGTGCTTTTCTCCATCCTACATTGCCACTCACTGCCTATCCTAATTCAGACCCTCCGATTCACACCACCCAGTGATGTTTTTCTCACTCCTACTAGTGAATCGAATGTAACACACACCCATACAATGCGCACCACCCCGTGATGTTTTTCTCACTCCTATTAGTGAATGTAATGTAACACACACCCATACAATGCGCACCACCCCGTGATGTTTTTCTCACTCCTACTAGTGAATGTAATGTAACACACACCCATACAATGTGCAACACCCCGTGAAGTTTTTCTCACTCCTATTAGTGAATGTAATGTAACACACAACCATACAATGCGCACCACCCCGTGATGTTTTTCTCACTCCTACTAATGAATGTAATGTAACACACACCCATACAATGCGCACCACCCCGTGATGTTTTTCTCACTCCTACAAGTGAATCTAATGTAACACACACCCATACAATGCGCACCACCCCGTGTTGTTTTTCTCACTCATACTAGTGAATCTAATGTAACACACACCCATACAATGCGCACCACCCCGTGATGTTTTTCTCACTCCTACTAGTGAATCTAATGTAACACACACCCGTACAATGCGCACCACCCCGTGATGTTTTTCTCACTCCTACTAGTGAATGTAATGTAACACACACCCATACAATGCGCACCACCCCGTGATGTTTTTCTCACTCCTACTAGTGAATGTAATGTAACACACACCCATACAATGCGCACCACCCCGCGATGTTTTTCAGAAACCTATCGTACATTGCCACTGCATGTTCCCTGACCTCCCCATGCTGATCACACCGCGGTGCTTTTCTCCAACCTACATTGCCTCTCACTGCCTATCCTAATTCAGACCCTCCGATTCACACCACCCCGTGATGTTTTTCTCACTCCTACTAGTGAATGTAATGTAACACACACCCATACAATGCACACCACCCCGTGATGTTTTTCAGAAACCTATCCTACATTGCCACTGCATGTTCCCTGACCTCCCCATGCTGACAACCCCGCAGTGTTTTTCTCCATCCTACATGGCCACTCACTGCCTATCCTAATTCACACCCTCCGATTCACACCACACCGTGATGTTTTTTTCACTCCTACTAGTGAATGTAATGTAACACACACCCATACAATGCGCACCACCCCGTGATGTTTTTCTCACTCCTACTAGTGAATGTAATGTAACACACACCCATACAATGCGCACCACCCCGTGATGTTTTTCTCACTGCTACTAATGAATGTAATGTAACACACACCCATACAATGCGCACTACCCCGTGATGTTTTTCTCACTCCTACTAGTGTATGTAATGTAACACACACCCATACAATGCGCACCACCCCGTGATGTTTTTCTCACTTCTACTAGTGAATGTAATGTAACACACACCCATATAATGCGCACCACCCTGTGATGTTTTTCTCACTCCTACTAGTGAATGTAATGTAACACACACCCATACAATGTGCACCACCCCGTGATGTTTTTCTCACTCCTACTAGTGAATGTAATGTAACACACACCCATACAATGCGACCACCCCGTGATGTTTTTCTCACTCCTACTAGTGAATGTAATGTAACACACACCCATACAATGCGCACCACCCCGTGATGTTTTTCTCACTCCTACTAGTGTATCTAATGTAACACACACCCATCCAATGAGAACCACCCCGTGATGTTTTTCTCACTCCTACTAGTGAATGTAATGTAACACACACCCATACAATGCGCACCACCCCGCGATTTTTTTCTCACTCCTACTAGTGAATCTAATGTAACACACACCCATACAATGCGCACCACCCCGCGATGTTTTTCAGAAACCTATCCTACATTGCCACTACATGTTCCCTGACCTCCCCATGCTAACCACCCCGCGGTGCTTTTCTCCATCCTACATTGCCACTCACTGCCTATCCTAATTCAGACCTTCCGATTCACACCACCCCGTGATGTTTTTCTCTCTCCTAGTAGTGAATGTAATGTAACATACACCCATACAATGCGCACCACCCCGTGATGTTTTTCTCACTCCTACTAGTGAATGTAATGTAACACACACCCATACAATGTGCACCACCCTGTGATGTTTTTCTCACTCCTACTAGTGAATGTAATGTAACACTCACCCATACAATGCGCACCACCCCGGGATGATTCTCTCACTCCTATTAGTGAATGTAATGTAACACACACCCATACAATGCGCACCACCCCGTGATGTTTTTCTCACTCCTACTAGTGAATGTAATGTAACACACACCCATACAATGCTTACCACCCCGTGATTTTTTCTCACTCCTACTAGTGAATCTAATGTAACACACACCCATACAATGCGCACCACCCCGTGATGTTTTTTCACTCCTACTAGTGAATCTAATGTAACACACACCCATACAATGCGCACCACCCCGTGATGTTTTTCTCACTCCTACTAGTGAATCAAATGTAACACACACCCATACAATGCGCACCACCCCGTGATATTTTTCTCACTCCTACTAGTGAATGTAATGTAACACACACCCATACAATGCGCACCACCCCGAGATGATTTTCAGAAACCTATCCTACATTGCCACTGCATGTTCCCTGACCTCCACATGCTGATCACACCGCGGTGCTTTTCTCCATCCTACATTGCCACTCACTGCCTATCCTAATTCAGACCCTCCGATTCACACCACCCCGTGATGTTTTTCTCACTCCTACGAGTGAATGTAATGTAACACACATCCATACAATGCGCACCACCCCGTGATGTTTTTCAGAAACCTATCCTACATTGCCACTGCATGTTCCCTGACCTCCCCATGCTGACAACACCGTGGTGCTTTTCTCCATCATACATTGCCACTCACTGCCTATCCTAATTCAGACCCTCCGATTCACACCACCCCGTGATGTTTTTCTCACTCCTACTAGTGAATCTAATGTAACACACACCCATAAAGTGCGCACCACCCCGTGATGTTTTTCTCACTCCAACTAGTTAGTGTAATGTAACACACACCCATACAATGCGCACCACCCCGTGATGTTTTTCTCACTCCTACTAGTGAATGTAATGTAACACACACCAATACAATGCGCACCACCCCGTGATTTTTTTCTCACTCCTATTAGTGAATGTAATGTAACACACACCCATACAATGCGCACCACCCCGTGATGTTTTTCTCACTCCTACTAGTGAATGTAATGTAACACACACCCATACAATGCGCACCACCCCGTGATGATTTTCTCACTCCTACTAGTGAATGTAATGTAACACACACCCATACAATGCGCACCACCCCGTGATGTTTTTCTCACTCCTACTAGTGAATGTAATGTAACACACACCCATACAATGCGCACCACCCCGTGATGTTTTTCTCACTCCTACTAGTGAATCTAATGTAACACACACCCATACAATGCGCACCACCCCGTGATGTTTTTCTCCTACTAGTGAATGTAATGTAACACACACCCATACAATGCGCACCACCCCGTGATGTTTTTCTCACTCCCACTAGTGAATGTAATGTAACACACACCCATACAATGCGCACCACCCCGTGAAGTTTTTCTCACTCCTATTAGTGAATGTAATGTAACACACACCCATACAATGCGCACCACCCCGTGATGTTTTTCTCACTCCTACTAATGAATGTAATGTAACACACACCCATACAATGCGCACCACCCCGTGATGTTTTTCTCACTCCTACAAATGAATCTAATGTAACACACACCCATACAATGCGCACCACCCCGTGTTGTTTTTCTCACTCATACTAGTGAATCTAATGTAACACACACCCATACAATGCGCACCACCCCGTGATGTTTTTCTCACTCCTACTAGTGAATCTAATGTAACACACACCCATACAATGCGCACCACCCCGTGATGTTTCTCTCACTCCTACTAGTGAATGTAATGTAACACACACCCATACAATGCGCACCACCCCGTGATGTTTTTCTCACTCCTACTAGTGAATGTAATGTAACACACACCCATACAATGCGCACCACCCCGCGATGTTTTTCAGAAACCTATCGTACATTGCCACTGCATGTTCCCTGACCTCCCCATGCTGATCACACCGCGGTGCTTTTCTCCAACCTACATTGCCTCTCACTGCCTATCCTAATTCAGACCCTCCGATTCACACCACCCCGTGATGTTTTTCTCACTCCTACTAGTGAATGTAATGTAACACACACCCATACAATGCGCACCACCCCGTGATATTTTTCAGAAACCTATCCTACATTGCCACTGCATGTTCCCTGACCTCCCCATGCTGACAACCCCGCAGTGTTTTTCTCCATCCTACATTGCCACTCACTGCCTATCCTAATTCACACCCTCCGATTCACACCACACCGTGATGTTTTTTTCACTCCTACTAGTGAATGTAATGTAACACACACCCATACAATGCGCACCACCCCGTGATGTTTTTCTCACTCCTACTAGTGAATGTAATGTAACACACACCCATACAATGCGCACCACCCCGTGATGTTTTTCTCACTGCTACTAATGAATGTAATGTAACACACACCCATACAATGCGCACTACCCCGTGATGTTTTTCTCACTCCTACTAGTGTATGTAATGTAACACACACCCATACAATGCGCACCACCCCGTGATGTTTTTCTCACTCCTACTAGTGAATGTAATGTAACACACACCCATACAATGCGCACCACCCCGAGATGATTTTCAGAAACCTATCGTACATTGCCACTGCATGTTCCCTGACCTCCCCATGCTGACCACACCGTGGTGCTTTTCTCCATCCTACATTGCCACTCACTGCCTATCCTAATTCAGACCCTCCGATTCACACCACACCGTGATGTTTTTCTCACTCCTACTAGTGAATGTAATGTAACACACATCCATACAATGCGCACCACCCCGTGATGTTTTTCAGAAACCTATCCTACATTGCCACTGCATGTTCCCTGACCTCCCCATGCTGACCACACCGTGGTGCTTTTCTCCATCCTACATTGCCACTCACTGCCTATCCTAATTCAGACCCTCCGATTCACACCACCCCGTGATGTTTTTCTCACTCCTCCTAGTGAATCTAATGTAACACACACCTATACAATGCGCATCACACCGTGATGTTTTTCTCACTCCTACTAGTGAATGTAATGTAACACACACCCATACAATGCGCACCACCCCGTGATGTTTTTCTCACTCCTACTACTGAATGTAATGTAACACACACCCATACAATGTGCACCACCCCGTGATGTTTTTCTCACTCCTACTAGTGAATGTAATGTAACACACACTCATACAATGCGCACCACCCCGTGATGTTTTTCTCACTCCTACTCGTGACTGTAATGTAACACACACCCATACAATGCGCATCACCCCATGATGATTTTCTCACTCCTACTAGTGAATGTAATGTAACACACACCCATACAATGCGCACCACCCCGTGATGTTTTTCTCACTCCTACTAGTGAATGTAATGTAACACACACCCATACAATGCGCACCACCCCGTGATGTTTTTCTCACTCCTACTAGTGAATCTAATGTAACACACACCCATACAATGCGCACCACCCCGTGATGTTTTTCTCCTACTAGTGAATGTAATGTAACACACACCCATACAATGCGCACCACCCCGTGATGTTTTTCTCACTCCCACTAGTGAATGTAATGTAACACACACCCATACAATGCGCACCACCCCGTGAAGTTTTTCTCACTCCTATTAGTGAATGTAATGTAACACACACCCATACAATGCGCACCTCCCCGTGATGTTTTTCTCACTCCTACTAATGAATGTAATGTAACACACACCCATACAATGCGCACCACCCCGTGATGTTTTTCTCACTCGTACTAGTGAATCTAATGTAACACACACCCATACAATGCGCACCACCCCGTGATGTTTTTCTCACTCCTACTAGTGAATGTAATGTAACACACACCCATACAATGCGCACCACCCCGTGATGTTTTTCTCACTCCTACTAGTGAATGTAATGTAACACACACCCATACAATGCGCACCACCCCGTGATGTTTTTCTCACTGCTACTAATGAATGTAATGTAACACACACCCATACAATGCGCACTACCCCGTGATGTTTTTCTCACTCCTACTAGTGTATGTAATGTAACACACACCCATACAATGCACACCACCTCGTGATGTTTTTCTCACTCCTACTACTGAATGTAATGTAACACACACCCATACAATGCGCACCACCCTGTGATGTTTTTCTCACTCCTACTAGTGAATGTAATGTAACACACACCCATACAATGCACACCACCCCGTGATGTTTTTCTCACTCCTACTAGTGAATGTAATGTAACACACACCCATACAATGCGCACCACCCCGGGATGTTTTTCTCACTCCTATTAGTGAATGTAATGTAACACACACCCATAGAATGCGCACCACCCCGTGATGTTTTTCTCACTCCTACTAGTGAATGTAATGTAACACACCCCAATACAATGCGCACCACCCCGTGATGTTTTTCTCACTCCTACTAGTGAATCTAATGTAACACACACCCATACAATGCGCACCACCCCGTGATGTTTTTTCACTCCTACAAGTGAATCTAATGTAACACACACCCATACAATGCGCACCACCCCTTGATGTTTTTCTCACTCCTACTAGTGAATCAAATGTAACACACACCCATACAATGCGCACCACCCCGTGATGTTTTTCAGAAACCTATCCTATATTGCCACTGCATGTTCCCTGACCTCCCCATGCTGACCACACCGTGGTGCTTTTCTCCATCCTACATTGCCACTCACTGCCTATCCTAATTCAGACCCTCCGATTCACACCACCCCGTGATGTTTTTCTCACTCCTACTAGTGAATCTAATGTAACACACACCCATACAATGCGCACCACCCCGTGATGTTTTTCAGAAACCTATCCTACATTGCCACTGCATGTTCCCTGACCTCCCCATGCTGACAACCCCGCAGTGTTTTTCTCCATCCTACATTGCCACTCACTGCCTATCCTAATTCACACCCTCCGATTCACACCACACCGTGATGTTTTTTTCACTCCTACTAGTGAATGTAATGTAACACACACCCCTACAATGCGCACCACCCCGTGATGTTTTTCTCACTCCTACTAGTGAATGTAATGTAACACACACCCATACAATGCGCACCACCCCGTGATGTTTTTCTCACTGCTACTAATGAATGTAATGTAACACACACCCATACAATGTGCACTACCCCGTGATGTTTTTCTCACTCCTACTAGTGTATGTAATGTAACACACACCCATACAATGCGCACCACCCCGTGATGTTTTTCTCACTCCTACTACTGAATGTAATGTAACACACACCCATACAATGCGCACCACCCTGTGATGTTTTTCTCACTCCTACTAGTGAATGTAATGTAACACACACCCATACAATGCACACCACCCCGTGATGTTTTTCTCACTCCTACTAGTGAATGTAATGTAACACACACCCATACAATGCGCACCACCCCGGGATGTTTTTCTCACTCCTATTAGTGAATGTAATGTAACACACACCCATAGAATGCGCACCACCCCGTGATGTTTTTCTCACTCCTACTAGTGAATGTAATGTAACACACACCCATACAATGCGCACCACCCCGGGATGTTTTTCTCACTCCTACTAGTGAATCTAATGTAACACACACCCATACAATGCGCACCACCCCGTGATGTTTTTTCACTCCTACGAGTGAATCTAATGTAACACACACCCATACAATGCGCACCACCCCGTGATGTTTTTCTCACTCCTACTAGTGAATCAAATGTAACACACACCCATACAATGCGCACCACCCCGTGATGTTTTTCTCACTCCTACTAGTGAATGTAATGTAACACACACCCATACAATGCGCACCACCCCGGGATGTTTTTCTCACTCCTATTAGTGAATGTAATGTAACACACACCCATAGAATGCGCACCACCCCGGGATGTTTTTCTCACTCCTACTAGTGAATGTAATGTAACACACACCAATACAATGCGCACCACCCCGTGATGTTTTTCTCACTCCTACTAGTGAATCAAATGTAACACACACCCATACAATGCGCACCACCCTGTGATGTTTTTCTCACTCCCACTAGTGAATGTAATGTAACACACACCCATACAATGCGCACCACCCCGTGAAGTTTTTCTCACTCCTATTAGTGAATGTAATGTAACACACACCCATACAATGCGCACCACCCCGTGATGTTTTTCTCACTCCTACTAATGAATGTAATGTAACACACACCCATACAATGCGCACCACCCCGTGATGTTTTTCTCACTCCTACAAGTGAATCTAATGTAACACACACCCATACAATGCGCACCACCCCGTGTTGTTTTTCTCACTCATACTAGTGAATCTAATGTAACACACACCCATACAATGCGCACCACCCCGTGATGTTTTTCTCACTCCTACTAGTGAATCTAATGTAACACACACCCATACAATGCGCACCACCCCGTGATGTTTTTCTCACTCCTACTAGTGAATGTAATGTAACACACACCCATACAATGCGCACCACCCCGTGATGTTTTTCTCACTCCTACTAGTGAATGTAATGTAACACACACCCATACAATGCGCACCACCCCGCGATGTTTTTCAGAAACCTATCGTACATTGCCACTGCATGTTCCCTGACCTCCCCATGCTGATCACACCGCGGTGCTTTTCTCCAACCTACATTGCCTCTCACTGCCTATCCTAATTCAGACCCTCCGATTCACACCACCCCGTGATGTTTTTCTCACTCCTACTAGTGAATGTAATGTAACACACACCCATACAATGCACACCACCCCGTGATGTTTTTCTCACTCCCACTAGTGAATGTAATATAACACACACCCATACAATGCGCACCACCCCGGGATGTTTTTCTCACTCCTATTAGGGAATGTAATGTAACACACACCCATAGAATGCGCACCACCCCGTGATGTTTTTCTCACTCCTACTAGTGAATGTAATGTAACACACACCAATACAATGCGCACCACCCCGGGATGTTTTTCTCACTCCTACTAGTGAATCTAATGTAACACACACCCATACAATGCGCACCACCCCGTGATGTTTTTTCACTCCTACGAGTGAATCTAATGTAACACACACCCATACAATGCGCACCACCCCGTGATGTTTTTCTCACTCCTACTAGTGAATCAAATGTAACACACACCCATACAATGCGCACCACCCCGTGATGTTTTTCTCACTCCTACTAGTGAATGTAATGTAACACACACCCATACAATGCGCACCACCCCGGGATGTTTTTCTCACTCCTATTAGTGAATGTAATGTAACACACACCCATAGAATGCGCACCACCCCGGGATGTTTTTCTCACTCCTACTAGTGAATGTAATGTAACACACACCAATACAATGCGCACCACCCCGTGATGTTTTTCTCACTCCTACTAGTGAATCAAATGTAACACACACCCATACAATGCGCACCACCCTGTGATGTTTTTCTCACTCCCACTAGTGAATGTAATGTAACACACACCCATACAATGCGCACCACCCCGTGAAGTTTTTCTCACTCCTATTAGTGAATGTAATGTAACACACACCCATACAATGCCCACCACCCCGTGATGTTTTTCTCACTCCTACTAATGAATGTAATGTAACACACACCCATACAATGCGCACCACCCCGTGATGTTTTTCTCACTCCTACAAGTGAATCTAATGTAACACACACCCATACAATGCGCACCACCCCGTGTTGTTTTTCTCACTCATACTAGTGAATCTAATGTAACACACACCCATACAATGGGCACCACCCCGTGATGTTTTTCTCACTCCTACTAGTGAATCTAATGTAACACACACCCATACAATGCGCACCACCCCGTGATGTTTTTCTCACTCCTACTAGTGAATGTAATGTAACACACACCCATACAATGCGCACCACCCCGTGATGTTTTTCTCACTCCTACTAGTGAATGTAATGTAACACACATCCATACAATGCGCACCACCCCGTGATGTTTTTCAGAAACCTATCCTACATTGCCACTGCATGTTCCCTGACCTCCCCATGCTGACCACACCGTGGTGCTTTTCTCCATCCTACATTGCCACTCACTGCCTATCCTAATTCAGACCCTCCGATTCACACCACCCCGTGATGTTTTTCTCACTCCTACTAGTGAATCTAATGTAACACACACCCATACAATGCGCACCACCCCGTGATGTTTTTCAGAAACCTATCCTACATTGCCACTGCATGTTCCCTGACCTCCCCATGCTGACAACCCCGCAGTGTTTTTCTCCATCCTACATTGCCACTCACTGCCTATCTTAATTCACACCCTCCGATTCACACCACACCGTGATGTTTTTTTCACTCCTACTAGTGAATGTAATGTAACACACACCCCTACAATGCGCACCACCCCGTGATGTTTTTCTCACTCCTACTAGTGAATGTAATGTAACACACACCCATACAATGCGCACCACCCCGTGATGTTTTTCTCACTGCTACTAATGAATGTAATGTAACACACACCCATACAATGCGCACTACCCCGTGATGTTTTTCTCACTCTTACTAGTGTATGTAATGTAACACACACCCATAGAATGCGCACGACCCCGTGATGTTTTTCTCACTCCTACTAGTGAATGTAATGTAACACACACACATACAATGCGCACCACCCTGTGATGTTTTTCTCACTCCTACTAGTGAATGTAATGTAACACACACCCATACAATGCACACCACCCCGTGATGTTTTTCTCACTCCTACTAGTGAATGTAATGTAACACACACCCATACAATGCGCACCACCCCGGGATGTTTTTCTCACTCCTATTAGTGAATGTAATGTAACACACACCCATAGAATGCGCACCACCCCGTGATGTTTTTCTCACTCCTACTAGTGAATGTAATGTAACACACACCAATACAATGCGCACCACCCCGTGATGTTTTTCTCACTCCTACTAGTGAATCTAATGTAACACACACCCATACAATGCGCACCACCCCGTGATGTTTTTTCACTCCTACGAGTGAATCTAATGTAACACACACCCATACAATGCGCACCACCCCGTGATGTTTTTCTCACTCCTACTAGTGAATCAAATGTAACACACACCCATACAATGCGCACCACCCCGTGATGTTTTTCTCACTCCTACTAGTGAATGTAATGTAACACACACCAATACAATGCGCACCACCCCGTGATGTTTTTCTCACTCCTACTAGTGAATCTAATGTAACACACACCCATACAATGCGCACCACCCCGTGATGTTTTTTCACTCCTACGAGTGAATCTAATGTAACACACACCCATACAATGCGCACCACCCCGTGATGTTTTTCTCACTCCTACTAGTGAATCAAATGTAACACACACCCATACAATGCGCACCACCACGTGATATTTTTCTCACTCCTACTAGTGAATGTAATGTAACACACACCCATACAATGCGCACCACCCCGGGATGTTTTTCTCACTCCTATTAGTGAATGTAATGTAACACACACCCATAGAATGCGCACAACCCCGTGATGTTTTTCTCACTCCTACTAGTGAATGTAATGTAACACACACCAATACAATGCGCACCACCCCGTGATGTTTTTCTCACTCCTACTAGTGAATCAAATGTAACACACACCCATACAATGCGCACCACCCCGTGATGTTTTTCTCACTCCCACTAGTGAATGTAATGTAACACACACCCATACAATGCGCACCACCCCGTGAAGTTTTTCTCACTCCTATTAGTGAATGTAATGTAACACACACCCATACAATGCGCACCACCCCGTGATGTTTTTCTCACTCCTACTAATGAATGTAATGTAACACACACCCATACAATGCGCACCACCCCGTGATGTTTTTCTCACTCCTACAAGTGAATCTAATGTAACACACACCCATACAATGCGCACCACCCCGTGTTGTTTTTCTCACTCATACTAGTGAATCTAATGTAACACACACCCATACAATGCGCACCACCCCGTGATGTTTTTCTCACTCCTAATAGTGAATCTAATGTAACACACACCCATACAATGCGCACCACCCCGTGATGTTTTTCTCACTCCTACTAGTGAATGTAATGTAACACACACCCATACAATGCGCACCACCCCGTGATGTTTTTCTCACTCCTACTAGTGAATGTAATGTAACACACACCCATACAATGCGCACCACCCCGTGAAGTTTTTCTCACTCCTATTAGTGAATGTAATGTAACACACACCCATACAATGCCCACCACCCCGTGATGTTTTTCTCACTCCTACTAATGAATGTAATGTAACACACACCCATACAATGCGCACCACCCCGTGATGTTTTTCTCACTCCTACAAGTGAATCTAATGTAACACACACCCATACAATGCGCACCACCCCGTGTTGTTTTTCTCACTCATACTAGTGAATCTAATGTAACACACACCCATACAATGGGCACCACCCCGTGATGTTTTTCTCACTCCTACTAGTGAATCTAATGTAACACACACCCATACAATGCGCACCACCCCGTGATGTTTTTCTCACTCCTACTAGTGAATGTAATGTAACACACACCCATACAATGCGCACCACCCCGTGATGTTTTTCTCACTCCTACTAGTGAATGTAATGTAACACACATCCATACAATGCGCACCACCCCGTGATGTTTTTCAGAAACCTATCCTACATTGCCACTGCATGTTCCCTGACCTCCCCATGCTGACCACACCGTGGTGCTTTTCTCCATCCTACATTGCCACTCACTGCCTATCCTAATTCAGACCCTCCGATTCACACCACCCCGTGATGTTTTTCTCACTCCTACTAGTGAATCTAATGTAACACACACCCATACAATGCGCACCACCCCGTGATGTTTTTCAGAAACCTATCCTACATTGCCACTGCATGTTCCCTGACCTCCCCATGCTGACAACCCCGCAGTGTTTTTCTCCATCCTACATTGCCACTCACTGCCTATCTTAATTCACACCCTCCGATTCACACCACACCGTGATATTTTTTTCACTCCTACTAGTGAATGTAATGTAACACACACCCCTACAATGCGCACCACCCCGTGATGTTTTTCTCACTCCTACTAGTGAATGTAATGTAACACACACCCATACAATGCGCACCACCCCGTGATGTTTTTCTCACTGCTACTAATGAATGTAATGTAACACACACCCATACAATGCGCACTACCCCGTGATGTTTTTCTCACTCCTACTAGTGTATGTAATGTAACACACACCCATAGAATGCGCACCACCCCGTGATGTTTTTCTCACTCCTACTAGTGAATGTAATGTAACACACACACATACAATGCGCACCACCCTGTGATGTTTTTCTCACTCCTACTAGTGAATGTAATGTAACACACACCCATACAATGCACACCACCCCGTGATGTTTTTCTCACTCCTACTAGTGAATGTAATGTAACACACACCCATACAATGCGCACCACCCCGGGATGTTTTTCTCACTCCTATTAGTGAATGTAATGTAACACACACCCATAGAATGCGCACCACCCCGTGATGTTTTTCTCACTCCTACTAGTGAATGTAATGTAACACACACCAATACAATGCGCACCACCCCGTGATGTTTTTCTCACTCCTACTAGTGAATCTAATGTAACACACACCCATACAATGCGCACCACCCCGTGATGTTTTTTCACTCCTACGAGTGAATCTAATGTAACACACACCCATACAATGCGCACCACCCCGTGATGTTTTTCTCACTCCTACTAGTGAATCAAATGTAACACACACCCATACAATGCGTACCACCCCGTGATGTTTTTCTCACTCCTACTAGTGAATGTAATGTAACACACACCAATACAATGCGCACCACCCCGTGATGTTTTTCTCACTCCTACTAGTGAATCTAATGTAACACACACCCATACAATGCGCACCACCCCGTGATGTTTTTTCACTCCTACGAGTGAATCTAATGTAACACACACCCATACAATGCGCACCACCCCGTGATGTTTTTCTCACTCCTACTAGTGAATCAAATGTAACACACACCCATACAATGCGCACCACCACGTGATGTTTTTCTCACTCCTACTAGTGAATGTAATGTAACACACACCCATACAATGCGCACCACCCCGGGATGTTTTTCTCACTCCTATTAGTGAATGTAATGTAACACACACCCATAGAATGCGCACCACCCCGTGATGTTTTTCTCACTCCTACTAGTGAATGTAATGTAACACACACCAATACAATGCGCACCACCCCGTGATGTTTTTCTCACTCCTACTAGTGAATCAAATGTAACACACACCCATACAATGCGCACCACCCCGTGATGTTTTTCTCACTCCCACTAGTGAATGTAATGTAACACACACCCATACAATGCGCACCACCCCGTGAAGTTTTTCTCACTCCTATTAGTGAATGTAATGTAACACACACCCATACAATGCGCACCACCCCGTGATGTTTTTCTCACTCCTACTAATGAATGTAATGTAACACACACCCATACAATGCGCACCACCCCGTGATGTTTTTCTCACTCCTACAAGTGAATCTAATGTAACACACACCCATACAATGCGCACCACCCCGTGTTGTTTTTCTCACTCATACTAGTGAATCTAATGTAACACACACCCATACAATGCGCACCACCCCGTGATGTTTTTCTCACTCCTAATAGTGAATCTAATGTAACACACACCCATACAATGCGCACCACCCCGTGATGTTTTTCTCACTCCTACTAGTGAATGTAATGTAACACACACCCATACAATGCGCACCACCCCGTGATGTTTTTCTCACTCCTACTAGTGAATGTAATGTAACACACACCCATACAATGCGCACCACCCCGCGATGTTTTTCAGAAACCTATCGTACATTGCCACTGCATGTTCCCTGACCTCCCCATGCTGATCACACCGCGGTGCTTTTCTCCAACCTAAATTGCCTCTCACTGCCTATCCTAATTCAGACCCTCCGATTCACACCACCCCGTGATGTTTTTCTCACTCCTACTAGTGAATGTAATGTAACACACACCCATACAATGCGCACCACCCCGTGATGTTTTTCTCACTCCTACTAGTGAATCAAATGTAACACACACCCATACAATGCGCACCACCCCGTGATGTTTTTCTCACTCCTACTAGTGAATGTAATGTAACACACACCCATACAATGCGCACCACCCCGAGATGATTTTCAGAAACCTATCGTACATTGCCACTGCATGTTCCCTGACCTCCCCATGCTGACCACACCGTGGTGCTTTTCTCCATCCTACATTGCCACTCACTGCCTATCCTAATTCGGACCCTCCGATTCACACCACCCCGTGATGTTTTTCTCACTCCTACTAGTGAATGTAATGTAACACACATCCATACAATGCGCACCACCCCGTGATGTTTTTCAGAAACCTATCCTACATTGCCACTGCATGTTCCCTGACCTCCCCATGCTGACCACACCGTGGTGCTTTTCTCCATCCTACATTACCACTCACTGCCTATCCTAATTCAGACCCTCCGATTCACACCACCCCGTGATGTTTTTCTCACTCCTACTAGTGAATCTAATGTAACACACACCCATACAATGCGCACCACCCCGTGATGTTTTTCAGAAACCTATCCTACATTGCCACTGCATGTTCCCTGACCTCCCCATGCTGACAACCCCGCAGTGTTTTTCTCCATCCTACATTGCCACTCACTGCCTATCCTAATTCACACCCTCCGATTCACACCACACCGTGATGTTTTTTTCACTCCTACTAGTGAATGTAATGTAACACACACCCCTACAATGCGCACCACCCCGTGATGTTTTTCTCACTCCTACTAGTGAATGTAATGTAACACACACCCATACAATGCGCACCACCCCGTGATGTTTTTCTCACTGCTACTAATGAATGTAATGTAACACACACCCATACAATGCGCACTACCCCGTGATGTTTTTCTCACTCCTACTAGTGTATGTAATGTAACACACACCCATACAATGCGCACCACCCCGTGATGTTTTTCTCACTCCTACTACTGAATGTAATGTAACACACACACATACAATGCGCACCACCCTGTGATGTTTTTCTCACTCCTACTAGTGAATGTAATGTAACACACACCCATACAATGCACACCACCCCGTGATGTTTTTCTCACTCCTACTAGTGAATGTAATGTAACACACACCCATAAAATGCGCACCACCCCGGGATGTTTTTCTCACTCCTATTAGTGAATGTAATGTAACACACACCCATAGAATGCGCACCACCCCGTGATGTTTTTCTCACTCCTACTAGTGAATGTAATGTAACACACACCAATACAATGCGCACCACCCCGTGATGTTTTTCTCACTCCTACTAGTGAATCTAATGTAACACACACCCATACAATGCGCACCACCCCGTGATGTTTTTTCACTCCTACGAGTGAATCTAATGTAACACACACCCATACAATGCGCACCACCCCGTGATGTTTTTCTCACTCCTACTAGTGAATCAAATGTAACACACACCCATACAATGCGCACCACCCCGTGATGTTTTTCTCACTCCTACTAGTGAATGTAATGTAACACACACCAATACAATGCGCACCACCCCGTGATGTTTTTCTCACTCCTACTAGTGAATCTAATGTAACACACACCCATACAATGCGCACCAATCCGTGATGTTTTTTCACTCCTACGAGTGAATCTAATGTAACACACACCCATACAATGCGCACCACCCCGTGATGTTTTTCTCACTCCTACTAGTGAATCAAATGTAACACACACCCATACAATGCGCACCACCCCGTGATGTTTTTCTCACTCCTACTAGTGAATGTAATGTAACACACACCCATACAATGCATACCACCCCGGGATGTTTTTCTCACTCCTATTAGTGAATGTAATGTAACACACACCCATAGAATGCGCACCACCCCGTGATGTTTTTCTCACTCCTACTAGTGAATGTAATGTAACACAAACCAATACAATGCGCACCACCCCGTGATGTTTTTCTCACTCCTACTAGTGAATCAAATGTAACACACACCCATACAATGCGCACCACCCCGTGATGTTTTTCTCACTCCCACTAGTGAATGTAATGTAACACACACCCATACAATGCGCACCACACCGTGAAGTTTTTCTCACTCCTATTAGTGAATGTAATGTAACACACACCCATACAATGCGCACCACCCCGTGATGTTTTTCTCACTCCTACTAATGAATGTAATGTAACACACACCCATACAATGCGCACCACCCCGTGATGTTTTTCTCACTCCTACAAGTGAATCTAATGTAAAACACACCCATACAATGCGCACCACCCCGTGTTGTTTTTCTCACTCATACTAGTGAATCTAATGTAACACACACCCATACAATGCGCACCACCCCGTGATGTTTTTCTCACTCCTAATAGTCAATCTAATGTAACACACACCCATACAATGCGCACCACCCCGTGATGTTTTTCTCACTCCTACTAGTGAATGTAATGTAACACACACCCATACAATGCGCACCACCCCGTGATGTTTTTCTCACTCCTACTAGTGAATGTAATGTAACACACACCCATACAATGCGCACCACCCCGCGATGTTTTTCAGAAACCTATCGTACATTGCCACTGCATGTTCCCTGACCTCCCCATGCTGATCACACCGCGATGCTTTTCTCCAACCTAAATTGCCTCTCACTGCCTATCCTAATTCAGACCCTCCGATTCACACCACCCCGTGATGTTTTTCTCACTCCTACTAGTGAATGTAATGTAACACACACCCATACAATGCGCACCACCCCGTGATGTTTTTCAGAAACCTATCCTACATTGCCACTGCATGTTCCCTGACCTCCCCATGCTGACAACCCCGCAGTGTTTTTCTCCATCCTACATTGCCACTCACTGCCTATCCTAATTCACACCCTCCGATTCACACCACACCGTGATGTTTTTTTCACTCCTACTAGTGAATGTAATGTAACACACACCCATACAATGCGCACCACCCCGTGATGTTTTTCTCACTCCTACTAGTGAATGTAATGTAACACACACCCATACAATGCGCACCACCCCGTGATGTTTTTCTCACTGCTACTAATGAATGTAATGTAACACACACCCATACAATGCGCACTACCCCGTGATGTTTTTCTCACTCCTACTAGTGTATGTAATGTAACACACACCCATACAATGCGCACCACCCCGTGATGTTTTTCTCACTCCTACTACTGAATGTAATGTAACACACACCCATACAATGCGCACCACCCTGTGATGTTTTTCTCACTCCTACTAGTGAATGTAATGTAACACACACCCATACAATGCACACCACCCCGTGATGTTTTTCTCACTCCTACTAGTGAATGTAATGTAACACACACCCATACAATGCGCACCACCCCGGGATGTTTTTCTCACTCCTATTAGGGAATGTAATGTAACACACACCCATAGAATGCGCACCACCCCGTGATGTTTTTCTCACTCCTACTAGTGAATGTAATGTAACACACACCCATACAATGCGCACCACCCCGGGATGTTTTTCTCACTCCTATTAGTGAATGTAATGTAACACACACCCATAGAATGCGCACCACCCCGTGATGTTTTTCTCACTCCTACTAGTGAATGTAATGTAACACACACCAATACAATGCGCACCACCCCGTGATGTTTTTCTCACTCCTACTAGTGAATTTAATGTAACACACACCCATACAATGCGCACCACCCCGTGATGTTTTTTCACTCCTACGAGTGAATCTAATGTAACACACACCCATACAATGCGCACCACCCCGTGATGTTTTTCTCACTCCTACTAGTGAATCAAATGTAACACACACCCATACAATGCGCACCACCCCGTGATGTTTTTCTCACTCCTACTAGTGAATGTAATGTAACACACACCAATACAATGCGCACCACCCCGTGATGTTTTTCTCACTCCTACTAGTGAATCTAATGTAACACACACCCTTACAATGCGCACCACCCCGTGATGTTTTTTCACTCCTACGAGTGAATCTAATGTAACACACACCCATACAATGCGCACCACCCCGTGATGTTTTTCTCACTCCTACTAGTGAATCAAATGTAACACACACCCATACAATGCGCACCACCCCGTGATGTTTTTCTCACTCCTACTAGTGAATGTAATGTAACACACACCCATACAATGCGCACCACCCCGGGATGTTTTTCTCACTCCTATTAGTGAATCTAATGTAACACACACCCATACAATGCGCACCACCCCGTGATGTTTTTCTCACTCCTACTAGTGAATGTAATGTAACACACACCCATACAATGCGCACCACCCCGTGATGTTTTTCTCACTCCTACTAGTGAATGTAATGTAACACACACCCATACAATGCGCACCACCCCGCGATGTTTTTCAGAAACCTATCGTACATTGCCACTGCATGTTCCCTGACCTCCCCATGCTGATCACACCGCGGTGCTTTTCTCCAACCTACATTGCCTCTCACTGCCTATCCTAATTCAGACCCTCCGATTCACACCACCCCGTGATGTTTTTCTCACTCCTACTAGTGAATGTAATGTAACACACACCCATACAATGCGCACCACCCCGTGATGTTTTTCAGAAACCTATCCTACATTGCCACTGCATGTTCCCTGACCTCCCCATGCTGACAACCCCGCAGTGTTTTTCTCCATCCTACATTGCCACTCACTGCCTATCCTAATTCACACCCTCCGATTCACACCACACCGTGATGTTTTTTTCACTCCTACTAGTGAATGTAATGTAACACACACCCATACAATGCGCACCACCCCGTGATGTTTTTCTCACTCCTACTAGTGAATGTAATGTAACACACACCCATACAATGCGCACCACCCCGTGATGTTTTTCTCACTGCTACTAATGAATGTAATGTAACACACACCCATACAATGCGCACTACCCCGTGATGTTTTTCTCACTCCTACTAGTGTATGTAATGTAACACACACCCATACAATGCGCACCACCCCGTGATGTTTTTCTCACTCCTACTACTGAATGTAATGTAACACACACCCATACAATGCGCACCACCCTGTGATGTTTTTCTCACTCCTACTAGTGAATGTAATGTAACACACACCCATACAATGCACACCACCCCGTGATGTTTTTCTCACTCCTACTAGTGAATGTAATGTAACACACACCCATACAATGCGCACCACCCCGGGATGTTTTTCTCACTCCTATTAGTGAATGTAATGTAACACACACCCATAGAATGCGCACCACCCCGTGATGTTTTTCTCACTCCTACTAGTGAATGTAATGTAACACACACCAATACAATGCGCACCACCCCGTGATGTTTTTCTCACTCCTACTAGTGAATCTAATGTAACACACACCCATACAATGCGCACCACCCCGTGATGTTTTTTCACTCCTACAAGTGAATCTAATGTAACACACACCCATACAATGCGCACCACCCCGTGATGTTTTTCTCACTCCTACTAGTGAATCAAATGTAACACACACCCATACAATGCGCACCACCCCGTGATGTTTTTCTCACTCCTACTAGTGAATGTAATGTAACACACACCCATACAATGCGCACCACCCCGAGATGATTTTCAGAAACCTATCGTACATTGCCACTGCATGTTCCCTGACCTCCCCATGCTGACCACACCGTGGTGCTTTTCTCCATCCTACATTGCCACTCACTGCCTATCCTAATTCGGACCCTCCGATTCACACCACCCCGTGATGTTTTTCTCACTCCTACTAGTGAATGTAATGTAATACACATCCATACAATGCGCACCACCCCGTGATGTTTTTCAGAAACCTATCCTACATTGCCACTGCATGTTCCCTGACCTCCCCATGCTGACAACCCCGCAGTGTTTTTCTCCATCCTACATTGCCACTCACTGCGTATCCTAATTCACACCCTCCGATTCACACCACACCGTGATGTTTTTTTCACGCCTACTAGTGAATGTAATGTAACACACACCCCTACAATGCGCACCACCCCGTGATGTTTTTCTCACTCCTACTAGTGAATGTAATGTAACACACACCCATACAATGCGCACCACCCCGTGATGTTTTTCTCACTGCTATTAGTGAATGTAATGTAACACACACCCATAGAATGCGCACCACCCCGTGATGTTTTTCTCACTCCTACTAGTGAATGTAATGTAACACACACCAATACAATGCGCACCACCCCGTGATGTTTTTCTCACTCCTACTAGTGAATCTAATGTAACACACACCCATACAATGCGCACCACCCCGTGATGTTTTTTCACTCCTACGAGTGAATCTAATGTAACACACACCCATACAATGCGCACCACCCCGTGATGTTTTTCTCACTCCTACTAGTGAATCAAATGTAACACACACCCATACAATGCGCACCACCCCGTGATGTTTTTCTCACTCCTACTAGTGAATGTAATGTAACACACACCAATACAATGCGCACCACCCCGTGATGTTTTTCTCACTCCTACTAGTGAATCTAATGTAACACACACCCATACAATGCGCACCACCCCGTGATGTTTTTTCACTCCTACGAGTGAATCTAATGTAACACACACCCATACAATGCGCACCACCCCGTGATGTTTTTCTCACTCCTACTAGTGAATCAAATGTAACACACACCCATACAATGCGCACCACCCCGTGATGTTTTTCTCACTCCTACTAGTGAATGTAATGTAACACACACCCATACAATGCGCACCACCCCGGGATGTTTTTCTCACTCCTATTAGTGAATGTAATGTAACACACACCCATAGAATGCGCACCACCCCGGGATGTTTTTCTCACTCCTACTAGTGAATGTAATGTAACACACACCAATACAATGCGCACCACCCCGTGATGTTTTTCTCACTCCTACTAGTGAATCAAATGTAACACACACCCATACAATGCGCACCACCCCGTGATGTTTTTCTCAGTCCCACTAGTGAATGTAATGTAACACACACCCATACAATGCGCACCACCCCGTGAAGTTTTTCTCACTCCTATTAGTGAATGTAATGTAACACACACCCATACAATGCGCACCACCCCGTGATGTTTTTCTCACTCCTACTAATGAATGTAATGTAACACACACCCATACAATGCGCACCACCCCGTGATGTTTTTCTCACTCCTACAAGTGAATCTAATGTAACACACACCCATACAATGCGCACCACCCCGTGTTGTTTTTCTCACTCATACTAGTGAATCTAATGTAACACACACCCATACAATGCGCACCACCCCGTGATGTTTTTCTCACTCCTACTAGTGAATCTAATGTAACACACACCCATACAATGCGCACCACCCCGTGATGTT
The DNA here is from genome assembly GCF_034190915.1 of Cavia porcellus. Taxonomy (NCBI): domain Eukaryota; kingdom Metazoa; phylum Chordata; class Mammalia; order Rodentia; family Caviidae; genus Cavia; species Cavia porcellus. Next base: position 173,127 of record NW_026947680.1, on the reverse strand, counting down.
TTTCTCACTCCTACTAGTGAATGTAATGTAACACACACCCATACAATGCGCACCACCCCGCGATGTTTTTCAGAAACCTATCGTACATTGCCACTGCATGTTCCCTGACCTCCCCATGCTGATCACACCGCGGTGCTTTTCTCCAACCTACATTGCCTCTCACTGCCTATCCTAATTCAGACCCTCCGATTCACACCACCCCGTGATGTTTTTCTCACTCCTACTAATGAATGTAATGTAACACACACCCATACAATGCACACCACCCCGTGATGTTTTTCTCACTCCTACTAGTGAATGTAATGTAACACACACCCATACAATGCGCACCACCCCGGGATGTTTTTCTCACTCCTATTAGGGAATGTAATGTAACACACACCCATAGAATGCGCACCACCCCGTGATGTTTTTCTCACTCCTACTAGTGAATGTAATGTAACACACACCAATACAATGCGCACCACCCCGTGATGTTTTTCTCACTCCTACTAGTGAATCTAATGTAACACACACCCATACAATGCGCACCACCCCGTGATGTTTTTTCACTCCTACAAGTGAATCTAATGTAACACACACCCATACAATGCGCACCACCCCGTGATGTTTTTCTCACTCCTACTAGTGAATCAAATGTAACACACACCCATACAATGCGCACCACCTCGTGATGTTTTTCTCACTCCTACTAGTGAATGTAATGTAACACACACCCATACAATGCGCACCACCCCGAGATGATTTTCAGAAACCTATCTTACATTGCCACTGCATGTTCCCTGACCTCCCCATGCTGACCACACCGTGGTGCTTTTCTCCATCCTACATTGCCACTCACTGCCTATCCTAATTCGGACCCTCCGATTCACACCACCCCGTGATGTTTTTCTCACTCCTACTAGTGAATGTAATGTAACACACATCCATACAATGCGCACCACCCCGTGATGTTTTTCAGAAACCTATCCTACATTGCCACTGCATGTTCCCTGACCTCCCCATGCTGACCACACCGTGGTGCTTTTCTCCATCCTACATTGCCACTCACTGCCTATCCTAATTCAGACCCTCCGATTCACACCACCCCGTGATGTTTTTCTCACTCCTACTAGTGAATCTAATGTAACACACACCCATACAATGCGCACCACCCCGTGATGTTTTTCAGAAACCTATCCTACATTGCCACTGCATGTTCCCTGACCTCCCCATGCTGACAACCCCGCAGTGTTTTTCTCCATCCTACATTGCCACTCACTGCCTATCCTAATTCACACCCTCCGATTCACACCACACCGTGATGTTTTTTTCACTCCTACTAGTGAATGTAATGTAACACACACCCCTACAATGCGCACCACCCCGTGATGTTTTTCTCACTCCTACTAGTGAATGTAATGTAACACACACCCATACAATGCGCACCACCCCGTGATGTTTTTCTCACTGCTACTAATGAATGTAATGTAACACACACCCATACAATGCGCACTACCCCGTGATGTTTTTCTCACTCCTACTAGAGTATGTAATGTAACACACACCCATACAATGCGCACCATCCCGTGATGTTTTTCTCACTCCTACTACTGAATGTAATGTAACACACACACATACAATGCGCACCACCCTGTGATGTTTTTCTCACTCTACTAGTGAATGTAATGTAACACACACCCATACAATGCACACCACCCCGTGATGTTTTTCTCACTCCTACTAGTGAATGTAATGTAACACACACCCATACAATGCGCACCACCCCGGGATGTTTTTCTCACTCCTATTAGTGAATGTAATGTAACACACACCCATAGAATGCGCACCACCCCGTGATGTTTTTCTCACTCCTACTAGTGAATGTAATGTAACACACACCAATACAATGCGCACCACCCCGTGATGTTTTTCTCACTCCTACTAGTGAATCTAATGTAACACACACCCATACAATGCGCACCACCCCGTGATGTTTTTTCACTCCTACGAGTGAATCTAATGTAACACACACCCATACAATGCGCACCACCCCGTGATGTTTTTCTCACTCCTACTTGTGAATCAAATGTAACACACACCCATACAATACGCACCACCCCGTGATGTTTTTCTCACTCCTACTAGTGAATGTAATGTAACACACACCAATACAATGCGCACCACCCCGTGATGTTTTTCTCACTCCTACTAGTGAATCTAATGTAACACACACCCATACAATGCGCACCACCCCGTGATGTTTTTTCACTCCTACGAGTGAATCTAATGTAACACACACCCATACAATGCGCACCACCCCGTGATGTTTTTCTCACTCCTACTAGTGAATCAAATGTAACACACACCCATACAATGCGCACCACCCCGTGATGTTTTTCTCACTCCTACTAGTGAATGTAATGTAACACACACCCATACAATGCGCACCACCCCGGGATGTTTTTCTCACTCCTATTAGTGAATGTAATGTAACACACACCCATAGAATGCGCACCACCCCGGGATGTTTTTCTCACTCCTACTAGTGAATGTAATGTAACACACACCAATACAATGCGCACCACCCCGTGATGTTTTTCTCACTCCTACTAGTGAATCAAATGTAACACACACCCATACAATGCGCACCACCCCGTGATGTTTTTCTCACTCCCACTAGTGAATGTAATGTAACACACACCCATACAATGCGCACCACCCCGTGAAGTTTTTCTCACTCCTATTAGTGAATGTAATGTAACACACACCCATACAATGCGCACCACACCGTGATGTTTTTCTCACTCCTACTAATGAATGTAATGTAACACACACCCATACAATGCACACCACCCCGTGATGTTTTTCTCACTCCTAGAAGTGAATCTAATGTAACACACACCCATACAATGCGCACCACCCCGTGTTGTTTTTCTCACTCATACTAGTGAATCTAATGTAACACACACCCATACAATGCGCACCACCGCGTGATGTTTTTCTCACTCCTACTAGTGAATCTAATGTAACACACACCCATACAATGCGCACCACCCCGTGATGTTTTTCTCACTCCTACTAGTGAATGTAATGTAACACACACCCATACAATGCGCACCACCCCGTGATGTTTTTCTCACTCCTACTAGTGAATGTAATGTAACACACACCCATACAATGCGCACCACCCCGCTATGTTTTTCAGAAACGTATCGTACATTGCCACTGCATGTTCCCTGACCTCCCCATGCTGATCACACCGCGGTGCTTTTCTCCAACCTACATTGCCTCTCACTGCCTATCCTAATTCAGACCCTCCGATTCACACCACCCCGTGATGTTTTTCTCACTCCTACTAGTGAATGTAATGTAACACACACCCATACAATGCACACCACCCCGTGATGTTTTTCTCACTCCTACTAGTGAATGTAATGTAACACACACCCATACAATGCGCACCACCCCGGGATGTTTTTCTCACTCCTATTAGTGAATGTAATGTAACACACACCCATAGAATGCGCACCACCCCGTGATGTTTTTCTCACTCCTACTAGTGAATGTAATGTAACACACACCAATACAATGCGCACCACCCCGTGATGTTTTTCTCACTCCTACTAGTGAATCAAATGTAACACACACCCATACAATGCGCACCACCCCGTGATGTTTTTCTCACTCCTACTAGTGAATGTAATGTAACACACACCCATACAATGCGCACCACCCCGAGATGATTTTCAGAAACCTATCGTACATTGCCACTGCATGTTCCCTGACCTCCCCATGCTGACCACACCGTGGTGCTTTTCTCCATCCTACATTGCCACTCACTGCCTATCCTAATTCGGCCCCTCCGATTCACACCACCCCGTGATGTTTTTCTCACTCCTACTAGTGAATGTAATGTAACACACATCCATACAATGCGCACCACCCCGTGATGTTTTTCAGAAACCTATCCTACATTGCCACTGCATGTTCCCTGACCTCCCCATGCTGACCACACCGTGGTGCTTTTCTCCATCCTACATTGCCACTCACTGCCTATCCTAATTCAGACCCTCCGATTCACACCACCCCCTGATGTTTTTCTCACTCCTACTAGTGAATCTAATGTAACACACACCCATACAATGCGCACCACCCCGTGATGTTTTTCAGAAACCTATCCTACATTGCCACTGCATGTTCCCTGACCTCCCCATGCTGACAACCCCGCAGTGTTTTTCTCCATCCTACATTGCCACTCACTGCCTATCCTAATTCACACCCTCCGATTCACACCACACCGTGATGTTTTTTTCACTCCTACTAGTGAATGTAATGTAACACACACCCCTACAATGCGCACCACCACGTGATGTTTTTCTCACTCCTACTAGTGAATGTAATGTAACACACACCCATACAATGCGCACCACCCCGTGATGTTTTTCTCACTGCTACTAATGAATGTAATGTAACACACACCCATACAATGCGCACTACCCCGTGATGTTTTTCTCACTCCTACTAGTGTATGTAATGTAACACACACCCATACAATGCGCACCACCCCGTGATGTTTTTCTCACTCCTACTACTGAATGTAATGTAACACACACCCATACAATGCGCACCACCCTGTGATGTTTTTCTCACTACTACTAGTGAATGTAATGTAACACACACCCATACAATGCACACCACCCCGTGATGTTTTTCTCACTCCTACTAGTGAATGTAATGTAACACACACCCATACAATGCGCACCACCCCGGGATGTTTTTCTCACTCCTATTAGTGAATGTAATGTAACACACACCCATAGAATGCGCACCACCCCGTGATGTTTTTCTCACTCCTACTAGTGAATGTAATGTAACACACACCAATACAATGCGCACCACCCCGTGATGTTTTTCTCACTCCTACTAGTGAATCTAATGTAACACACACCCATACAATGCGCACCACCCCGTGATGTTTTTTCACTCCTACGAGTGAATCTAATGTAACACACACCCATACAATGCGCACCACCCCGTGATGTTTTTCTCACTCCTACTAGTGAATCAAATGTAACACACACCCATACAATGCGCACCACCCCGTGATGTTTTTCTCACTCCTACTAGTGAATGTAATGTAACACACACCCATACAATGCGCACCACCCCGAGATGATTTTCAGAAACCTATCGTACATTGCCACTGCATGTTCCCTGACCTCCCCATGCTGACCACACCGTGGTGCTTTTCTCCATCCTACATTGCCACTCACTGCCTATCCTAATTCGGACCCTCCGATTCACACCACCCCGTGATGTTTTTCTCAGTCCTACTAGTGAATGTAATGTAACACACATCCATACAATGCGCACCACCCCGTAATGTTTTTCAGAAACCTATCCTACATTGCCACTGCATGTTCCCTGACCTCCCCATGCTGACCACACCGTGGTGCTTTTCTCCATCCTACATTGCCACTCACTGCCTATCCTAATTCAGACCCTCCGATTCACACCACCCCGTGATGTTTTTCTCACTCCTACTAGTGAATCTAATGTAACACACACCCATACAATGCGCACCACCCCGTGATGTTTTTCTCACTCCTACTAGTGAATGTAATGTAACACACACCCATACAATGCGCACCACCCCGTGATGTTTTTCTCACTCCTACTAGTGAATGTAATGTAACACACACCCATACAATGGGCACCACCCCGTGATGTTTTTCTCACTCCTACTAGTGAATGTAATGTAACACACACCCATACAATGCGCACCACCCCGTGATGTTTTTCTCACTCCTACTAGTGAATGTAATGTAACACACACCCATACAATGCGCACCACCCCGTGATCTTTTTCTCACTCCTAGTAGTGAATGTAATGTAAAACACACCCATACAATGCGCACCACCCCGTGATGTTTTTCTCACTCCTACTAGTGAATGTAATGTAACACACACCCATACAATGCGCACCACCCCGTGATGTTTTTCTCACTCCTACTAGTGAATCTAATGTAACACACACCCATACAATGCGCACCACCCCGTGATGTTTTTCTCACTCCTACTAGTGAATGTAATGTAACACACACCCATACAATGCGCACCACCCCGTGATGTTTTTCTCTCTCCCACTAGTGAATGTAATGTAACACACACCCATACAATGCGCACCACCCCGTGAAGTTTTTCTCACTCCTATTAGTGAATGTAATGTAACACACACCCATACAATGCGCACCACCCCGTGATGTTTTTCTCACTCCTACTAATGAATGTAATGTAACACACACCCATACAATGCGCACCACCCCGTGATGTTTTTCTCACTCCTACTAGTGAATCTAATGTAACACACACCCATACAATGCGCACCACCCCGTGATGTTTTTCTCACTCCTACTAGTGAATGTAATGTAAAACACACCCATACAATGCGCACCACCCCGTGATGTTTTTCTCACTCCTACTAGTGAATGTAATGTAACACACACCCATACAATGCGCACCACCCCGTGATGATTTTCTCACTCCTACTAGTGAATGTAATGTAACACACACCCATACAATGCGCACCACCCCGTGATGTTTTTCTCACTCCTACTCGTGAATGTAATGTAACACACACCCATACAATGCGCACCACGCCGTGATGTTTTTCTCACTCCTACTAGTGAATCTAATGTAACACACACCCATACAATGCGCACCACCCCGTGATGTTTTTCTCCTACTAGTGAATGTACTGTAACACACACCCATACAATGCGCACCACCCCGTGATGTTTTTCTTACTCCCACTAGTGAATGTAATGTAACACACACCCATACAATGCGCACCACCCCGTGATGTTTTTCAGAAACCTATCCTACATTGCCACTGCATGTTCCCTGACCTCCCCATGCTGACAACCCCGCAGTGTTTTTCTCCATCCTACATTGCCACTCACTGCCTATCCTAATTCACACAATCCGATTCACACCAAACCGTGATGTTTTTTTCACTCCTACTAGTGAATGTAATGTAACACACACCCATACAATGCGCACCACCCCGTGATGTTTTTCTCACTCCTACTAGTGAATGTAATGTAACACACACCCATACAATGCGCACCACCCCGTGATGTTTTTCTCACTGCTACTAATGAATGTAATGTAACACACACCCATACAATGCGCACTACCCCGTGATGTTTTTCTCACTCCTACTAGTGTATGTAATGTAACACACACCCATACAATGCGCACCACCCCGTGATGTTTTTCTCACTCCTACTAGTGAATGTAATGTAACACACACCCATACAATGCGCACCACCCCGAGATGATTTTCAGAAACCTATCGTACATTGCCACTGCATGTTCCCTGACCTCCCCATGCTGACCACACCATGGTGCTTTTCTCCATCCTACATTGCCACTCACTGCCTATCCTAATTCAGACCCTCCGATTCACACCACCCCGTGATGTTTTTCTCACTCCTACTAGTGAATGTAATGTAACACACATCCATACAATGCGCACCACCCCGTGATGTTTTTCAGAAACCTATCCTACATTGCCACTGCATGTTCCCTGACCTCCCCATGCTGACCACACCGTGGTGCTTTTCTCCATCCTACATTGCCACTCACTGCCTATCCTAATTCAGACCCTCCGATTCACACCACCCTTGGATGTTTTTCTCACTCCTACTAGTGAATCTAATGTAACACACACCCATACAATGCGCACCACCCCGTGATGTTTTTCTCACTCCTACTAGTGAATGTAATGTAACACACACCCATACAATGCGCACCACCCCGTGATGTTTTTCTCACTCCTACTACTGAATGTAATGTAACACACACCCATACAATGCGCACCACCCCGTGATGTTTTTCTCACTCCTACTAGTGAATGTAATGTAACACACACCCATACAATGCGCACCACCCCGTGATGTTTTTCTCACTCCTACTCGTGAATGTAATGTAACACACACCCATACAATGCGCACCACCCCGTGATGATTTTCTCACTCCTACTAGTGAATGTAATGTAACACACACCCATACAATGCGCACCACCCCGTGATGTTTTTCTCACTCCTACTAGTGAATCTAATGTAACACACACCCATACAATGCGCACCACCCCGTGATGTTTTTCTCACTCCTACTAGTGAATCTAATGTAACACACACCCATACAATGCGCACCACCCCGTGATGTTTTTCTCCTACTAGTGAATGTAATGTAACACACACCCATACAATGCGCACCACCCCGTGATGTTTTTCTCACTCCCACTAGTGAATGTAATGTAACACACACCCATACAATGCGCACCACGCCGTGAAGTTTTTCTCACTCCTATTAGTGAATGTAATGTAACACACACCCATACAATGCGCACCACCCCGTGATGTTTTTCTCACTCCTACTAATGAATGTAATGTAACACACACCCATACAATGCGCACCACCCCGTGATGTTTTTCTCACTCCTACAAGTGAATCTAATGTAACACACACCCATACAATGCGCACCACCCCGTGTTGTTTTTCTCACTCATACTAGTGAATCTAATGTAACACACACCCATACAATGCGCACCACCCCGTGATGTTTTTCTCACTCCTACTAGTGAATCTAATGTAACACACACCCATACAATGCGCACCACCCCGTGATGTTTTTCTCACTCCTACTAGTGAATGTAATGTAACACACACCCATACAATGCGCACCACCCCGTGATGTTTTTCTCACTCCTACTAGTGAATGTAATGTAACACACACCCATACAATGCGCACCACCCCGTGATGATTTTCTCACTCCTACTAGTGAATGTAATGTAACACACACCCATACAATGCGCACCACCCCGTGATGTTTTTCTCACTCCTACTAGTGAATGTAATGTAACACACACCCATACAATGCGCAGCACGCCGTGATGTTTTTCTCACTCCTACTAGTGAATCTAATGTAACACACACCCATACAATGCGCACCACCCCGTGATGTTTTTCTCCTACTAGTGAATGTAATGTAACACACACCCATACAATGCGCACCACCCCGTGATGTTTTTCTCACTCCCACTAGTGAATGTAATGTAACACACACCCATACAATGCGCACCACCCCGTGATGTTTTTCAGAAACCTATCCTACATTGCCACTGCATGTTCCCTGACCTCCCCATGCTGACAACCCCGCAGTGTTTTTCTCCATCCTACATTGCCACTCACTGCCTATCCTAATTCACACCCTCCGATTCACACCACACCGTGATGTTTTTTTCACTCCTACTAGTGAATGTAATGTAACACACACCCATACAATGCGCACCACCCCGTGAAGTTTTTCTCACTCCTACTAGTGAATGTAATGTAACACACACCCATACAATGCGCACCACCCCGTGATGTTTTTCTCACTGCTACTAATGAATGTAATGTAACACACACCCATACAATGCGCACTACCCCGTGATGTTTTTCTCACTCCTACTAGTGTATGTAATGTAACACACACCCATACAATGCGCACCACCCCGTGATGTTTTTCTCACTCCTACTAGTGAATGTAATGTAACACACACCCATACAATGCGCACCACCCCGAGATGATTTTCAGAAACCTATCGTACATTGCCACTGCATGTTCCCTGACCTCCCCATGCTGACCACAACGTGGTGATTTTCTCCATCCTACATTGCCACTCACTGCCTATCCTAATTCAGACCCTCCGATTCACACCACCCCGTGATGTTTTTCTCACTCCTACTAGTGAATGTAATGTAACACACATCCATACAATGCGCACCACCCCGTGATGTTTTTCAGAAACCTATCCTACATTGCCACTGCATGTTCCCTGACCTCCCCATGCTGACCACACCGTGGTGCTTTTCTCCATCCTACATTGCCACTCACTGCCTATCCTAATTCAGACCCTCCGATTCACACCACCCCGTGATGTTTTTCTCACTCCTAATAGTGAATCTAATGTAACACACACCCATACAATGCGCACCACCCCGTGATGTTTTTCTCACTCCTACTAGTGAATGTAATGTAACACACACCCATACAATGCGCACCACCCCGTGATGTTTTTCTCACTCCTACTACTGAATGTAATGTAACACACACCCATACAATGCGCACCACCCCGTGATGTTTTTCTCACTCCTACTAGTGAATGTAATGTAACACACACTCATACAATGCGCACCACCCCGTGATGTTTTTCTCACTCCTACTCGTGAATGTAATGTAACACACACCCATACAATGCGCACCACACCGTGATGATTTTCTCACTCCTACTAGTGAATGTAATGTAACACACACCCATACAATGCGCACCACCCCGTGATGTTTTTCTCACTCCCACTAGTGAATGTAATGTAACACACACCCATACAATGCGCACCACCCCGTGAAGTTTTTCTCACTCCTATTAGTGAATGTAATGTAACACACACCCATACAATGCGCACCACCCCGTGATGTTTTTCTCACTCCTACTAATGAATGTAATGTAACACACACCCATACAATGCGCACCACCCCGTGATGTTTTTCTCACTCCTACAAGTGAATCTAATGTAACACACACCCATACAATGCGCACCACCCCGTGTTGTTTTTCTCACTCATACTAGTGAATCTAATGTAACACACACCCATACAATGCGCACCACCCCGTGATGTTTTTCTCACTCCTACTAGTGAATCTAATGTAACACACACCCATACAATGCGCACCACCCCGTGATGTTTTTCTCACTCCTACTAGTGAATGTAATGTAACACACACCCATACAATGCGCACCACCCCGTGATGTTTTTCTCACTCCTACTAGTGAATGTAATGTAACACACACCCATACAATGCGCACCACCCCGCGATGTTTTTCAGAAACCTATCGTACATTGCCACTGCATGTTCCCTGACCTCCCCATGCTGATCACACCGCGGTGCTTTTCTCCAACCTACCTTGCCTCTCACTGCCTATCCTAATTCAGACCCTCCGATTCACACCACCCCGTGATGTTTTTCTCACTCCTACTAGTGAATGTAATGTAACACACACCCATACAATGCGCACCACCCCGTGATGTTTTTCAGAAACCTATCCTACATTGCCACTGCATGTTCCCTGACCTCCCCATGCTGACAACCCAGCAGTGTTTTTCTCCATCCTACATTGCCACTCACTGCCTATCCTAATTCACACCCTCCGATTCACACCACACCGTGATGTTTTTTTCACTCCTACTAGTGAATGTAATGTAACACACACCCATACAATGCGCACCACCCTGTGATGTTTTTCTCACTCCTACTAGTGAATGTAATGTAACACACACCCATACAATGCGCACCACCCCGGGATGTTTTTCTCACTCCTATTAGTGAATGTAATGTAACACACACCCATAGAATGCGCACCACCCCGTGATGTTTTTCTCACTCCTACTAGTGAATGTAATGTAACACACACCAATACAATGCGCACCACCCCGTGATGTTTTTCTCACTCCTACTAGTGAATCTAATGTAACACACACCCATACAATGCGCACCACCCCGTGATGTTTTTTCACTCCTACGAGTGAATCTAATGTAACACACACCCATACAATGCGCACCACCCCGTGATGTTTTTCTCAGTCCTACTAGTGAATCAAATGTAACACACACCCATACAATGCGCACCACCCCGTGATGTTTTTCTCACTCCTACTAGTGAATGTAATGTAACACACACCCATACAATGCGCACCACGCCGTGATGTTTTTCTCACTCCTACTAGTGAATCTAATGTAACACACACCCATACAATGCGCACCACCCCGTGATGTTTTTCTCCTACTAGTGAATGTAATGTAACACACACCCATACAATGCGCACCATCCCGTGATGTTTTTCTCACTCCCACTAGTGAATGTAATGTAACACACACCCATACAATGCGCACCACCCCGTGAAGTTTTTCTCACTCCTATTAGTGAATGTAATGTAAGACACACCCATACAATGCGCACCACCCCTTGATGTTTTTCTCACTCCTACTAATGAATGTAATGTAACACACACCCATACAATGCGCACCACCCCGTGATGTTTTTCTCACTCCTACAAGTGAATCTAATGTAACACACACCCATACAATGCGCACCACCCCGTGTTGTTTTTCTCACTCATACTAGTGAATCTAATGTAACACACACCCATACAATGCGCACCACCCCGTGATGTTTTTCTCACTCCTACTAGTGAATCTAATGTAACACACACCCATACAATGCGCACCACCCCGTGATGATTTTCTCACTCCTACTAGTGAATGTAATGTAACACACACCCATACAATGCGCACCACCCCGTGATGTTTTTCTCACTCCTACTAGTGAATGTAATGTAACGCACACCCATACAATGCACACCACCCCGCGATGTTTTTCAGAAACCTATCGTACATTGCCACTGCATGTTCCCTGACCTCCCCATGCTGATCACACCGCGGTGCTTTTCTCCAACCTACATTGCCTCTCACTGCCTATCCTAATTCAGACCCTCCGATTCACACCACCCCGTGATGTTTTTCTCACTCCTACTAGTGAATGTAATGTAACACACAACCATACAATGCGCACCAACTCGTGATGTTTTTCAGAAACCTATCCTACATTGCCACTGCATGTTCCCTGACCTCCCCATGCTGACAACCCTGCCGTGTTTTTCTCCATCCTACATTGCCACTCACTGCCTATCCTTATTCACACCCTCCGATTCACACCACACAGTGATGTTTTTTTCACTCCTACTAGTGAATGTAATGTAACACACACCCATACAATGCGCACCACCCCGTGATGTTTTTCTCACTCCTACTAGTGAATGTAATTTAACACACACCCATACAATGCGCACCACCCCGTGATGTTTTTCTCACTCCTACTAGTGAATGTAATGTAACACACACCCATACAATGCGCATCACCCCGTGATGTTTTTCTCACTCCTATTAGTGAATGTAATGTAACACACACCCATACAATGCACACCACCCCGTGATGTTTTCCTCACTCCTACTAGTGAATGTAATGTAACACACACCCATACAATGCGCACCACCCCGGGATGTTTTTCTCACTCCTATTAGTGAATGTAATGTAACACACACCCATAGAATGCGCACCACCCCGTTATGTTTTTCTCACTCCTACTAGTGAATGTAATGTAACACACACCAATACAATGCGCACCACCCCGTGATGTTTTTCTCACTCCTACTAGTGAATCTAATGTAACACACACCCATACAATGCGCACCACCCCGTGATGTTTTTTCACTCCTACGAGTGAATCTAATGTAACACACACCCATACAATGCGCACCACCCCGTGATGTTTTTCTCACTCCTACTTGTGAATCAAATGTAACACACACCCATACAATGCGCACCACCCCGTGATGTTTTTCTCACTCCTACTAGTGAATGTAATGTAACACACACCCATACAATGCACACCACCCCGAGATGATTTTCAGAAACCTATCGTACATTGCCACTGCATGTTCCCTGACCTCCCCATGCTGACCACACCGTGGTGCTTTTCTCCATCCTACATTGCCACTCACTGCCTATCCTAATTCGGACCCTCCGATTCACACCACCCCGTGATGTTTTTCTCACTCCTACTAGTGAATGTAATGTAACACACATCCATACAATGCGCACCACCCCGTGATGTTTTGCAGAAACCTATCCTACATTGCCACTGCATGTTCCCTGACCTCCCCATGCTGACCACACCGTGGTGCTTTTCTCCATCCTACATTGCCACTCACTGCCTATCCTAATTCAGACACTCCGATTCACACCACCCCGTGATGTTTTTCTCACTCCTACTAGTGAATCTAATGTAACACACACCCATACAATGCGCACCACCCCGTGATGTTTTTCTCACTCCTACTAGTGAATGTAATGTAACACACACCCATACAATGCGCACCACCCCGTGATGTTTTTCTCACTCCTACTAGTGAATGTAATGTAACCCACACCCATACAATGCGCACCACCCCGTGATGTTTTTCTCACTCCTACTAGTGAATGTAATGTAACACACACCCATACAATGCGCACCACCCCGTGATGTTTTTCTCACTCCTACTAGTGAATGTAATGTAACACACACCCATACAATGCGCACCACCCCGTGATGTTTTTCTCACTCCTAGTAGTGAATGTAATGTAACACACACCCATACAATGCGCACCAACCCGTGATGTTTTTCTCACTCCTACTAGTGAATGTAATGTAACACACACCCATGCAATGCGCACCACCCCGTGATGTTTTTCTCACTCCTACTAGTGAATCTAATGTAACACACACCCATACAATGCGCACCACCCCGTGATGTTTTTCTCACTCCTACTAGTGAATGTAATGTAACACACCCATACAATGCGCACCACCCCGTGATGTTTTTCTCACTCCCACTAGTGAATGTAATGTAACACACACCCATAAAATGCGCACCACGCCGTGAAGTTTTTCTCACTCCTATTAGTGAATGTAATGTAACACACACCCATACAATGCGCACCACCCCGTGATGTTTTTCTCACTCCTACTAGTGAATGTAATGTAACACACACCCATACAATGCGCACCACCCCGTGATGTTTTTCTCACTCCTACAAGTGAATCTAATGTAACACACACACATACAATGCGCACCACCCCGTGTTGTTTTTCTCACTCCTACTAGTGAATCTAATGTAACACACACCCATACAATGCGCACCACCCCGTGATGTTTTTCTCACTCCTACTAGTGAATGTAATGTAACACACACCCATACAATGCGCACCACCCCGTGATGTTTTTCTCACTCCTACTAGTGAATGTAATGTAACACACACCCATACAATGCGCACCACCCCGTGATGATTTTCTCACTCCTACTAGTGAATGTAATGTAACACACACCCATACAATGCGCACCACCCCGTGATGTTTTTCTCACTCCTACTAGTGAATGTAATGTAACACACACCCATACAATGCGCACCACGCCGTGATGTTTTTCTCACTCCTACTAGTGAATCTAATGTAACACACACCCATACAATGCGCACCACCCCGTGATGTTTTTCTCCTACTAGTGAATGTAATGTAACACACACCCATACAATGCGCACCACCCCGTGATGTTTTTCTCACTCCCACTAGTGAATGTAATGTAACACACACCCATACAATGCGCACCACCCCGTGAAGTTTTTCTCACTCCTATTAGTGAATGTAATGTAACACACACCCATACAATGCGCACCACCCCGTGATGTTTTTCTCACTCCTACTAATGAATGTAATGTAACACACACCCATACAATGCGCACCACCCCGTGATGTTTTTCTCACTCCTACAAGTGAATCTAATGTAACACACACCCATACAATGCGCACCACCCCGTGTTGTTTTTCTCACTCATACTAGTGAATCTAATGTAACACACACCCATACAATGCGCACCACCCCGTGATGTTTTTCTCACTCCTACTAGTGAATCTAATGTAACACACACCCATACAATGCGCACCACCCCGTGATGTTTTTCTCACTCCTACTAGTGAATGTAATGTAACACACACCCATACAATGCGCACCACCCCGTGATGTTTTTCTCACTCCTACTAGTGAATGTAACACACACCCATACAATGCGCACCACCCCGCGATGTTTTTCAGAAACCTATCGTACATTGCCACTGCATGTTCCCTGACCTCCCCATGCTGATCACACCGCGGTGCTTTTCTCCAACCTACATTGCCTCTCACTGCCTATCCTAATTCAGACCCTCCGATTCACACCACCCCGTGATGTTTTTCTCACTCCTACTAGTGAATGTAATGTAACACACACCCATACAATGCGCACCACCCCGTGATGTTTTTCAGAAACCTATCCTACATTGCCACTGCATGTTCCCTGACCTCCCCATGCTGACAACCCCGCAGTGTTTTTCTCCATCCTACATTGCCACTCACTGCCTATCCTAATTCACACCCTCCAATTCACACCACACCGTGATGTTTTTTTCACTCCTACTAGTGAATGTAATGTAACACACACCCATACAATGCGCACCACCCCGTGATGTTTTTCTCACTCCTACTAGTGAATGTAATGTAACACACACCCATACAATGCGCACCACCCTGTGATGTTTTTCTCACTGCTACTAATGAATGTAATGTAACACACACCCATATAATGCGCACTACCCCGTGATGTTTTTCTCACTCCTACTAGTGAATGTAATGTAACACACACCCATACAATGCGCACCACCCCGTGATGTTTTTCTCACTGCTACTAATGAATGTAATGTAACACACACCCATACAATGCGCACTACCCCGTGATGTTTTTCTCACTCCTACTAGTGTACGTAATGTAACACACAACCATACAATGCGCACCACCCCGTGATGTTTTTCTCACTCCTACTAGTGAATGTAATGTAACACACACCCATACAATGCGCACCACCCCGTGATGTTTTTCTCACTCCTAGTAGTGAATGTAATTTAACACACACCCATACAATCCGCACCACCCCGTGATGTTTTTCTCACTCCTAGTAGTGAAGGTAATGTAACAAACACCCAAACAATCCGCACCACCCCGTGATGTTTTTCTCACTCCTACTACTGAATGTAATGTAACACACACCCATACCATGCGCACCACCCCGTGATGTTTTTCTCACTCCTACTAGTGAATGTAATGTAACACACACCCATACAATGAGCACCACCCCGTGATGTTTTTCTCACTCCTACTAGTGAATGTAATGTAACACACACCCATACAATGCGCACCATCCCGTGATGTTTTTCTCACTCCTACTAGTGAATGTAATGTAACACACACACATACAATGCGCACCACCCCGTGATGTTTTTCTCACTCCTACTAGTGAATGTAATGTAACACACACCCATACAATGCGCACCATCCCGTGATGTTTTTCTCACTCCTACTAGTGAATGTAATGTAACACACACACATACAATGCGCACCACCCCGTGATGTTTTTCTCACTCCTACTAGTGAATGTAATGTAACACACACCCGTAAAATGCGCACCACCCCGTGATGTTTTTCTCACTCCTACTAGTGAATGTAATGTAACACACACCCATACAATGCGCACCACCCCGTGATGTTTTTCTCACTCCTACTAGTGAATGTAATGTAACACACACCCATACAATGCGCACCACCCCGTGATGTTTTTCTCACTCCTACTAGTGAAGGTAATGTAACACACACCCATACAATGCGCACCACCCCGTGATGTTTTTCTCACTCCTACTAGTGAATGTAAAGTAACACACACCCATACAATGCGCACGGCCCCGTGATGTTTTTCTCACTCCTATAGTGAATGTAATGTAACACACACCCATACAATGCGCACCACCCCGTGATGTTTTTCTCACTCCTACTAGTGAATGTAATGTAACACACACCCATACAATGCGCAGCACCCCGTGATGTTTTTCTCACTCCTACTAGTGAATGTAATGTAACACACACCCATACAATGCGCACCACCCCGTGTTTTTCTCACTCCTACTAGTGAATGTAATGTAACACACACCCGTACAATGCGCACCACCCCGTGATGTTTTTCTCACTCCTACTAGTGAATGTAATGTAACACACACCCATACAATGCGCACCACGCCGTGATGTTTTTCTCACTCGTACTAGTGAATGTAATGTAACTCACACCCATACAATGCGCACCAGCCCGTGATGTTTTTCTCATTCCTACTAGTGAATGTAATGTAACACACACCCATACAAGGCGCACCACCCCGTGATGTTTTTCTCACTCCTACTAGTGAATCTAATGTAACACACACCCATACAAGGCGCACCACCCCGTGATGTTTTTCTCACTCCTACTAGTGAATGTAATGTAACACACACCCATACAAGGCGCACCACCCCGTGATGTTTTTCTCACTCCTACTAGTGAATGTAATGTAACACACACCCATACAAGGCGCACCACCCCGTGATGTTTTTCTCACTCCTACTAGTGAATCTAATGTAACACACACCCATAAAATGCGCACCACCCCGTGATTTTTTTCTCACTCCTACTAGTGAATGTAATGTAACACACACCCATACAATGCGCACCACCCCGTGATGTTTTTCTCACTCCTACTAGTGAATGTAATGTAACACACACCCATACAATGCGCACCACCCCGTGATGTTTTTCTCACTCCTACTAGTAAATGTAATGTAACACACACCCTAACAATGCGCACCACCCCGTGATGTTTTTCTCACTCCTACTAGTGAATGTAATGTAACACACACCCATACAATGCGCACCACCCCGTGATGTTTTTCTCACTCCTACTAGTGGATGTAAAGTAACACACACCCATACAATGCGCACCACCCCGTGATGTTTTTCTCACTCCTACTAGAGAATCTAATGTAACACACACCCATACAATGCGCACCACCCCGTGATGTTTTTCTCACTCCTACTAGTGAGTCTAATGTAACACACACCCATACAATGCGCACCACCCCGTGATGTTTTTCTCACTCCTACTAGTGAATGTAATGTAACACACACCCATACAATGCGCACCACCCCGTGATGTTTTTCTCACTCCTACTAGTGAATCTAATGTAACACACACCCATACAATGCGCACCACCCCGTGATGTTTTTCTCACTCCTACTAGTGAATGAAATGTAAGACACACCCATACAATGCGCACCACCCCGTGAGGTTTTTCTCACTCCGACTAGTGAATGTAATGTAACACACACCCATACAATGTGCACCACCCCGTGATGTTTTTCTCACTCCTACTATTGAATGTAATGTAACACACACCCATACAATGCGCACCACCCCGTGATGTTTTTCTCACTCCTACTAGTGAATGTAATGTAACACACACCCATACAATGCGCACCACCCCGTGATGTTTTTCTCACTCCTACTAGTGAATGTAATGTAACACACACCCATACAATGCGCACCACCCCGTGATATTTTTCTCACTCCTACTAGTGAATGTAATGTAACACACACCCATACAATGCGCACCACCCCGTGATGTTTTTCTCACTCCTACTAGTGAATGTAATGTAACACACACCCATACAATGCGCACCACCCCGTGATTTTTTTCTCACTCCTACTAGTGAATGTAATGTAACACACACCCATACAATGCGCACCACCCCGTGATGTTTTTCTCACTGCTACTAGTGAATGTAATGTAACACACACCCATACAATGCGCACCACCCCGTGATGTTTTTCTCAATCCTACTAGTGAATCTAATGTAACACACACCCATACAAGGCGCACCACCCCGTGATGTTTTTCTCACTCCTACTAGTGAATGTAATGTAACACACACCAATACAAGGCGCACCACCCCGTGATGTTTTTCTCACTCCTACTAGTGAATGTAATGTAACACACACCCATACAATGCGCACCACCCCGTGATGTTTTTCTCACTCCTACTAGTGAATGTAATGTAACACAAAGCCATACAATGCGCACCACCCCGTGATGTTTTTCTCACTCCTACTAGTGATTGTAATGTAACACACACCCATACAATGCGCACCACCCCGTGATGTTTTTCTCACTCCTACTAGTGAATGTAATGTAACACACACCCATACAATGCGCACCACCCCGTGATGTTTTTCTCACTCCTACTAGTGAATGTAATGTAACACACACCCATACAATGCGCACCACCCCGTGATGTTTTTCTCACTCCTACTAGTGAATGTAATGTAACACACACCCATACAATGCGCACCACCCCGTGATGTTTTTCTCACTCCTACTAGTGAATGTAATGTAACACACACCCATACAATGCGCACAACCCCGTGATGTTTTTCTCACTCCTACTAGTGAATGTAATGTAACACACACCCATACAATGCGCACCACCCCGTGATGTTTTTCTCACTCCTACTAGTGATTGTAATGTAAAACACACCCATACAATGCGCACCACCCCGTGATGTTTTTCTCACTCCTACTAGTGAATGTAATGTAACACACACCCATACAATGCGCACCACCCCGTGATGTTTTTCTCACTCCTACTAGTGAATCTAATGTAACACACACCCATACAATGCGCACCACCCCGTGATGTTTTTCTCACTCCTACTAGTGAATGTAATGTAACACACACCCATAAAATGCGCACAACCGGTGATGTTTTTCTCACTCCTACTAGAGAATCTAATGTAACACACACCCATACAATGCGCACCACCCCGTGATGTTTTTCTCACTCCTACTAGTGAATGTAATGTAACACACACCCATACAATGCGCACCACCCCGTGATGATTTTCTCACTCCTACTAGTGAATGTAATGTAACACACACCCATACAATGCGCACCACCCCGTGATGTTTTTCTCACTCCTACTAGTGAATCTAATGTAACACACACCCATACAATGCGCACCACCCCGTGATGTTTTTCTCACTCCTATTAGTGAATGTAACGTAACACACACCCATACAATGCGCACGACCCCGTGATGTTTTTCTCACTCCTATAGTGAATGTAATGTAACACACACCCATACATTGCGCACCACCCCGTGATGTTTTTCTCACTCCTATTAGTGAATGTAATGTAACACACACCCATACAAGGCGCACCACCCCGTGATGTTTTTCTCACTCCTACTAGTGAATGTAATGTAACACACACCCATACAATGCGCACCACCCCGTGATGTTTTTCTCACTCCTACTAGTGAATGTAATGTAACACACACCCATACAAGGCGCACCACCCCGTGATGTTTTTCTCACTCCTACTAGTGAATGTAATGTAACACACACCCATACAATGCGCACCACCCCGTGATGTTTTTCTCACTCCTACTAGGGAATGTAATGTAACACACACCCATACAATGCGCACCACCCCGTGATGTTTTTCTCATTCCTACTAGTGAATGTAATGTAACACACACCCATACAATGCGCACCACCCCGTGATGTTTTTCTCACTCCTACTAGTGAATCTAATGTAACACACACCCATACAAGGTGCACCACCCCGTGATGTTTTTCTCACTCCTACTAGTGAATGTAATGTAACACACACCCATACAAGGCGCACCACCCCGTGATGTTTTTCTCACTCCTACTAGTGAATGTAATGTAACACACACCCATACAATGCGCACCACCCCGTGATGTTTCTCTCACTAATAGTAATGAATGTAATGTAACACAGACCCATACAATGCGCACCACTCCGTGATGTTTTTCTCACTCCTACTAGTGAATCTAATGTAACACACACCCAAACAATGCGCACCACCTTCGATGTTTTTCAGAAACCTATCCTACATTGCCACTGCATGTTCCCTGACCTCCCCATGCTGACCAACCCGCGGTGCATTTCTCCATCCTACATTGCCACTAACTGCCTATCCTAATTCAGACCCTCCGATTCACACCACCCCGTGATGTTTTTCTCACTCCTAGTAGTGAATGTAATGTAACACACACCCATACATTGCGCACCACCGCGTGATGTTTTTCTCACTCCTACTAGTGAATGTAATGTAACACACACCCATACAATGCGCACCACCCCGTGATGTTTTTCTCACTCCTACTAGTGAATCTAATGTAACACACACCCATACAAGGCGCACCACCCCGTGATGTTTTTCTCACTCCTACTAGTGAATGTAATGTAACACACACCCATACAAGGCGCATCACCCCGTGATGTATTTCTCACTCCTACTAGTGAATGTAATGTAACACACACCCATACAATGCGCACCACCCCGTGATATTTTTCTCACTCCTACTAGTCAATGTAATGTAACACACACCCATACAATGCGCACCACCCCGTGATGTTTTTCTCATTCCTACTAGTGAATGTAATGTAACACCCACCCATACAATGCGCACCACCCCGTGATGTTTTTCTCACTCCTACTAGTGAATCTAATGTAACACACACCCATAAAAGGTGCACCACCCCGTGATGTTTTTCTCACTCCTACTAGTGAATGTAATGTAACACACACCCATACAAGGCGCACCACCCCGTGATGTTTTTCTCACTCCTACTAGTGAATGTAATGTAACACACACCCATACAATGCGCACCACCCCGTGATGTTTTTCTCACTAATAGTAATGAATGTAATGTAACACAGACCCATACAATGCGCACCACCCCGTGATGTTTTTCTCACTCCTACTAGTGAATCTAATGTAACACACACCCAAACAATGCGCACCACCTTCGATGTTTTTCAGAAACCTATCCTACATTGCCACTGCATGTTCCCTGACCTCCCCATGCTGACCAACCCGCGGTGCATTTCTCCATCCTACATTGCCACTAACTGCCTATCCTAAATCAGACCCTCCGATTCACACCACCCCGTGATGTTTTTCTCACTCCTAGTAGTGAATGTAATGTAACACACACCCATACATTGCGCACCACCCCGTGAATTTTTTCTCACTCCTACTAGTGAATGTAATGTAACACACACCCATACAATGCGCACCACCCCGTGATGTTTTTCTCACTCCTACTAGTGAATGTAATGTAACACACACCCATACAATGCGAACCACCCCGTGATGTTTTTCTCATTCCTACTAGTGAATGTAATGTAACACACACCCATACAATGCGCACCACCCCGTGATGTTTTTCTCACTCCTACTAGTGAATCTAATGTAACACACACCCATACAATGCGCACCATCCCGTGATGTTTTTCTCACTCCTACTAGTGAATGTAATGTAACACACACCAATACAATGCGCACCACCCCGTGATGTTTTTCTCACGCCTACTAGTGAATGTAATGTAACACACACCCATACAATGCGCACCACCCCGTGATGTGTTTCTCACTCCTACTAGTGAATGTAATGTAACACACACCCATACAATGCGAACCACCCCGTGATGTTTTTCTCATTCCTACTAGTGAATGTAATGTAACACACACCCATACAATGCGCACCACCCCGTGATGTTTTTCTCACTCCTACTAGTGAATCTAATGTAACACACACCCATACAATGCGCACCATCCCGTGATGTTTTTCTCACTCCTACTAGTGAATGTAATGTAACACACACCAATACAATGTGCACCACCCCGTGATGTTTTTCTCACGCCTACTAGTGAATCTAATGTAACACACACCCATACAATGCGCACCACCCCGTGATGTTTTTCTCACTCCTACTAGTGAATGTAATGTAACACACACCCATACAATGCGCACCAGCCCGTGATGTTTTTCTCACTCCTACTAGTGAATGTAATGTAACACACACCCATACAATGCGCACCAGCCCGTGATGTTTTTCTCACTCCTACTAGTGAATGTAATGTAACACACACCCATACAATGCGCACCACCCCGTGATGTTTTTCTCACTCCTACTAGTGAATGTAATGTAACACACACCCATACAATGCGCACCACCCCATGATGTTTTTCT
This sequence comes from Cavia porcellus, assembly GCF_034190915.1. Lineage (NCBI taxonomy): Eukaryota > Metazoa > Chordata > Mammalia > Rodentia > Caviidae > Cavia > Cavia porcellus. The sequence continues at coordinate 149,480 of NW_026947680.1, read as the reverse complement.
CACTCCTACTAGTGAATCTAATGTAACACACACCCATACAATGCGCACCACCCCGTGTTTTTCTCACTCCTACTAGTGAATGTAATGTAACACACACCCATACAATGCGCACCACCCCATGATGTTTTTCTCACTCCTACTAGTGAATCTAATGTAACACACACCCATACAATGCGCACCACCCCGTGTTTTTCTCACTCCTACTAGTGAATGTAATGTAACACACACCCATACAATGCGCACCACCCCGTGATGTTTTTCTCACTCCTACTAGTGAATGTAATGTAACACACACCCATACAATGCGCACCACCCCGTGATGTTTTTCTCACTCCTACTAGTGAATGTAATGTAACACACACCCATACAATGCGCACCACCCCGTGATGTTTTTCTCACTCCTACTAGTGAATGTAATGTAACACACACCCATACAATGCGCACCACCCCGTGATGTTTTTCTCACTCCTACTAGTGAATCTAATGTAACACACACCCATACAATGCGCACCACCCCGTGATGTTTTTCTCACTCCTACTAGTGAATCTAATGTAACACACACCCATAGAAGGCGCACCACCCCGTGATGTTTTTCTCACTCCTACTAGTGAATGTAATGTAACACACACCCATACAATGCGCACCACCCCGTGATGTTTTTCTCACTCCTACTAGTGAATCTAATGTAACACACACCCATACAATGCGCACCACCCCGTGATGTTTTTCTCACTCCTACTAGTGAATCTAATGTAACACACACTCATACAATGCGCACAACCCCGTGATGTTTTTCTCACTCCTACTAGTGAATCTATTGTAACACACACCCATACAATGCACACGAACACGCGATGTTTTTCAGAAACCTATCCTACATTGCCACTGCATGTTCCCTGAGCTCCCCATGCTGACCAGCCCGCGGTGCTTTTCTCAATCCTACCTTGCCACTCCCTGCCTATTCTAATTCAGACCCTCCGATTCACACCACCCCGTGATGTTTTTCTCACTCCTACTAGTGAAAGTAATGTAACACACACCCATACAATGCGCACCACCCCTTGATGTTTTTCTCACTCCTACTAGTGCATGTAATGTAACACACACCCATACAATGCGCACCACCCCGTGATGTTTTTCTCACTCCTACTAGTGAATGTAATGTAACACACACCCATACAATGCGCACGACCCCATGATGTTTTTCTCACTCCTACTAGTGAATGTAATGTAACACACACCCATACAATGCGCACCACCCCGTGATGTTTTTCTCACTCCTACTAGTGAATGTAATGTAACACACACCCATACAATGCGCACCACCCCATGATGTTTTTCTCACTCCTACTAGTCAACATAATGTAACACACACCCATACAATGCGCACCACCCCGTGATGTTTTTCTCACTCCTACTAATTAATGTAATGTAACACACACCCATACAATGCGCACCACCCCGTGATGTTTTTCTCACTCCTACTAGTGAATGTAATGTAACACACACCCATACAATGCGCACCACCCCGTGTTTTTCTCACTCATACTAGTGAAAGTAATGTAAAACACACCCATACAAAGCGCACCACCCCGTGAGGTTTTTCTCACTCCTACTAGTGAATGTAATGTAACACACACCCATACAATGCGCACCACCCCGTGATGTTTTTCTCACTCCTACTAGTGAATGTAATGTAACACACACCCATACAATGCGCACCACCCCGTGATGTTTTTCTCACTCCTACTAGTGAATGTAATGTAACACACACCCATACAATGCGCACCACCCCGTGATGTTTTTCTCACTCCTACTAGTGAATCTAATGTAACACACACCCAAACAATGCGCACCACCCGGCGATGTTTTTCAGAAACCTATCCTACATTGCCACTGCATGTTCCCTGACCTCCCCATGCTGACCAGCCCGCGGTGCTTTTCTCCATCCTACATTGCCACTAACTGCCTATCCTAATTCAGACCCTCCGATTCACACCACCCCGTGATGTTTTTCTCACTCCTAGTAGTGAATGTAATGTAACACACACCCAAACAATGCGCACCACCCCGTGATGTTTTTCTCACTCCTACTAGTGAATGTAATGTAACACACACCCATGCAATGCGCACCACCCCGTGATGTTTTTCTCACTCCTACTAGTGAATGTAATGTAACACACACCCATACAATGCGAACCACCCCGTGATGTTTTTCTCATTCCTACTAGTGAATGTAATGTAACACACACCCATACAATGCCCACCACCCCGTGATGTTTTTCTCACTCCTACTAGTGAATGTAATGTAACACACACCCATACAATGCGCACCACCCCGTGATGTTTTTCTCACTCCTACTAGTGAATGTAATGTAACACACACCCATACAATGCGCACCACCCCGTGATGTTTTTCTCACTCCTACTAGTGAATGCAATGTAACACACACCCATACAATGAGCACCACCCCGTGATGTTTTTCTCACTCCTACTAGTGAATGTAATGTAACACACACCCATACAATGCGCACCACCCCGTGATGTTTTTCTCACTCCTACTAGTGAATGTAATGTAACACACACCCATACAATGCGCACCACCCCGTGATGTTTTTCTCACTCCTACTAGTGAATGTAATGTAACACACACCCATACAATGCGCACCACCCCGTGATGTTTTTCTCACTCCTACTAGTGAATGTAATGTAACACACACCCATACAATGCGCACCACCCCGTGTTTTTCTCACTCCTACTAGTGAAAGTAATGTAAAACACACCCATACAATGCGCACCACCCCGTGATGTTTTTCTCACTCCGACTAGTGAATCTAATGTAACACACACCCATACAAGGCGCACCACCCCGTGATGTTTTTCTCACTCCTACTAGTGAATCTAATGTAACACACACCCATACAATGCGCACCACCCCGTGATGTTTTTCTCACTCCTACTAGTGAATCTAATGTAACACATACCCATACAATGCGCACCACCCCGTGATGTTTTTCTCACTCCTACTAGTGAATGTAATGTAACACACACCCATACAATGCGCACCACCCCGTGATGTTTTTCTCACTCCTACTAGTGAATGTAATGTAACACACACCCATACAATGCGCACCACCCCGTGATGTTTTTCTCACTCCTACTAGTGAATGTAATGTAACACACACCCATACAATGCGCACCACCCCGTGATGTTTTTCTCACTCCTACTAGTGAATGTAATGTAACACACACCCATACAATGCGCACCACCCCGTGATGTTTTTCTCACTCCTACTAGTGGATGTAATGTAACACACACCCATACAATGCGCACCACCCCGTGATGTTTTTCTCACTCCTACTAGTGGATGTAATGTAACACACACCCATACAATGCGCACGACCCCGTGATGTTTTTCTCACTCCTACTAGTGGATGTAATGTAACACACACCCATACAATGCGCACCACCCCGTGATGTTTTTCTCACTCCTACTAGTGGATGTAATGTAACACACACCCATACAATGCGCACCACCCCGTGATGTTTTTCTCACTCCTACTAGTGATTGTAATGTAACACACACCCATACAATGCGCACCACCCCGTGATGTTTTTCTCACTCCTACTAGTGGATGTAATGTAACACACACCCATACAATGCGCACCACCCCGTGATGTTTTTCTCGCTTCTACTAGTGGATGTAATGTAACACACACCCATACAATGAGCACCACCCCGTGATGTTTTTCTCACTCCTACTAGTGAATGTAATGTAACACACACCCATACAATGCGCACCACCCCGTGATGTTTTTCTCACTCCTACTAGTGAATGTAATGTAACACACACCCATACAATGCGCACCACCCCGTGATGTTTTTCTCACTCCTACTAGTGAATGTAATGTAACACACACCCATACAATGCGCACCACCCCGTGATGTTTTTCTCACTCCTACTAGTGAATGTAATGTAACACACACCCATACAATGCGCACCACCCCGTGTTTTTCTCACTCCTACTAGTGAAAGTAATGTAAAACACACCCATACAATGCGCACCACCCCGTGATGTTTTTCTCACTCCGACTAGTGAATCTAATGTAACACACACCCATACAAGGCGCACCACCCCATGATGTTTTTCTCACTCCTACTAGTGAATCTAATGTAACACACACCCATACAATGCGCACCACCCCGTGATGTTTTTCTCACTCCTACTAGTGAATCTAATGTAACACATACCCATACAATGCGCACCACCCCGTGATGTTTTTCTCACTCCTACTAGTGAATGTAATGTAACACACACCCATACAATGCGCACCACCCCGTGATGTTTTTCTCACTCCTACTAGTGAATGTAATGTAACACACACCCATACAATGCGCACCACCCCGTGATGTTTTTCTCACTCCTACTAGTGAATGTAATGTAACACACACCCATACAATGCGCACCTCCCCGTGATGTTTTTCTCACTCCTACTAGTGAATGTAATGTAACACACACCCATACAATGCGCACCACCCCGTGATGTTTTTCTCACTCCTACTAGTGAATGTAATGTAACACACACCCATACAATGCGCACCACCCCGTGATGTTTTTCTCACTCCTACTAGTGAATGTAATGTAACACACACCAATACAAGGCGCACCACCCCGTGATGTTTTTCTCACTCCTACTAGTGAATGTAATGTAACACACACCCATACAATGCGCACCACCCCGTGATGTTTTTCTCACTCCTACTAGTGAATCTAATGTAACACACACCCATACAATGCGCACCACCCCGTGAGGTTTTTCTCACTCCTACTAGTGTATCTAATGTAACACACACCCATACAATGCGCACAACCCCGTGAGGTTTTTATCACTCCTACTATTGAATGTAATGTAACACACACCCATACAATGCGCACCACCCCGTGAGGTTTTTCTCACTCCTACTAGTGAATGTAATGTTACACACACCCATACAATGCGCACCACCCCGTGTTTTTCTCACTCCTACTAGTGAAAGTAATGTAAAACACACCCGTACAATGCGCACCACCCCGTGATGTTTTTCTCACTGCGACTAGTGAATCTAATGTAACACACACCCATACAATGCGCACCACCCCGTGATGTTTTTCTCACTCCTACTAGTGAATGAAATGTAACACACACCCATACAATGCGCACCACCCCCTGATGTTTTTCTCACTCCTACTAGTGAATGTAATGTAACACACACCCATACAATGCGCACCACCCCGTGATGTTTTTCTCACTCCTACTAGTGAATGCAATGTAACACACACCCATACAATGCGCACCTCCCCGTGATGTTTTTCTCACTCCTACTAGTGCATGTAATGTAACACACACCCATACAATGCGCACCACCCCGTGATGTTTTTCTCACTCCTACTAGTGAATGTAATGTAACACACACCCATACAATGCGCACTACCCCGTGATGTTTTTCTCACTCCTACTAGTGAATGTAATGTAACACACACCAATACAAGGCGCACCACCCCGTGATGTTTTTCTCACTCCTACTAGTGAATGTAATGTAACACACACCCATACAATGCGCACCACCCCGTGATGTTTTTCTCACTCCTACTAGTGAATCTAATGTAACACACACCCATACAATGCGCACCACCCCGTGAGGTTTTTCTCACTCCTACTAGTGAATGTAATGTAACACACACCCATACAATGCGCACCACCCCGTGATGTTTTTCTCACTCCTACTAGTGAATGTAATGTAACACACACCCATACAATGCGCACCACCCCGTGTTTTTCTCACTCCTACTAGTGAAAGTAATGTAAAACACACCCATACAATGCGCACCACGCCGTGATGTTTTTCTCACTCCGACTAGTGAATCTAATGTAACACACACCCATACAAGGCGCACCACCCCGTGATGTTTTTCTCACTCCTACTAGTGAATCTAATGTAACACACACCCATACAATGCGCACCACCCCGTGAGGTTTTTATCACTCCTACTATTGAATGTAATGTAACACACACCCATACAATGCGCACCACCGCGTGAGGTTTTTCTCACTCCTACTAGTGAATGTAATGTAAAACACACCCATACAATGCGCACCACCCCGTGATGTTTTTCTCACTCCTACTAGTGAATGTAATGTAACACACACCCATACAAATCGCACCACCCCTTGATGTTTTTCTCACTCCTACTAGTGAATATAATCTAAAACACACCCATACAATGCGCACTACCCCGTGATGTTTTTCTCACTCCTACTAGTGAATGAAATGTAACACACACCCATACAATGCGCACCACCCCCTGATGTTTTTCTCACTCCTACTAGTGAATGTAATGTAACACACACCCATACAATGCGCACCACCCCGTGATGTTTTTCTCACTCCTACTAGTGAATGTAATGTAACACACACCCATACAATGCGCACCTCCCCGTGATGTTTTTCTCACTCCTACTAGTGAATGTAATGTAACACACACCCATACAATGCGCACCACCCCGTGATGTTTTTCTCACTCCTACTAGTGAATGTAATGTAACACACACCCATACAATGCGCACCACCCCGTGATGTTTTTCTCACTCCTACTAGTGAATGTAATGTAACACACACCAATACAAGGCGCACCACCCTGTGATGTTTTTCTCACTCCTACTAGTGAATGTAATGTAACACACACTCATACAATGCGCACCACCCCGTGATGTTTTTCTCACTCCTACTAGTGAATCTAATGTAACACACACCCATACAATGCGCACCACCCCGTGATGTTTTTCTCACTCCTACTAGTGAATGTAATGTAACACACACCCATACAATGCGCACCACCCCGTGATGTTTTTCTCACTCCTACTAGTGAATGTAATGTAACACACACCCATACAATGCGCACCACCCCGTGATGTTTTTCTCACTCCTACTAGTGAATGTAATGTAACACACACCCATACAATGCGCACCACCCCGTGATGTTTTTCTCACTCCTACTAGTGAATGTAATGTAACACACACCCATACAATGCGCACCACCCCGTGATGTTTTTCTCACTCGTACTAGTGAATGTAATGTAACACACACCCATACAATGCGCACCACCCCGTGATGTTTTTCTCACTCCTACTAGTGGATGTAATGTAACACACACCCATACAATGCGCACCACCCCGTGATGTTTTTCTCACTCCTACTAGTGGATGTAATGTAACACACACCCATACAATGCGCACCACCCCGTGATGTTTTTCTCACTCCTACTAGTGGATGTAATGTAACACACACCCATACAATGCGCACCACCCCGTGATGTTTTTCTCACTCCTACTAGTGATTGTAATGTAACACACACCCATAAAATGCGCACCACCCCGTGATGTTTTTCTCACTCCTACTAGTGAATGTAATGTAACACACACCCATACAATGCGCACCACCCCGTGATGTTTTTCTCACTCCTACTAGTGGATGTAATGTAACACACACCCATACAATGCGCACCACCCCGTGATGTTTTTCTCACTCCTACTAGTGGATGTAATGTAACACAAACCCATACAATGCGCACCACGCCGTGATGTTTTTCTCACTCCTACTAGTGATTGTAATGTAACACACACCCATATAATGCGCACCACCCCGTGATGTTTTTCTCACTCCTACTAGTGAATGTAATGTAACACACACCCATACAATGCGCACCACCCCGTGATGTTTTTCTCACTCCTACTAGTGAATGTAATGTAACACACACCCATACAATGCGCACCACCCCGTGATGTTTTTCTCACTCCTACTAGTGAATCTAATGTAACACACACCCATACAATGCGCACCAGCCCGTGATGTTTTTCTCACTCCTACTAATGAATCTAATGTAACACACAATCATACAATGCGCACCAGCCCGTGATGTTTTTCTCACTCCTACTAGTGAATCTAATGTAACACACACCCATACAATGCGCACCACCACGTGATGTTTTTCTCACTCCTACTAGTGAATGTAATGTAACACACAACCATACAATGCGCACCACCCCGTGATGTTTTTCTCACTCCTACTAGTGAATATAATGTAACACACACCCATACAATGCGCACCACCCCGTGATGTTTTTCTCACTCCTACTAGTGAATGAAATGTAACACACACCCATACAATGCGCACCACCCCCAGATGTTTTTCTCACTCCTACTAGTGAATGTAATGTAACACACACCCATACAATGCGCACCACCCCGTGATGTTTTTCTCACTCCTACTAGTGAATGTAATGTAACACACACCCATACAATGCGCACCTCCCCGTGATGTTTTTCTCACTCCTACTAGTGAATGTAATGTAACACACACCCATACAATGCGCACCACCCCGTGATGTTTTTCTCACTCCTACTAGTGAATGTAATGTAACACACACCCATACAATGCGCACCACCCCGTGATGTTTTTCTCACTCCTACTAGTGAATGTAATGTAACACACACCAATACAAGGCGCACCACCCCGTGATGTTTTTCTCACTCCTACTAGTGAATGTAATGTAACACACACCCATACAATGCGCACCACCCCGTGATGTTTTTCTCACTCCTACTAGTGAATCTAATGTAACACACACCCATACAATGCGCACCACCCCGTGAGGTTTTTCTCACTCCTACTAGTGAATCTAATGTAACACACACCCATACAATGCGCACAACACCGTGAGGTTTTTATCACTCCTACTATTGAATGTAATGTAACACACACCCATACAATGCGCACCACCCCGTGATGTTTTTCTCACTCCGACTAGTGAATCTAATGTAACACAAACCCATACAATGCGCACCACCCCGTGATGTTTTTCTCACTCCTACTAGTGAATGAAATGTAACACACACCCATACAATGCGCACCACCCCGTGATGTTTTTCTCACTCCTACTAGTGAACGTAATGTAACACACACCCATACAATGCGCACCTCCCCGTGATGTTTTTCTCACTCCTACTAGTGCATGTAATGTAACACACACCCATACAATGCGCACCACCCCGTGATGTTTTTCTCACTCCTACTAGTGAATGTAATGTAACACACACCCATACAATGCGCACCACCCCGTGATGTTTTTCTCACTCCTACTAGTGAATGTAATGTAACACACACCAATACAAGGCGCACCACCCCGTGATGTTTTTCTCACTCCTACTAGTGAATGTAATGTAACACACACCCATACAATGCGCACCACCCCGTGATGTTTTTCTCACTCCTACTAGTGAATCTAATGTAACACACACCCATACAATGCGCACCACCCCGTGAGGTTTTTCTCACTCCTACTAGTGAATGTAATGTAACACACACCCATACAATGCGCACCACCCCGTGATGTTTTTCTCACTCCTACTAGTGAATGTAATGTAACACACACCCATACAATGCGCACCACCCCGTGTTTTTCTCACTCCTACTAGTGAAAGTAATGTAAAACACACCCATACAATGCGCACCACGCCGTGATGTTTTTCTCACTCCGACTAGTGAATCTAATGTAACACACACCCATACAAGGCGCACCACCCCGTGATGTTTTTCTCACTCCTACTAGTGAATCTAATGTAACACACACCCATACAATGCGCACCACCCCGTGAGGTTTTTATCACTCCTACTCTTGAATGTAATGTAACACACACCCATACAATGCGCACCACCCCGTGAGGTTTTTCTCACTCCTACTAGTGAATGTAATGTAAAACACACCCATACAATGCGCACCACCCCGTGATGTTTTTCTCACTCCTACTAGTGAATGTAATGTAACACACACCCATACAAATCGCACCACCCCTTGATGTTTTTCTCACTCCTACTAGTGAATATAATCTAAAACACACCCATACAATGCGCACCACCCCGTGATGTTTTTCTCACTCCTACTAGTGAATGAAATGTAACACACACCCATACAATGCGCACCACCCCCTGATGTTTTTCTCACTCCTACTAGTGAATGTAATGTAACACACACCCATACAATGCGCACCACCCCGTGATGTTTTTCTCACTCCTACTAGTGAATGTAATGTAACACACACCCATACAATGCGCACCTCCCCGTGATGTTTTTCTCACTCCTACTAGTGAATGTAATGTAACACACACCCATACAATGCGCACCACCCCGTGATGTTTTTCTCACTCCTACTAGTGAATGTAGTGTAACACACACCCATACAATGCGCACCACCCCGTGATGTTTTTCTCACTCCTACTAGTGAATGTAATGTAACACACACCAATACAAGGCGCACCACCCTGTGATGTTTTTCTCACTCCTACTAGTGAATGTAATGTAACACACACCCATACAATGCGCACCACCCCGTGATGTTTTTCTCACTCCTACTAGTGAATCTAATGTAACACACACCCATACAATGCGCACCACCCCGTGAGGTTTTTCTCACTCCTACTAGTGAATGTAATGTAACACACACCCATACAATGCGCACCACCCCGTGATGTTTTTCTCACTCCTACTAGTGAATCTAATGTAACACACACCCATACAATGCGCACCACCCCGTGTTTTTCTCACTCCTACTAGTGAAAGTAATGTAAAACACACCCATACAATGCGCACCACCCCGTGATGTTTTTCTCACTCCGACTAGTGAATCTAATGTAACACACACCCATACAAGGCGCACCACCCCGTGATGTTTTTCTCACTCCTACTAGTGAATCTAATGTAACACACACCCATACAATGCGCACCACCCCGTGATGTTTTTCTCACTCCTACTAGTGAATCTAATGTAACACACACCCATACAATGCGCACCACCCCGTGATGTTTTTCTCACTCCTACTAGTGAATGTAATGTAACACACACCCATACAATGCGCACCACCCCGTGATGTTTTTCTCACTCCTACTAGTGAATGTAATGTAACACACACCCATACAATGCGCACCACCCCGTGATGTTTTTCTCACTCTTACTAGTGAATGTAATGTAACACACACCCATACAATGCGCACCACCCCGTGATGTTTTTCTCACTCCTACTAGTGAATGTAATGTAACACACACCCATACAATGCGCACCACCCCGTGATGTTTTTCTCACTCCTACTAGTGAATGTAATGTAACACACACCCATACAATGCGCACCACCCCGTGATGTTTTTCTCACTCCTACTAGTGGATGTAATGTAACACACACCCATACAATGCGCACCACCCCGTGATGTTTTTCTCACTCCTACTAGTGGATGTAATGTAACACACACCCATACAATGCGCACCACCCCGTGATGTTTTTCTCACTCCTACTAGTGGATGTAATGTAACACACACCCATACAATGCGCACCACCCCGTGATGTTTTTCTCGCTCCTACTAGTGATTGTAATGTAACACACACCCATACAATGCGCACCACCCCGTGATGTTTTTCTCGCTCCTACTAGTGAATGTAATGTAACACACACCCATACAATGCGCACCACCCCGTGATGTTTTTCTCCCTCCTACTAGTGGATGTAATGTAACACAAACCCATACAATGCGCACCACCCCGTGATGTTTTTCTCACTCCTACTAGTGATTGTAATGTAACACACACCCATATAATGCGCACCACCCCGTGATGTTTTTCTCACTCCTACTAGTGAATGTAATGTAACACACACCCATACAATGCGCACCACCCCGTGATGTTTTTCTCACTCCTACTAGTGAATGTAATGTAACACACACCCATACAATGCGCACCACCCCGTGATGTTTTTCTCACTCCTACTAGTGAATCTAATGTAACACACACCCATACAATGCGCACCAGCCCGTGATGTTTTTCTCACTCCTACTAGTGAATCTAATGTAACACACACCCATACAATGCGCACCAGCCCGTGATGTTTTTCTCACTCCTACTAGTGAATCTAATGTAACACACACCCATACAATGCGCACCACCACGTGATGTTTTTCTCACTCCTACTAGTGAATGTAATGTAACACACACCCATACAATGCGCACCACCCCGTGATGTTTTTCTCACTCCTACTAGTGAATATAATGTAACACACACCCATACAATGCGCACCACCCCGTGATGTTTTTCTCACTCCTACTAGTGAATGAAATGTAACACACACCCATACAATGCGCACCACCCCCAGATGTTTTTCTCACTCCTACTAGTGAATGTAATGTAACACACACCCATACAATGCGCACCACCCCGTGATGTTTTTGTCACTCCTACTAGTGAATGTAATGTAACACACACCCATACAATGCGCACCTCCCCGTGATGTTTTTCTCACTCCTACTAGTGAATGTAATGTAACACACACCCATACAATGCGCACCACCCCGTGATGTTTTTCTCACTCCTACTAGTGAATGTAATGTAACACACACCCATACAATGCGCACCACCCCGTGATGTTTTTCTCACTCCTACTAGTGAATGTAATGTAACACACACCAATACAAGGCGCACCACCCCGTGATGTTTTTCTCACTCCTACTAGTGAATGTAATGTAACACACACCCATACAATGCGCACCACCCCGTGATGTTTTTCTCACTCCTACTAGTGAATCTAATGTAACACACACCCATACAATGCGCACCACCCCGTGAGGTTTTTCTCACTCCTACTAGTGAATCTAATGTAACACACACCCATACAATGCGCACAACCCCGTGAGGTTTTTATCACTCCTACTATTGAATGTAATGTAACACACACCCATACAATGCGCACCACCCCGTGAGGTTTTTCTCACTCCTACTAGTGAATGTAATGTTAAACACACCCATACAATGTGCACCACCCCGTGATGTTTTTCTCACTCCTACTAGTGAATGTAATGTAACACACACCCATACAATGCGCACCACCCCTTGATGTTTTTCTCACTCCTACTAGTGAATATAATGTAAAACACACCCATACAATGCGCACCACCCCGTGATGTTTTTCTCACTCCTACTAGTGAATGAAATGTAACACACACCCATACAATGCGCACCACCCCCTGATGTTTTTCTCACTCCTACTAGTGAATGTAATGTAACACACACCCATACAATGCGCACCACCCCGTGATGTTTTTCTCACTCCTACTAGTGAATGTAATGTAACACACACCCATACAATGCGCACCTCCCCGTGATGTTTTTCTCACTCCTACTAGTGAATGTAATGTAACACACACCCATACAATTCGCACCACCCCGTGATGTTTTTCTCACTCCTACTAGTGAATGTAATGTAACACACACCCATACAATGCGCACCACCCCGTGATGTTTTTCTCAATCCTACTAGTGAATGTAATGTAACACACACCAATACAAGCCGCACCACCCCGTGATGTTTTTCTCACTCCTACTAGTGAATGTAATGTAACACACACCCATACAATGCGCACCACCCCGTGATGTTTTTCTCACTCCTACTAGTGAATCTAATGTAACACACACCCATACAATGCGCACCACCCCGTGAGGTTTTTCTCACTCCTACTAGTGAATCTAATGTAACACACACCCATACAATGCGCACCACCCCGTGAGGTTTTTCTCACTCCTACTATTGAATGTAATGTAACACACACCCATACAATGCGCACCACCCCGTGAGGTTTTTCTCACTCCTACTAGTGAATGTAATGTAAAATACACCCATACAATGCGCACCACCCCGTGATGTTTTTCTCACTCCTACTATTGAATGTAATGTAACACACACCCATACAATGCGCACCACCCCGTGATGTTTTTCTCACTCCTACTAGTGAATCTAATGTAACACACACCCATACAATGCGCACGACCCCGTGATGTTTTTCTCACTCCTACTAGTGAATCTAATGTAACACACACCCATACAATGCGCACCAGCCCGTGATGTTTTTCTCACTCCTACTAGTGAATGTAATGTAACACACACCCATACAATGCGCACCACCACGTGATGTTTTTCTCACTCCTACTAGTGAATGTAATGTAACACACACCCATACAAAGCGCACCACCCCGTGATGTTTTTCTCACTCCTACTAGTGAATATAATGTAACACACACCCATACAATGCGCACCACCCCGTGATGTTTTTCTCACTCCTACTAGTGAATGAAATGTAACACACACCCATACAATGCGCACCACCCCCTGATGTTTTTCTCACTCCTACTAGTGAATGTAATGTAACACACACCCATATAATGCGCACCTCCCCGTGATGTTTTTCTCACTCCTACTAGTGAATGTAATGTAACACACACCCATACAATGCGCACCACCCCGTGATGTTTTTCTCACTCCTACTAGTGAATATAATGTAACACACACCCATACAATGCGCACCACCCCCTGATGTTTTTCTCACTCCTACTAGTGAATGTAATGTAACACACACCCATACAAGGCGCACCACCCCGTGATGTTTTTCTCACTCCTACTAGTGCATGTAATATAACACACACCCATACAAGGCGCACCACCCCGTGATGTTTTTCTCACTCCTACTAGTGAATGTAATGTAACACACACCCATACAATGCGCACCACCCCGTGAAGTTTTTCTCACTCCTACTTGTGAATGTAATGTAACACACACCCATACAATGCGCACCACCCCGTGAGGTTTTTCTCACTCCTACTAGTGAATCTAATGTAACACAAACCCATACAATGCGCACCACCCCGTGAGGTTTTTCTCACTCCTACTATTGAATGTAATGTAACACACACCCATACAGTGCGCACCACCCCGTGAGGTGTTTCTCACTCCTACTAGTGAATGTAATGTAACACACACCCATACAATGCGCACCACCCCGTGATGTTTTTCTCACTCCTAGTAGTGAATGTAATGTAACACACACCCATACAATGCGCACCACCCCGTGATGTTTTTCTCACTAATAGTAGTGAATGTACTGTAACACAGACCCATACAATGCGCACCACCCCGTGATGTTTTTCTCACTCCTACTAGTGAATCTAATGTAACACACACCCAAACAATGCGCACCACCCCGCGATGTTTTTCAGAAACCTATCCTACATTGCCACTGCATGTTCCCTGACCTCCCCATGCTGACCAGCCCGCGGTGCTTTTCTCCATCCTACATTGCCACTAACTGCCTATCCTAATTCAGACCCTCCGATTCACACCACCCCGTGATGTTTTTCTCACTCCTAGTAGTGAATGTAATGTAACACACACCCAAACAATGCGCACCACCCCGTGATGTTTTTCTCACTCCTACTAGTGAATGTAATATAACACACACCCATACAATGCGCACCACCCCGTGATGTTTTTCTCACTCCTACTAGTGAATCTAATGTAACACACACCCATACAATGCGCACCACCCCGTGATGTTTTTCTCACTCCTACTAGTGATTGTAATGTAACACACACCCAAACAATGCGCACCACCCCGTGATGTTTTTCTCACTCCTACTAGTGAATGTAATGTAACACACACCCATACAATGCGCACCACCCCGTGATGTTTTTCTCACTCCTACTAGTGAATGTAATGTAACACACACCCATACAATGCGAACCACCCCGTGATGTTTTTCTCATTCCTACTAGTGAATGTAATGTAACACACACCCATACAATGCGCACCACCCCGTGATGTTTTTCTCACTCCTACTAGTGAATCTAATGTAACACACACCCATACAATGCGCACGAACACGCAATGTTTTTCAGAAACCTATCCTACATTGCCACTGCATGTTCCGTGACCTCCCCATGCTGACCACCCCGCGGTGCTTTTCTCCATCCTACATTGCCACTCACTGCCTATTCTAATTCAGACCCTCCGATTCACACCACCCCGTGATGTTTTTCTCACTCCTACTAGTGAATGTAATGTTACACACACCCATACAATGCGCACCACCCCGTGATGTTTTTCTCACTCCTACTAGTGAATGTAATGTAACACACACCCATACAATGCGCACCACCCCGTGATGTTTTTCTCACTCCTACTAGTGAATGTAATGTAACACACACCCATACAATGCGCACCACCCCGTGATGTTTTTCTCACTCCTACTAGTGAATGTAATGTAACACACACCCATACAATGCGCACCACCCCGTGATGTTTTTCTCACTCCTACTAGTGAATGTAATGTAACACACACCCATTCAATGCGCACCACCCCGTGATGTTTTTCTCACTCCTACTAGTGAATGTAATGTAACACACACCCATACAATGCGCACCACCCCGTGATGTTTTTCTCACTCCTACTAGTGAATGTAATGTAACACACACCCATACAATGCGCACCTCCCCGTGATGTTTTTCTCACTCCTACTAGTGAATCTAATGTAACACACACCCATACAATGTGCACCACCCCGTGATGTTTTTCTCACTCCTAATAGTGAATGTAATGTAACACACACCCATACAATGCGCACCACCCCGTGATGTTTTTTTCACTCCTACTAGTGAATGTAATGTAACACACACCCATACAATGCGCACCACCCCGTGATGTTTTTCTCACTCCTACTAGTGAATCTAATGTAACACACACCCTTACAATGCGCACGACCACGCGATGTTTTTCAGAAACCTATCCTACATTGCCACTGCATGTTCCCTGACCTCCCCATGCTGACCACCCCGCGGTGCTTTTCTCCATCCTACATTGCCACTCACTGCCTATTCTAATTCAGACCCTCCGATTCACACCACCCCGTGATGTTTTTCTCACTCCTACTAGTGAATGTAATGTTACACACACCCATACAATGCGCACCACCCCGTGATGTTTTTCTCACTCCTACTAGTGAATGTAATGTAACACACACCCATATAATGCGCACCACCCCGTGATGTTTTTCTCACTCCTACTAGTGAATGTAATGTAACACACACCCATACAAAGCGCACCACCCCGTGATGTTTTTCTCACTCCTACTAGTGAATGTAATGTAACACACACCCATACAATGCGCACCACCCCGTGATGTTTTTCTCACTCCTACTAGTGAATGTAATGTAACACACACCCATACAATGCGCACCACCCCGTGATGTTTTTCTCACTCCTACTAGTGAATGTAATGTAACACACACCTATACAATGCGCACCACCCCGTGATGTTTTTCTCACTCCTACTAGTGAATGTAATGTAACACACACCCATACAATGCGCACCACCCCGTGATGTTTTTCTCACTCCTACTAGTGAATCTAATGTAACACACACCCATACAATGCGCACCACCCCGTGATCTTTTTCTCACTCCTACTATTGAATCTAATGTAACACACACCCATACAATGCGCACCAGCCCGTGATGTTTTTCTCACTCCTACTAGTGAATCTAATGTAACACACACCCATACAATGCGCACCACCACGTGATGTTTTTCTCACTCCTACTAGTGAATGTAATGTAACACACATCCATACAATGTGCACCAGCCCGTGATGTTTTTCTCACTCCTACTAGTGAATGTAATGTAACACACACCCATACAATGCGCACCACCCCGTGATGTTTTTCTCACTCCTACTAGTGAATGTAATGTAACACACACCCATACAATGCGCACCACCCCCTGATGTTTCTCTCACTCCTACTAGTGAATGTAATGTAACACACACCCATACAATGCGCACCACCCCGTGATGTTTTTCTCACTCCTACTAGTGAATGTAATGTAACACACACCCATACAATGCGCACCTCCCCGTGATGTTTTTCTCACTCCTACTAGTGAATGTAATGTAACACACACCCATACAATGCGCACCACCCCGTGATGTTTTTCTCACTCCTACTAGTGAATGTAATGTAACACACACCCATACAATGCGCACCACCCCGTGATGTTTTTCTCACTCCTAATAGTGAAAGTAATGTAACACAAACCCATACAATGCGCACCAGCCCGTGATGTTTTTCTCACTCCTACTAGTGAATGTAATGTAACACACACCAATACAATGCGCACAACCCCGTGATGTTTTTCTCACTCCTACTAGTGAATCTAATGTAACACACACCCATACAATGTGCACGAACACGCGATGTTTTTCAGAAACCTATCCTACATTGCCACTGCATGTTCCCTGACCTCCCCATGCTGACCACCCCGCGGTGCTTTTCTCCATCCTACATTGCCACTCACTGCCTATTCTAATTCAGACCCTCCGATTCACACCACCCCGTGATGTTTTTCTCACTCCTACTAGTGAATGTAATGTTACACACACCCATACAATGCGCACCACCCCGTGATGTTTTTCTCACTCCTACTAGTGAATGTAATGTAACACACACCCATACAATGCGCACCACCCCGTGATGTTTTTCTCACTCCTACTAGTGAATGTAATGTAACACACACCCATACAATGCGCACCACCCCGTGATGTTTTTCTCACTCCTACTAGTGAATGTAATGTAACACACACCCATACAATGCGCACCACCCCGTGATGTTTTTCTCACTCCTACTAGTGAATCTAATGTAACACACACCCATACAATGCGCACCACCCCGTGATGTTTTTCTCACTCCTACTAGTGAATGTAATGTAACACACACCCATACAATGCGCACCACCCCGTGATGTTTTTCTCACTCCTACTAGTGAATCTAATGTAACACACACCCATACAATGCGCACCACCCCGTGATGTTTTTCTCACTCCTACTAGTGAATGTAATGTAACACACACCCATACAATGCGCACCACACCGTGATGTTTTTCTCACTCCTACTAGTGGATGTAGTGTAACACACACCCATACAATGCGCACCACCCCGTGATGTTTTTCTCACTCCTACTAGTGAATGTAATGTAACACACACCCATACAATGCGCACCACCCCGTGATGTTTTTCTCACTCCTACTAGTGATTGTAATGTAACACACACCCATACAATGCGCACCACCCCGTGATGTTTTTCTCACTCCTACTAGTGAATGTAATGTAACACACACCCATACAATGCGCACCACCCCGGGATGTTTTTCTCACTCCTACTAGTGAATGTAATGTAACACACACCCATACAATGCGCACCACCCCGTGATGTTTTTCTCACTCCTACTAGTAAATGTAATGTAACACACACCCATACAATGCGCACCACCCCGTGATGTTTTTCTCACTCCTACTAGTGAATCTAATGTAACACACACCCATACAATGCGCACCACCCCGTGATGTTTTTCTCACTCCTACTAGTGAATCTAATGTAACACACACCCATACAATGCGCACCACCCCGTGATGTTTTTCTCACTCCTACTAGTGAATCTAATGTAACACACACCCATACAATGCGCACCAGCCCGTGATGTTTTTCTCACTCCTACTAGTGAATCTAATGTAACACACACCCATACAATGCGCACCACCACGTGATGTTTTTCTCACTCCTACTAGTGAATGTAATGTAACACACACCCATACAATGCGCACCACCCCGTGATGTTTTTCTCACTCCTACTAGTGAATGTAATGTAACACACACCCATACAATGCGCACCTCCCCGTGATGTTTTTCTCACTCCTACTAGTGAATGTAATGTAACACACACCCATACAATGCGCACCACCCCGTGATGTTTTTCTCACTCCTACTAGTGAATGTAATGTAACACACACCCATACAATGCGCACCACCCCGTGATGTTTTTCTCACTCCTACTAGTGAATGTAATGTAACACACACCAATACAAGGCGCACCACCCCGTGATGTTTTTCTCACTCCTACTAGTGAATGTAATGTAACACACACCCATACAATGCGCACCACCCCGTGATGTTTTTCTCACTCCTACTAGTGAATCTAATGTAACACACACCCATACAATGCGCACAACCCCGTGAGGTTTTTATCACTCCTACTATTGAATGTAATGTAACACACACCCATACAATGCGCACCACCCCGTGAGGTTTTTCTCACTCCTACTAGTGAATGTAATGTTAAACACACCCATACAATGCGCACCACCCAGTGATGT
Organism: Cavia porcellus; assembly: GCF_034190915.1. Taxonomy (NCBI): domain Eukaryota; kingdom Metazoa; phylum Chordata; class Mammalia; order Rodentia; family Caviidae; genus Cavia; species Cavia porcellus. The sequence continues at coordinate 129,359 of NW_026947680.1, read as the reverse complement.
TTTTCTCACTCCTACTAGTGAATGTAATGTAACACACACCCATACAATGCGCACCACCCCTTGATGTTTTTCTCACTCCTACTAGTGAAGATAATGTAAAACACACCCATACAATGCGCACCACCCCGTGATGTTTTTCTCACTCCTACTAGTGAATGAAATGTAACACACACCCATACAATGCGCACCACCCCCTGATGTTTTTCTCACTCCTACTAGTGAATGTAATGTAACACACACCCATACAATGCGCACCACCCCGTGATGTTTTTCTCACTCCTACTAGTGAATGTAATGTAACACACACCCATACAATGCGCACCTCCCCGTGATGTTTTTCTCACTCCTACTAGTGAATGTAATGTAACACACACCCATACAATTCGCACCACCCCGTGATGTTTTTCTCACTCCTACTAGTGAATGTAATGTAACACACACCCATACAATGCGCACCACCCCGTGATGTTTTTCTCACTCCTACTAGTGAATGTAATGTAACACACACCCATACAATGCGCACCACCCCCTGATGTTTTTCTCACTCCTACTAGTGAATGTAATGTAACACACACCCATACAATGCGCACCACCCCGTGATGTTTTTCTCACTCCTACTAGTGAATGTAATGTAACACACACCCATACAATGCGCACCTCCCCGTGATGTTTTTCTCACTCCTACTAGTGAATGTAATGTAACACACACCCATACAATTCGCACCACCCCGTGATGTTTTTCTCACTCCTACTAGTGAATCTAATGTAACACACACCCATACAATGCGCACCACCCCGTGATGTTTTTCTCACTCCTACTAGTGAATGTAATGTAACACACACCCATACAATGCGCACCACCCCGTGATGCTTTTCTCACTCCTACTAGTGAATCTAATGTAACACACACCCATACAATGCGCACCACCCCGTGAGGTTTTTCTCACTCCTACTAGTGAATCTAATGTAACACACACCCATACAATGCGCACCACCCCGCGAGGTTTTTCTCACTCCTACTATTGAATGTAATGTAACACACACCCATACAATGCGCACCACCCCGTGAGGTTTTTCTCACTCCTACTAGTGAATGTAATGTAAAACACACCCATACAATGCGCACCACCCCGTGATGTTTTTCTCACTCCTACTAGTGAATGTAATGTAACACACACCCATACAATGCGCACCACCCCGTGATGTTTTTCTCACTCCTACTAGTGAATCTAATGTAACACACACCCATACAATGCGCACGACCCCGTGATGTTTTTCTCACTCCTACTAGTGAATCTAATGTAACACACACCCATACAATGCGCACCAGCCCGTGATGTTTTTCTCACTCCTACTAGTGAATGTAATGTAACACACACCCATACAATGCGCACCACCACGTGATGTTTTTCTCACTCCTACTAGTGAATGTAATGTAACACACACCTATACAATGCGCACCACCCCGTGATGTTTTTCTCACTCCTACTAGTGAATATAATGTAACACACACCCATACAATGCGCACCACCCCGTGATGTTTTTCTCACTCCTACTAGTGAATGAAATGTAACACACACCCATACAATGCGCACCACCCCCTGATGTTTTTCTCACTCCTACTAGTGAATGTAATGTAACACACACCCATACAATGCGCACCTCCCCGTGATGTTTTTCTCACTCCTACTAGTGAATGTAATGTAACACACACCCATACAATGCGCACCACCACGTGATGTTTTTCTCACTCCTACTAGTGAATGTAATGTAACACACACCCATACAATGCGCACCACCCCGTGATGTTTTTCTCACTCCTACTAGTGAATGAAATGTAACACACACCCATACAATGCGCACCACCCCCTGATGTTTTTCTCACTCCTACTAGTGAATGTAATGTAACACACACCCATACAATGCGCACCACCCCGTGATGTTTTTCTCACTCCTACTAGTGAATGTAATGTAACACACACCCATACAATGCGCACCTCCCCGTGATGTTTTTCTCACTCCTACTAGTGAATGTAATGTAACACACACCCATACAATTCGCACCACCCCGTGATGTTTTTCTCACTCCTACTAGTGAATCTAATGTAACACACACCCATACAATGCGCACCACCCCGTGATGTTTTTCTCACTCCTACTAGTGAATGTAATGTAACACACACCCATACAATGCGCACCACCCCGTGATGCTTTTCTCACTCCTACTAGTGAATCTAATGTAACACACACCCATACAATGCGCACCACCCCGTGAGGTTTTTCTCACTCCTACTAGTGAATCTAATGTAACACACACCCATACAATGCGCACCACCCCGCGAGGTTTTTCTCACTCCTACTATTGAATGTAATGTAACACACACCCATACAATGCGCACCACCCCGTGAGGTTTTTCTCACTCCTACTAGTGAATGTAATGTAAAACACACCCATACAATGCGCACCACCCCGTGATGTTTTTCTCACTCCTACTAGTGAATGTAATGTAACACACACCCATACAATGCGCACCACCCCGTGATGTTTTTCTCACTCCTACTAGTGAATCTAATGTAACACACACCCATACAATGCGCACGACCCCGTGATGTTTTTCTCACTCCTACTAGTGAATCTAATGTAACACACACCCATACAATGCGCACCAGCCCGTGATGTTTTTCTCACTCCTACTAGTGAATGTAATGTAACACACACCCATACAATGCGCACCACCACGTGATGTTTTTCTCACTCCTACTAGTGAATGTAATGTAACACACACCCATACAATGCGCACCACCCCGTGATGTTTTTCTCACTCCTACTAGTGAATATAATGTAACACACACCCATACAATGCGCACCACCCCGTGATGTTTTTCTCACTCCTACTAGTGAATGAAATGTAACACACACCCATACAATGCGCACCACCCCCTGATGTTTTTCTCACTCCTACTAGTGAATGTAATGTAACACACACCCATACAATGCGCACCTCCCCGTGATGTTTTTCTCACTCCTACTAGTGAATGTAATGTAACACACACCCATACAATGCGCACCACCACGTGATGTTTTTCTCACTCCTACTAGTGAATGTAATGTAACACACACCCATACAATGCGCACCAGCCCGTGATGTTTTTCTCACTCCTACTAGTGAATCTAATGTAACACACACCCATACAATGCGCACCACCACGTGATGTTTTTCTCACTCCTACTAGTGAATGTAATGTAACACACACCCATACAATGCGCACCACCCCGTGATGTTTTTCTCACTCCTACTAGTGAATGTAATGTAACACACACCCATACAATGCGCACCACCCCGTGATGTTTTTCTCACTCCTACTAGTGAATGTAATGTAACACACACCCATACAATGCGCACCTCCCCTTGATGTTTTTCTCACTCCTACTAGTGAATGTAATGTAACACACACCCATACAATGCGCACCACCCCGTGATGTTTTTCTCACTCCTACTAGTGAATGTAATGTAACACACACCCATACAATGCGCACCACCCCGTGATGTTTTTCTCACTCCTACTAGTGAATGTAATGTAACACACACCAATACAAGGCGCACCACCCCGTGATGTTTTTCTCACTCCTACTAGTGAATGTAATGTAACACACACCCATACAATGCGCACCACCCCGTGATGTTTTTCTCACTCCTGCTAGTGAATCTAATGTAACACACACCCATACAATGCGCACCACCCCGTGAGGTTTTTCTCACTCCTACTAGTGAATCTAATGTAACACACACCCATACAATGCGCACAACCCCGTGAGGTTTTTATCACTCCTACTATTGAATGTAATGTAACACACACCCATACAATGCGCACCACCCCGTGAGGTTTTTCTCACTCCTACTAGTGAATGTAATGTTAAACACACCCATACAATGCGCACCACCCAGTGATGTTTTTCTCACTCCTACTAGTGAATGTAATGTAACACACACCCATACAATGCGCACCACCCAGTGATGTTTTTCTCACTCCTACTAGTGAATGTAATGTAACACACACCCATACAATGCGCACCACCCCGTGATGTTTTTCTCACTCCTACTAGTGAATGTAATGTAACACACACCCATACAATGCGCACCACCCCGTGATGTTTTTCTCACTCCTACTAGTGAATATAATGTAACACACACCCATACAATGCGCACCACCCCGTGATGTTTTTCTCACTCCTACTAGTGAATGAAATGTAACACACACCCATACAATGCGCACCACCCCCTGATGTTTTTCTCACTCCTACTAGTGAATGTAATGTAACACACACCCATACAATGCGCACCTCCCCGTGATGTTTTTCTCACTCCTACTAGTGAATGTAATGTAACACACACCCATACAATGCGCACCACCACGTGATGTTTTTCTCACTCCTACTAGTGAATGTAATGTAACACACACCCATACAATGCGCACCAGCCCGTGATGTTTTTCTCACTCCTACTAGTGAATCTAATGTAACACACACCCATACAATGCGCACCACCACGTGATGTTTTTCTCACTCCTACTAGTGAATGTAATGTAACACACACCCATACAATGCGCACCACCCCGTGATGTTTTTCTCACTCCTACTAGTGAATGTAATGTAACACACACCCATACAATGCGCACCACCCCGTGATGTTTTTCTCACTCCTACTAGTGAATGTAATGTAACACACACCCATACAATGCGCACCTCCCCGTGATGTTTTTCTCACTCCTACTAGTGAATGTAATGTAACACACACCCATACAATGCGCACCACCCCGTGATGTTTTTCTCACTCCTACTAGTGAATGTAATGTAACACACACCCATACAATGCGCACCACCCCGTGATGTTTTTCTCACTCCTACTAGTGAATGTAATGTAACACACACCAATACAAGGCGCACCACCCCGTGATGTTTTTCTCACTCCTACTAGTGAATGTAATGTAACACACACCCATACAATGCGCACCACCCCGTGATGTTTTTCTCACTCCTGCTAGTGAATCTAATGTAACACACACCCATACAATGCGCACCACCCCGTGAGGTTTTTCTCACTCCTACTAGTGAATCTAATGTAACACACACCCATACAATGCGCACAACCCCGTGAGGTTTTTATCACTCCTACTATTGAATGTAATGTAACACACACCCATACAATGCGCACCACCCCGTGAGGTTTTTCTCACTCCTACTAGTGAATGTAATGTTAAACACACCCATACAATGCGCACCACCCAGTGATGTTTTTCTCACTCCTACTAGTGAATGTAATGTAACACACACCCATACAATGCGCACCACCCCTTGATGTTTTTCTCACTTCTACTAGTGAATATAATGTAAAACACACCCATACAATGCGCACCACCCCGTGATGTTTTTCTCACTCCTACTAGTGAATGAAATGTAACACACACCCATACAATGCGCACCACCCCCTGATGTTTTTCTCACTCCTACTAGTGAATGTAATGTAACACACACCCATACAATGCGCACCACCCCGTGATGTTTTTCTCACTCCTACTAGTGAATGTAATGTAACACACACCCATACAATGCGCACCTCCCCGTGATGTTTTTCTCACTCCTACTAGTGAATGTAATGTAACACACACCCATACAATTCGCACCACCCCGTGATGTTTTTCTCACTCCTACTAGTGAATGTAATGTAACACACACCCATACAATGCGCACCACCCCGTGATGTTTTTCTCACTCCTACTAGTGAATGTAATGTAACACACACCAATACAAGGCGCACCACCCCGTGATGTTTTTCTCACTCCTACTAGTGAATGTAATGTAACACACACCCATACAATGCGCACCACCCCGTGATGTTTTTCTCACTCCTACTAGTGAATCTAATGTAACACACACCCATACAATGCGCACCACCCCGTGAGGTTTTTCTCACTCCTACTAGTGAATCTAATGTAACACACACCCATACAATGCGCACCACCCCGTGATGTTTTTCTCACTCCTACTATTGAATGTAATGTAACACACACCCATACAATGCGCACCACCCCGTGAGGTTTTTCTCACTCCTACTAGTGAATGTAATGTAAAACACACCCATACAATGCGCACCACCCCGTGATGTTTTTCTCACTCCTACTAGTGAATGTAATGTAACACACACCCATACAATGCGCACCACCCCGTGATGTTTTTCTCACTCCTACTAGTGAATCTAATGTAACACACACCCATACAATGCGCACGACCCCGTGATGTTTTTCTCACTCCTACTAGTGAATCTAATGTAACACACACCCATACAATGCGCACCAGCCCGTGATGTTTTTCTCACTCCTACTAGTGAATGTAATGTAACACACACCCATACAATGCGCACCACCACGTGATGTTTTTCTCACTCCTACTAGTGAATGTAATGTAACACACACCCATACAATGCGCACCACCCCGTGATGTTTTTCTCACTCCTACTAGTGAATATAATGTAACACACACCCATACAATGCGCACCACCCCGTGATGTTTTTCTCACTCCTACTAGTGAATGAAATGTAACACACACCCATACAATGCGCACCACCCCCTGATGTTTTTCTCACTCCTACTAGTGAATGTAATGTAACACACACCCATACAATGCGCACCTCCCCGTGATGTTTTTCTCACTCCTACTAGTGAATGTAATGTAACACACACCCATACAATGCGCACCACCACGTGATGTTTTTCTCACTCCTACTAGTGAATGTAATGTAACACACACCCATACAATGCGCACCAGCCCGTGATGTTTTTCTCACTCCTACTAGTGAATCTAATGTAACACACACCCATACAATGCGCACCACCACGTGATGTTTTTCTCACTCCTACTAGTGAATGTAATGTAACACACACCCATACAATGTGCACCAGCCCGTGATGTTTTTCTCACTCCTACTAGTGAATGTAATGTAACACACACCCATACAATGCGCACCACCCCGTGATGTTTTTCTCACTCCTACTAGTGAATGTAATGTAACACACACCCATACAATGCGCACCACCCCCTGATGTTTCTCTCACTCCTACTAGTGAATGTAATGTAACACACACCCATACAATGCGCACCACCCCGTGATGTTTTTCTCACTCCTACTAGTGAATGTAATGTAACACACACCCATACAATGCGCACCTCCCCGTGATGTTTTTCTCACTCCTACTAGTGAATGTAATGTAACACACACCCATACAATGCGCACCACCCCGTGATGTTTTTCTCACTCCTACTAGTGAATGTAATGTAACACACACCCATACAATGCGCACCACCCCGTGATGTTTTTCTCACTCCTAATAGTGAAAGTAATGTAACACAAACCCATACAATGCGCACCACCCCGTGATGTTTTTCTCACTCCTACTAGTGAATGTAATGTAACACACACCAATACAATGCGCACAACCCCGTGATGTTTTTCTCACTCCTACTAGTGAATCTAATGTAACACACACCCATACAATGTGCACGAACACGCGATGTTTTTCAGAAACCTATCCTACATTGCCACTGCATGTTCCCTGACCTCCCCATGCTGACCACCCCGCGGTGCTTTTCTCCATCCTACATTGCCACTCACTGCCTATTCTAATTCAGACCCTCCGATTCACACCACCCCGTGATGTTTTTCTCACTCCTACTAGTGAATGTAATGTTACACACACCCATACAATGCGCACCACCCCGTGATGTTTTTCTCACTCCTACTAGTGAATGTAATGTAACACACACCCATACAATGCGCACCACCCCGTGATGTTTTTCTCACTCCTACTAGTGAATCTAATGTAACACACACCCATACAATGCGCACCACCCCGTGATGTTTTTCTCACTCCTACTAGTGAATGTAATGTAACACACACCCATACAATGCGCACCACCCCGTGATGTTTTTCTCACTCCTACTAGTGAATCTAATGTAACACACACCCATACAATGCGCACCCACCCCGTGATGTTTTTCTCACTCCTACTAGTGAATGTAATGTAACACACACCCATACAATGCGCACCACACCGTGATGTTTTTTTCACTCCTACTAGTGGATGTAATGTAACACACACCCATACAATGCGCACCACCCCGTGATGTTTTTCTCACTCCTACTAGTGAATGTAATGTAACACACACCCATACAATGCGCACCACCCCGTGATGTTTTTCCCACTCCTACTAGTGATTGTAATGTAACACACACCCATACAATGCGCACCACCCCGTGATGTTTTTCTCACTCCTACTAGTGAATGTAATGTAACACACACCCATAAAATGCGCACCACCCCGGGATGTTTTTCTCACTCCTACTAGTGAATGTAATGTAACACACACCCATACAATGCGCACCACCCCATGATGTTTTTCTCACTCCTACTAGTAAATGTAATGTAACACACACCCATACAATGCGCACCACCCCGTGATGTTTTTCTCACTCCTACTAGTGAATCTAATGTAACACACACCCATACAATGCGCACCACCCCGTGATGTTTTTCTCACTCCTACTAGTGAATCTAATGTAACACACACCCATACAATGCGCACCACCCCGTGATGTTTTTCTCACTCCTACTAGTGAATCTAATGTAACACACACCCATACAATGCGCACCAGCCCGTGATGTTTTTCTCACTCCTACTAGTGAATCTAATGTAACACACACCCATACAATGCGCACCACCACGTGATGTTTTTCTCACTCCTACTAGTGAATGTAATGTAACACACACCCATACAATGCGCACCACCCCGTGATGTTTTTCTCACTCCTACTAGTGAATGTAATGTAACACACACCCATACAATGCGCACCTCCCCGTGATGTTTTTCTCACTCCTACTAGTGAATGTAATGTAACACACACCCATACAATGCGCACCACCCCGTGATGTTTTTCTCACTCCTACTAGTGAATGTAATGTAACACACACCCATACAATGCGCACCACCCCGTGATGTTTTTCTCACTCCTACTAGTGAATGTAATGTAACACACACCAATACAAGGCACACCACCCCGTGATGTTTTTCTCACTCCTACTAGTGAATGTAATGTAACACACACCCATACAATGCGCACCACCCCGTGATGTTTTTCTCACTCCTACTAGTGAATCTAATGTAACACACACCCATACAATGCGCACCACCCCGTGAGGTTTTTCTCACTCCTACTAGTGAATCTAATGTAACACACACCCATACAATGCGCACAACCCCGTGAGGTTTTTATCACTCCTACTGTTGAATGTAATGTAACACACACCCATACAATGCGCACCACCCCGTGATGTTTTTCTCACTCCTACTAGTGAATCTAATGTAACACACACCCATACAATGCGCACCAGCCCGTGATGTTTTTCTCACTCCTACTAGTGAATCTAATGTAACACACACCCATACAATGCGCACCACCACGTGATGTTTTTCTCACTCCTACTAGTGAATGTAATGTAACACACACCCATACAATGCGCACCACCCCGTGATGTTTTTCTCACTCCTACTAGTGAATGTAATGTAACACACACCCATACAATGCGCACCTCCCCGTGATGTTTTTCTCACTCCTACTAGTGAATGTAATGTAACACACACCCATACAATGCGCACCACCCCGTGATGTTTTTCTCACTCCTACTAGTGAATGTAATGTAACACACACCAATACAAGGCGCACCACCCCGTGATGTTTTTCTCACTCCTACTAGTGAATGTAATGTAACACACACCAATACAAGGCGCACCACCCCGTGATGTTTTTCTCACTCCTACTAGTGAATGTAATGTAACACACACCCATACAATGCGCACCACCCCGTGATGTTTTTCTCACTCCTACTAGTGAATGTAATGTAACACACACCAATACAAGGCGCACCACCCCGTGATGTTTTTCTCACTCCTACTAGTGAATGTAATGTAACACACACCCATACAATGCGCACCACCCCGTGATGTTTTTCTCACTCCTACTAGTGAATCTAATGTAACACACACCCATACAATGCGCACCACCCCGTGAGGTTTTTCTCACTCCTACTAGTGAATGTAATGTAACACACACCCATACAATGCGCACCACCCCGTGATGTTTTTCTCACTCCTACTAGTGAATCTAATGTAACACACACCCATACAATGCGCACCAGCCCGTGATGTTTTTCTCACTCCTAGTAGTGAATGTAATGTAACACACACCCATACAATTCGCACCACCCCGTGATGTTTTTCTCACTCCTACTAGTGAATGTAATGTAACACACACCCATACAATGCGCACCACCCCGTGATGTTTTTCTCACTCCTACTAGTGAATGTAATGTAACACACACCCATACAATGCGCACCACCCCGTGATGTTTTTCTCACTCCTACTAGTGAATATAATGTAACACACACCCATACAATGCGCACCACCCCGTGATGTTTTTCTCACTCCTACTAGTGAATGAAATGTAACACACACCCATACAATGCGCACCACCCCCTGATGTTTTTCTCACTCCTACTAGTGAATGTAATGTAACACACACCCATACAATGCGCACCTCCCCGTGATGTTTTTCTCACTCCTACTAGTGAATGTAATGTAACACACACCCATACAATGCGCACCACCCCGTGATGTTTTTCTCACTCCTACTAGTGAATATAATGTAACACACACCCATGCAATGCGCACCACCCCCTGATGTTTTTCTCACTCCTACTAGTGAATGTAATGTAACACACACCCATACAAGGCGCACCACCCCGTGATGTTTTTCTCACTCGTACTAGTGCATGTAATGTAACACACACCCATACAAGGCGCACCACCCCGTGATGTTTTTCTCACTCCTACTAGTGAATGTAATGTAACACACACCCATACAATGCGCACCACCCCGTGAAGTTTTTCTCACTCCTACTAGTGAATGTAATGTAACACACACCCATACAATGCGCACCACCCCGTGAGGTTTTTCTCACTCCTACTAGTGAATCTAATGTAACACAAACCCATACAATGCGCACCACCCCGTGATGTTTTTCTCACTCCTACTATTGAATGTAATGTAACACACACCCATACAGTGCGCACCACCCCGTGAGGTGTTTCTCACTCCTACTAGTGAATGTAATGTAAAACACACCCATACAATGCGCACCACCCCGTGATGTTTTTCTCACTCCTAGTAGTGAATGTAATGTAACACACACCCATACAATGCGCACCACCCCGTGATGTTTTTCTCACTCCTACTAGTGAATGTAATGTAACACACACCAGTACAATGCGCACCAGCCCGTGATTTTTTTCTCACTCCTACTAGTGAATCTAATGTAACACACACCCATACAATGCGCACGAACACGCGATGTTTTTCAGAAACCTATCCTACATTGCCACTGCATGTTCCGTGACCTCCCCATGCTGACCACCCCGCGGTGCTTTTCTCCATCCTACATTGCCACTCACTGCCTATTCTAATTCAGACCCTCTGATTCACACCACCCCGTGATGTTTTTCTCACTCCTACTAGTGAATGTAATGTTACACACACCCATACAATGCGCACCACCCCGTGATGTTTTTCTCACTCCTACTAGTGAATGTAATGTAACACACACCCATACAATGCGCACCACCCCGTGATGTTTTTCTCACTCCTACTAGTGAATGTAATGTAACACACACCCATACAATGCGCACCACCCCATGATGTTTTTCTCACTCCTACTAGTGAATGTAATGTAACACACACCCATACAATGCGCACCACCCCGTGATGTTTTTCTCACTCCTACTAGTGAATGTAATGTAACACACACCCATACAATGCGCACCACCCCGTGATGTTTTTCTCACTCCTACTAGTGAATGTAATGTAACACACACCCATACAATGCGCACCACCCCGTGATGTTTTTCTCACTCCTACTAGTGAATGTAATGTAACACACACCCATACAATGCGCACCACCCCGTGATGTTTTTCTCACTCCTACTAGTGAATCTAATGTAACACACACCCATACAATGTGCACCACCCCGTGATGTTTTTCTCACTCCTAATAGTGAATGTAATGTAACACACACCCATACAATGCGCACCACCCCGTGATGTTTTTCTCACTCCTACTAGTGAATGTAATGTAACACACACCCATACAATGCGCACCACCCCGTGATGTTTTTCTCACTCCTACTAGTGAATCTAATGTAACACACACCCTTACAATGCGCACGACCACGCGATGTTTTTCAGAAACCTATCCTACATTGCCACTGCATGATACCTGACCTCCCCATGCTGACCACCCCGCGGTGCTTTTCTCCATCCTACATTGCCACTCACTGCCTATTCTAATTCAGACCCTCCGATTCACACCACCCCGTGATGTTTTTCTCACTCCTACTAGTGAATGTAATGTTACACACACCCATACAATGCGCACCACCCCGTGATGTTTTTCTCACTCCTACTAGTGAATGTAATGTAACACACACCCATACAATGCGCACCACCCCGTGATGTTTTTCTCACTCCTACTAGTGAATGTAATGTAACACACACCCATACAATGCGCACCACCCCGTGATGTTTTTCTCACTCCTACTAGTGAATATAATGTAACACACACCCATACAATGCGCACCACTCCGTGATGTTTTTCTCACTCCTACTAGTGAATATAATGTAACACACACCCATACAATGCGCACCACCCCGTGATGTTTTTCTCACTCCTACTAGTGAATGAAATGTAACACACACCCATACAATGCGCACCACCCCCTGATGTTTTTCTCACTCCTACTAGTGAATGTAATGTAACACACACCCATACAATGCGCACCTCCCCGTGATGTTTTTCTCACTCCTACTAGTGAATGTAATGTAACACACACCCATACAATGCGCACCACCACGTGATGTTTTTCTCACTCCTACTAGTGAATGTAATGTAACACACACCCATACAATGCGCACCAGCCCGTGATGTTTTTCTCACTCCTACTAGTGAATCTAATGTAACACACACCCATACAATGCGCACCACCACGTGATGTTTTTCTCACTCCTACTAGTGAATGTAATGTAACACACACCCATACAATGTGCACCAGCCCGTGATGTTTTTCTCACTCCTACTAGTGAATGTAATGTAACACACACCCATACAATGCGCACCACCCCGTGATGTTTTTCTCACTCCTACTAGTGAATGTAATGTAACACACACCCATACAATGCGCACCACCCCCTGATGTTTCTCTCACTCCTACTAGTGAATGTAATGTAACACACACCCATACAATGCGCACCACCCCGTGATGTTTCTCTCACTCCTACTAGTGAATGTAATGTAACACACACCCATACAATGCGCACCTCCCCGTGATGTTTTTCTCACTCCTACTAGTGAATGTAATGTAACACACACCCATACAATGCGCACCACCCCGTGATGTTTTTCTCACTCCTACTAGTGAATGTAATGTAACACACACCCATACAATGCGCACCACCCCGTGATGTTTTTCTCACTCCTAATAGTGAAAGTAATGTAACACAAACCCATACAATGCGCACCACCCCGTGATGTTTTTCTCACTCCTACTAGTGAATGTAATGTAACACACACCAATACAATGCGCACAACCCCGTGATGTTTTTCTCACTCCTACTAGTGAATCTAATGTAACACACACCCATACAATGTGCACGAACACGCGATGTTTTTCAGAAACCTATCCTACATTGCCACTGCATGTTCCCTGACCTCCCCATGCTGACCACCCCGCGGTGCTTTTCTCCATCCTACATTGCCACTCACTGCCTATTCTAATTCAGACCCTCCGATTCACACCACCCCGTGATGTTTTTCTCACTCCTACTAGTGAATGTAATGTTACACACACCCATACAATGCGCACCACCCCGTGATGTTTTTCTCACTCCTACTAGTGAATATAATGTAACACACACCCATACAATGCGCACCACCCCGTGATGTTTTTCTCACTCCTACTAGTGAATCTAATGTAACACACACCCATACAATGCGCACCACCCCGTGATGTTTTTCTCACTCCTACTAGTGAATGTAATGTAACACACACCCATACAATGCGCACCACCCCGTGATGTTTTTCTCACTCCTACTAGTGAATCTAATGTAACACACACCCATACAATGCGCACCACCCCGTGATGTTTTTCTCACTCCTACTAGTGAATGTAATGTAACACACACCCATACAATGCGCACCACACCGTGATGTTTTTCTCACTCCTACTAGTGGATGTAATGTAACACACACCCATACAATGCGCACCACCCCGTGATGTTTTTCTCACTCCTACTAGTGAATGTAATGTAACACACACCCATACAATGCGCACCACCCCGTGATGTTTTTCTCACTCCTACTAGTGATTGTAATGTAACACACACCCATACAATGCGCACCACCCCGTGATGTTTTTCTCACTCCTACTAGTGAATGTAATGTAACACACACCCATACAATGCGCACCACCCCGGGATGTTTTTCTCACTCCTACTAGTGAATGTAATGTAACACACACCCATAAAATGCGCACCACCCCGTGATGTTTTTCTCACTCCTACTAGTAAATGTAATGTAACACACACCCATACAATGCGCACCACCCCGTGATGTTTTTCTCACTCCTACTAGTGAATCTAATGTAACACACACCCATACAATGCGCACCACCCCGTGATGTTTTTCTCACTCCTACTAGTGAATCTAATGTAACACACACCCATACAATGCGCACCACCCCGTGATGTTTTTCTCACTCCTACTAGTGAATCTAATGTAACACACACCCATACAATGCGCACCAGCCCGTGATGTTTTTCTCACTCCTACTAGTGAATCTAATGTAACACACACCCATACAATGCGCACCACCACGTGATGTTTTTCTCACTCCTACTAGTGAATGTAATGTAACACACACCCATACAATGCGCACCACCCCGTGATGTTTTTCTCACTCCTACTAGTGAATGTAATGTAACACACACCCATACAATGCGCACCTCCCCGTGATGTTTTTCTCACTCCTACTAGTGAATGTAATGTAACACACACCCATACAATGCGCACCACCCCGTGATGTTTTTCTCACTCCTACTAGTGAATGTAATGTAACACACACCCATACAATGCGCACCACCCCGTGATGTTTTTCTCACTCCTACTAGTGAATGTAATGTAACACACACCAATACAAGGCGCACCACCCCGTGATGTTTTTCTCACTCCTACTAGTTAATGTAATGTAACACACACCCATACAATGCGCACCACCCCTTGATGTTTTTCTCACTCCTACTAGTGAATATAATGTAAAACACACCCATACAATGCGCACCACCCCGTGATGTTTTTCTCACTCCTACTAGTGAATCTAATGTAACACACACCCATACAATGCGCACCACCCCGTGAGGTTTTTCTCACTCCTACTAGTGAATCTAATGTAACACACACACCCATACAATGCGCACAACCCCGTGAGGTTTTTATCACTCCTACTATTGAATGTAATGTAACACACACCCATACAATGCGCACCACCCCGTGATGTTTTTCTCACTCCTACTAGTGAATCTAATGTAACACACACCCATACAATGCGCACCAGCCCGTGATGTTTTTCTCACTCCTACTAGTGAATCTAATGTAACACACACCCATACAATGCGCACCACCACGTGATGTTTTTCTCACTCCTACTAGTGAATGTAATGTAACACACACCCATACAATGCGCACCTCCCCGTGATGTTTTTCTCACTCCTACTAGTGAATGTAATGTAACACACACCCATACAATGCGCACCTCCCCGTGATGTTTTTCTCACTCCTACTAGTGAATGTAATGTAACACACACCCATACAATGCGCACCACCCCGTGATGTTTTTCTCACTCCTACTAGTGAATGTAATGTAACACACACCAATACAAGGCGCACCACCCCGTGATGTTTTTCTCACTCCTACTAGTGAATGTAATGTAACACACACCAATACAAGGCGCACCACCCCGTGATGTTTTTCTCACTCCTACTAGTGAATGTAATGTAACACACACCCATACAATGCGCACCACCCCGTGATGTTTTTCTCACTCCTACTAGTGAATGTAATGTTAAACACACCCATACAATGCGCACCACCCCGTGATGTTTTTCTCACTCCTACTAGTGAATGTAATGTAACACACACCCATACAATGCGCACCACCCCTTGATGTTTTTCTCACTCCTACTAGTGAATATAATGTAAAACACACCCATACAATGCGCACCACCCCGTGATGTTTTTCTCACTCCTACTAGTGAATGAAATGTAACACACACCCATACAATGCGCACCACCCCGTGATGTTTTTCTCACTCCTACTAGTGAATGTAATGTAACACACACCCATACAATGCGCACCACACCGTGATGTTTTTCTCACTCCTACTAGTGGATGTAATGTAACACACACCCATACAATGCGCACCACCCCGTGATGTTTTTCTCACTCCTACTAGTGAATGTAATGTAACACACACCCATACAATGCGCACCACCCCGTGATGTTTTTCTCACTCCTACTAGTGATTGTAATGTAACACACACCCATACAATGCGCACCACCCCGTGATGTTTTTCTCACTCCTACTAGTGAATGTAATGTAACACACACCCATACAATGCGCACCACCCCGGGATGTTTTTCTCACTCCTACTAGTGAATGTAATGTAACACACACCCATACAATGCGCACCACCCCGTGATGTTTTTCTCACTCCTACTAGTAAATGTAATGTAACACACACCCATACAATGCGCACCACCCCGTGATGTTTTTCTCACTCCTACTAGTGAATCTAATGTAACACACACCCATACAATGCGCACCACCCCGTGATGTTTTTCTCACTCCTACTAGTGAATCTAATGTAACACACACCCATACAATGCGCACCACCCCGTGATGTTTTTCTCACTCCTACTAGTGAATCTAATGTAACACACACCCATACAATGCGCACCAGCCCGTGATGTTTTTCTCACTCCTACTAGTGAATCTAATGTAACACACACCCATACAATGCGCACCACCACGTGATGTTTTTCTCACTCCTACTAGTGAATGTAATGTAACACACACCCATACAATGCGCACCACCCCGTGATGTTTTTCTCACTCCTACTAGTGAATGTAATGTAACACACACCCATACAATGCGCACCTCCCCGTGATGTTTTTCTCACTCCTACTAGTGAATGTAATGTAACACACACCCATACAATGCGCACCACCCCGTGATGTTTTTCTCACTCCTACTAGTGAATGTAATGTAACACACACCCATACAATGCGCACCACCCCGTGATGTTTTTCTCACTCCTACTAGTGAATGTAATGTAACACACACCAATACAAGGCGCACCACCCCGTGATGTTTTTCTCACTCCTACTAGTTAATGTAATGTAACACACACCCATACAATGCGCACCACCCCGTGATGTTTTTCTCACTCCTACTAGTGAATCTAATGTAACACACACCCATACAATGCGCACCACCCCGTGAGGTTTTTCTCACTCCTACTAGTGAATCTAATGTAACACACACACCCATACAATGCGCACAACCCCGTGAGGTTTTTATCACTCCTACTATTGAATGTAATGTAACACACACCCATACAATGCGCACCACCCCGTGATGTTTTTCTCACTCCTACTAGTGAATCTAATGTAACACACACCCATACAATGCGCACCAGCCCGTGATGTTTTTCTCACTCCTACTAGTGAATCTAATGTAACACACACCCATACAATGCGCACCACCACGTGATGTTTTTCTCACTCCTACTAGTGAATGTAATGTAACACACACCCATACAATGCGCACCTCCCCGTGATGTTTTTCTCACTCCTACTAGTGAATGTAATGTAACACACACCCATACAATGCGCACCTCCCCGTGATGTTTTTCTCACTCCTACTAGTGAATGTAATGTAACACACACCCATACAATGCGCACCACCCCGTGATGTTTTTCTCACTCCTACTAGTGAATGTAATGTAACACACACCAATACAAGGCGCACCACCCCGTGATGTTTTTCTCACTCCTACTAGTGAATGTAATGTAACACACACCAATACAAGGCGCACCACCCCGTGATGTTTTTCTCACTCCTACTAGTGAATGTAATGTAACACACACCCATACAATGCGCACCACCCCGTGATGTTTTTCTCACTCCTACTAGTGAATGTAATGTTAAACACACCCATACAATGCGCACCACCCCGTGATGTTTTTCTCACTCCTACTAGTGAATGTAATGTAACACACACCCATACAATGCGCACCACCCCTTGATGTTTTTCTCACTCCTACTAGTGAATATAATGTAAAACACACCCATACAATGCGCACCACCCCGTGATGTTTTTCTCACTCCTACTAGTGAATGAAATGTAACACACACCCATACAATGCGCACCACCCCCTGATGTTTTTCTCACTCCTACTAGTGAATGTAATGTAACACACACCCATACAATGCGCACCACCCCGTGATGTTTTTCTCACTCCTACTAGTGAATGTAATGTAACACACACCCATACAATGCGCACCTCCCCGTGATGTTTTTCTCACTCCTACTAGTGAATGTAATGTAACACACACCCATACAATTCGCACCACCCCGTGATGTTTTTCTCACTCCTACTAGTGAATGTAATGTAACACACACCCATACAATGCGCACCACCCCGTGAGGTTTTTCTCACTCCTACTAGTGAATGTAATGTAAAACACACCCATACAATGCACACCACCCCGTGATGTTTTTCTCACTCCTACTAGTGAATGTAATGTAACACACACCCATACAATGCGCACCACCCCGTGATGTTTTTCTCACTCCTACTAGTGAATCTAATGTAACACACACCCATACAATGCGCACCAGCCCGTGATGTTTTTCTCACTCCTACTAGTGAATGTAATGTAACACACACCCATACAATGCGCACCACCACGTGATGTTTTTCTTACTCCTACTAGTGAATGTAATGTAACACACACCCATACAATGCGCACCACCCCGTGATGTTTTTCTCACTCCTACTAGTGAATCTAATGTAACACACACCCATACAATGCGCACCAGCCCGTGATGTTTTTCTCACTCCTACTAGTGAATGTAATGTAACACACACCCATACAATGCGCACCACCACGTGATGTTTTTCTCACTCCTACTAGTGAATGTAATGTAACACACACCCATACAATGCGCACCACCCCGTGATGTTTTTCTCACTCCTACTAGTGAATATAATGTAACACACACCCATACAATGCGCACCACCCCGTGATGTTTTTCTCACTCCTACTAGTGAATGAAATGTAACACACACCCATACAATGCGCACCACCCCCTGATGTTTTTCTCACTCCTACTAGTGAATGTAATGTAACACACACCCATACAATGCGCACCTCCCCGTGATGTTTTTCTCACTCCTACTAGTGAATGTAATGTAACACACACCCATACAATGCGCACCACCCCGTGATGTTTTTCTCACTCCTACTAGTGAATATAATGTAACACACACCCATGCAATGCGCACCACCCCCTGATGTTTTTCTCACTCCTACTAGTGAATGTAATGTAACACACACCCATACAAGGCGCACCACCCCGTGATGTTTTTCTCACTCGTACTAGTGCATGTAATGTAACACACACCCATACAAGGCGCACCACCCCGTGATGTTTTTCTCACTCCTACTAGTGAATGTAATGTAACACACACCCATACAATGCGCACCACCCCGTGAAGTTTTTCTCACTCCTACTAGTGAATGTAATGTAACACACACCCATACAATGCGCACCACCCCGTGAGGTTTTTCTCACTCCTACTAGTGAATCTAATGTAACACAAACCCATACAATGCGCACCACCCCGTGATGTTTTTCTCACTCCTACTATTGAATGTAATGTAACACACACCCATACAGTGCGCACCACCCCGTGAGGTGTTTCTCACTCCTACTAGTGAATGTAATGTAAAACACACCCATACAATGCGCACCACCCCGTGATGTTTTTCTCACTCCTAGTAGTGAATGTAATGTAACACACACCCATACAATGCGCACCACCCCGTGATGTTTTTCTCACTAATAGTAGTGAATGTACTGTAACACAGACCCATACAATGCGCACCACCCCGTGATGTTTTTCTCACTCCTACTAGTGAATCTAATGTAACACACACCCAAACAATGCGCACCACCCCGCGATGTTTTTCAGAAACCTATCCTACATTGCCACTGCATGTTCCCTGACCTCCCCATGCTGACCAGCCCGCGGTGCTTTTCTCCATCCTACATTGCCACTAACTGCCTATCCTAATTCAGACCCTCCGATTCACACCACCCCGTGATGTTTTTCTCACTCCTAGTAGTGAATGTAATGTAACACACACCCAAACAATGCGCACCACCCCGTGATGTTTTTCTCACTCCTACTAGTGAATGTAATATAACACACACCCATACAATGCGCACCACCCCGTGATGTTTTTCTCACTCCTACTAGTGAATCTAATGTAACACACACCCATACAATGCGCACCACCCCGTGATGTTTTTCTCACTCCTACTAGTGATTGTAATGTAACACACACCCAAACAATGCGCACCACCCCGTGATGTTTTTCTCACTCCTACTAGTGAATGTAATGTAACACACACCCATACAATGCGCACCACCCCGTGATGTTTTTCTCACTCCTACTAGTGAATGTAATGTAACACACACCCATACAATGCGAACCACCCCGTGATGTTTTTCTCATTCCTACTAGTGAATGTAATATAACACACACCCATACAATGCGCACCACCCCGTGATGTTTTTCTCACTCCTACTAGTGAATCTAATGTAACACACACCCATACAATGCGCACCACCCCGTGATGTTTTTCTCACTCCTACTAGTGAATGTAATGTAACACACACCAGTACAATGCGCACCAGCCCGTGATTTTTTTCTCACTCCTACTAGTGAATCTAATGTAACACACACCCATACAATGTGCACGAACACGCGATGTTTTTCAGAAACCTATCCTACATTGCCACTGCATGTTCCGTGACCTCCCCATGCTGACCACCCCGCGGTGCTTTTCTCCATCCTACATTGCCACTCACTGCCTATTCTAATTCAGACCCTCCGATTCACACCACCCCGTGATGTTTTTCTCACTCCTACTAGTGAATGTAATGTTACACACACCCATACAATGCGCACCACCCCGTGATATTTTTCTCACTCCTACTAGTGAATGTAATGTAACACACACCCATACAATGCGCACCACCCCGTGATGTTTTTCTCACTCCTACTAGTGAATGTAATGTAACACACACCCATACAATGCGCACCACCCCATGATGTTTTTCTCACTCCTACTAGTGAATGTAATGTAACACACACCCATACAATGCGCACCACCCCGTGATGTTTTTCTCACTCCTACTAGTGAATGTAATGTAACACACACCCATACAATGCGCACCACCCCGTGATGTTTTTCTCACTCCTACTAGTGAATGTAATGTAACACACACCCATACAATGCGCACCACCCCGTGATGTTTTTCTCACTCCTACTAGTGAATGTAATGTAACACACACCCATACAATGCGCACCACCCCGTGATGTTTTTCTCACTCCTACTAGTGAATGTAATGTAACACACACCCATACAATGCGCACCACCCCGTGATGTTTTTCTCACTCCTACTAGTGAATCTAATGTAACACACACCCATACAATGCGCACCACCCCGTGATGTTTTTCTCACTCCTAATAGTGAATGTAATGTAACACACACCCATACAATGCGCACCACCCCGTGATGTTTTTCTCACTCCTACTAGTGAATGTAATGTAACACACACCCATACAATGCGCACCACCCCGTGATGTTTTTCTCACTCCTACTAGTGAATCTAATGTAACACACACCCTTACAATGCGCACGACCACGCGATGTTTTTCAGAAACCTATCCTACATTGCCACTGCATGTTACCTGACCTCCCCATGCTGACCACCCCGCGGTGCTTTTCTCCATCCTACATTGCCACTCACTGCCTATTCTAATTCAGACCCTCCGATTCACACCACCCCGTGATGTTTTTCTCACTCCTACTAGTGAATGTAATGTTACACACACCCATACAATGCGCACCACCCCGTGATGTTTTTCTCACTCCTACTAGTGAATGTAATGTAACACACACCCATATAATGCGCACCACCCCGTGATGTTTTTCTCACTCCTACTAGTGAATGTAATGTAACACACACCCATACAATGCGCACCACCCCGTGATGTTTTTCTCACTCCTACTAGTGAATGTAATGTAACACACACCCATACAATGCGCACCACTCCGTGATGTTTTTCTCACTCCTACTAGTGAATGTAATGTAACACACACCCATACAATGCGCACCACCCCGTGATGTTTTTCTCACTCCTACTAGTGAATGTAATGTAACACACACCCATACAATGCGCACCACCCCGTGATGTTTTTCTCACTCCTACTAGTGAATGTAATATAACACACACCCATACAATGCGCACCACCCCGTGATGTTTTTCTCACTCCTACTAGTGAATCTAATGTAACACACACCCATACAATGCGCACCACCCCGTGATGTTTTTCTCACTCCTACTAGTGAATCTAATGTAACACACACCCATACAATGCGCACCACACCGTGATGTTTTTCTCACTCCTACTATTGAATCTAATGTAACACACACCCATACAATGCGCACCAGCCCGTGATGTTTTTCTCACTCCTACTAGTGAATCTAATGTAACACACACCCATACAATGCGCACCACCACGTGATGTTTTTCTCACTCTTACTAGTGAATGTAATGTAACACACACCCATACAATGCGCACCAGCCCGTGATGTTTTTCTCACTCCTACTAGTGAATGTAATGTAACACACACCCATACAATGCACACCACCCCGTGATGTTTTTCTCACTCCTACTAGTGAATGTAATGTAACACACACCCATACAATGCGCACCACCCCCTGATGTTTCTCTCACTCCTACTAGTGAATGTAATGTAACACACACCCATACAATGCGCACCACCCCGTGATGTTTTTCTCACTCCTACTAGTGAATGTAATGTAACACACACCCATACAATGCGCACCTCCCCGTGATGTTTTTCTCACTCCTACTAGTGAATGTAATGTAACACACACCCATACAATGCGCACCACCCCGTGATGTTTTTCTCACTCCTACTAGTGAATGTAATGTAACACACACCCATACAATGCGCACCACCCCGTGATGTTTTTCTCACTCCTAATAGTGAAAGTAATGTAACACAAACCCATACAATGCGCACCACCCCGTGATGTTTTTCTCACTCCTAATAGTGAATGTAATGTAACACACACCAATACAATGCGCACCACCCCGTGATGTTTTTCTCACTCCTACTAGTGAATCTAATGTAACACACACCCATACAATGTGCACGAACACGCGATGTTTTTCAGAAACCTATCCTACATTGCCACTGCATGTTCCCTGACCTCCCCATGCTGACCACCCCGCGGTGCTTTTCTCCATCCTACATTGCCACTCACTGCCTATTCTAATTCAGACCCTCCGATTCACACCACCCCGTGATGTTTTTCTCACTCCTACTAGTGAATGTAATGTTACACACACCCATACAATGCGCACCACCCCGTGATGTTTTTCTCACTCCTACTAGTGAATGTAATGTAACACACACCCATACAATGCGCACCACCCCGTGATGTTTTTCTCACTCCTACTAGTGAATGTAATGTAACACACACCCATACAATGCGCACCACCCTGTGATGTTTTTCTCACTCCTACTAGTGAATGTAATGTAACACACACCCATACAATGCGCACCACCCCGTGATGTTTTTCTCACTCCTACTAGTGAATCTAATGTAACACACACCCATACAATGAGCACCACCCCGTGATGTTTTTCTCACTCCTACTAGTGAATGTAATGTAACACACACCCATACAATGCGCACCACCCCGTGATGTTTTTCTCACTCCTACTAGTGAATCTAATGTAACACACACCCATACAATGCGCACCACCCCGTGATGTTTTTCTCACTCCTACTAGTGGATGTAATGTAACACACACCCATACAATGCGCACCACACCGTGCTGTTTTTCTCACTCCTACTAGTGGATGTAATGTAACACACACCCATACAATGCGCACCACCCCGTGATGTTTTTCTCACTCCTACTAGTGAATGTAATGTAACACACACCCATACAATGCGCACCACCCCGTGATGTTTTTCTCACTCCTACTAGTGATTGTAATGTAACACACACCCATACAATGCGCACCACCCCGTGATGTTTTTCTCACTCCTACTAGTGAATGTAATGTAACACACACCCATACAATGCGCACCACCCCGGGATGTTTTTCTCACTCCTACTAGTGAATGTAATGTAACACACACCCATACAATGCGCACCACCCCGTGATGTTTTTCTCACTCCTACTAGTAAATGTAATGTAACACACACCCATACAATGCGCACCACCCCGTGATGTTTTTCTCACTCCTACTAGTGAATCTAATGTAACACACACCCATACAATGCGCACCACCCCGTGATGTTTTTCTCACTCCTACTAGTGAATCTAATGTAACACACACCCATACAATGCGCACCACCCCGTGATGTTTTTCTCACTCCTACTAGTGAATCTAATGTAACACACACCCATACAATGCGCACCAGCCCGTGATGTTTTTCTCACTCCTACTAGTGAATCTAATGTAACACACACCCATACAATGCGCACCACCACGTGATGTTTTTCTCACTCCTACTAGTGAATGTAATGTAACACACACCCATACAATGTGCACCAGCCCGTGATGTTTTTCTCACTCCTACTAGTGAATGTAATGTAACACACACCCATACAATGCACACCACCCCGTGATGTTTTTCTCACTCCTACTAGTGAATGTAATGTAACACACACCCATACCATGCGCACCACCCCCTGATGTTTTTCTCACTCCTACTAGTGAATGTAATGTAACACACACCCATACAATGCGCACCACCCCGTGATGTTTTTCTCACTCCTACTAGTGAATGTAATGTAACACACACCCATACAATGCGCACCTCCCCGTGATGTTTTTGTCACTCCTACTAGTGAATGTAATGTAACACACACCCATACAATGCGCACCACCCCGTGATGTTTTTCTCACTCCTACTAGTGAATGTAATGTAACACACACCCATACAATGCGCACCACGCCGTGATGTTTTTCTCACTCCTAATAGTGAATGTAATGTAACACACACCCATACAAGGCGCACCACCCCGTGATGTTTTTCTCACTCCTACTACTGAATGTAATGTAACACACACCCATACAAGGCGCACCACCCCGTGATGTTTTTCTCACTCCTACTAGTGAATGTAATGTAACACACACCCATACAAGGCGCACCACCCCGTGATGTTTTTCTCACTCCTACTAGTGAATCTAATGTAACACACACCCATACAATGCGCACCACCCCGTGAGGTTTTTCTCACTCCTACTAGTGAATGTAATGTAACACACACCCATACAATGCGCACCACCCCGTGATGTTTTTCTCACTAATAGTAGTGAATGTAATGTAACACAGACCCATACAATGCGGACCACCCCGTGACGTTTGTCTCACTCCTAATAGTGAATCTAATGTAACACACACCCAAACAATGCGCACCACTCCGCGATGTTTTTCAGAAACCAATCCTACATTGCCACTGCATGTTCCCTGACCTCCCCATGCTGACCAGCCCTCGGTGCTTTTCTCCATCCTACATTGCCACTAACTGCCTATCCTAATTCAGACCCTCCGATTCACACCACCCCGTGATGTTTTTCTCACTCCTAGTAGTGAATGTAATGTAACACACACCCAAACAATGCGCACCACCCCGTGATGTTTTTCTCACTCCTACTAGTGAATGTAATGTAACACACACCCGTACAATGCGCACCACCCCGTGATGTTTTTCTCACTCCTACTAGTGAATGTAATATAACACACACCCATACAATGCGCACCACCCCGTGATGTTTTTCTCACTCCTACTAGTGAATCTAATGTAACACACACCCATACAATGCGCACCACCCCGTGATGTTTTTCTCACTCCTACTAGTGATTGTAATGTAACACACACCCATACAATGCGCACCACCCCGTGATGTTTTTCTCACTCCTACTAGTGAATGTAATGTAACACACACCCATACAATGCGCACCACCCCGTGATGTTTTTCTCACTCCTACTAGTGAATGTAATGTAACACACACCCATACAATGCGCACCACCCCGTGATGTTTTTCTCACTCCTACTAGTGAATGTAATGTAACACACACCCATACAATGCGCACCACCCCGTGATGTTTTTCTCACACCTACTAGTGAATGTAATGTAACACACACCCATTCAATGTGCACCACCCCGTGATGTTTTTCTCACTCCTACTAGTGAATGTAATGTAACACACACCCATACAATGCGCACCACCCCGTGATGTTTTTCTCACTCCTACTAGTTTATGTAATGTAACACACACCCATACAATGCGCACCACCCCGTGATGTTTTTCTCTCTCCTACTAGTGAATCTAATGTAACACACACCCATACAATGCGCACCACCCCGTGATGTTTTTCTCACTCCTACTAGTGAATGTAATGTAACACACACCCATACAATGCGCACCTCCCCGTGATGTTTTTCTCACTCCTACTAGTGAATGTAATGTAACACACACCCATACAATGCGCACCACCCCGTGATGTTTTTCTCACTCCTACTAGTGAATGTAATGTAACACACAACCATACAATGCGCACCACGCCGTGATGTTTTTCTCACTCCTAATAGTGAATGTAATGTAACACACACCCATACAAGGCGCACCACCCCGTGATGTTTTTCTCACTCCTACTAGTGAATGTAATGTAACACACACCCATACAAGGCGCACCACCCCGTGATGTTTTTCTCACTCCTACTAGTGAATGTAATGTAACACACACCCATACAATGCGCACCACGCCGTGATGTTTTTCTCACTCCTACTAGTGAATCTAATGTAACACACACCCATACAATGCGCACCACCCCGTGATGTTTTTCTCACTAATAGTAGTGAATGTAATGTAACACAGACCCATACAATGCGGACCACCCCGTGACGTTTTTCTCACTCCTAATAGTGAATCTAATGTAACACACACCCAAACAATGCGCACCACTCCGCGATGTTTTTCAGAAACCAATCCTACATTGCCACTGCATGTTCCCTGACCTCCCCATGCTGACCAGCCCGCGGTGCTTTTCTCCATCCTACATTGCCACTAACTGCCTATCCTAATTCAGACCCTCCGATTCACACCACCCCGTGATGTTTTTCTCACTCCTAGTAGTGAATGTAATGTAACACACACCCAAACAATACGCACCACCCCGTGATGTTTTTCTCACTCCTACTAGTGATTGTAATGTAACACACACCCATACAATGCGCACCACCCCGTGATGTTTTTCTCACTCCTACTAGTGAATGTAATGTAACACACACCCATACAATGCGCACCACCCCGTGATGTTTTTCTCACTCCTACTAGTTTATGTAATGTAACACACACCCATACAATGCGCACCACCCCGTGATGTTTTTCTCTCTCCTACTAGTGAATCTAATGTAACACACACCCATACAATGCGCACCACCCCGTGATGTTTTTCTCACTCCTACTAGTGAATGTAATGTAACACACACCCATACAATGCGCACCTCCCCGTGATGTTTTTCTCACTCCTACTAGTGAATGTAATGTAACACACACCCATACAATGCGCACCACCCCGTGATGTTTTTCTCACTCCTACTAGTGAATGTAATGTAACACACAACCATACAATGCGCACCACGCCGTGATTTTTTTCTCACTCCTAATAGTGAATGTAATGTAACACACACCCATACAAGGCGCACCACCCCGTGATGTTTTTCTCACTCCTACTAGTGAATGTAATGTAACACACACCCATACAAGGCGCACCACCCCGTGATGTTTTTCTCACTCCTACTAGTGAATGTAATGTAACACACACCCATACAATGCGCACCACCCCGTGATGTTTTTCTCACTCCTACTAGTGAATGTAATGTAACACACACCCATACAATGCGCACCACCCCGTGATGTTTTTCTCACTAATAGTAGTGAATGTAATGTAACACAGACCCATACAATGCGGACCACCCCGTGACGTTTTTCTCACTCCTAATAGTGAATCTAATGTAACACACACCCAAACAATGCGCACCACTCCGCGATGTTTTTCAGAAACCAATCCTACATTGCCACTGCATGTTCCCTGACCTCCCCATGCTGACCAGCCCGCGGTGCTTTTCTCCATCCTACATTGCCACTAACTGCCTATCCTAATTCAGACCCTCCGATTCACACCACCCCGTGATGTTTTTCTCACTCCTAGTAGTGAATGTAATGTAACACACAACCATACAATGCGCACCACGCCGTGATGTTTTTCTCACTCCTACTAGTGATTGTAATGTAACACACACCCATACAATGCGCACCACCCCGTGATGTTTTTCTCACTCCTACTAGTGAATGTAATGTAACACACACCCATACAATGCGCACCACCCTCTGATGTTTTTCTCACTCCTACTAGTGAATGTAATGTAACACACACCCATACAATGCACACCACCCCGTGAAGTTTTTCTCACTCCTAATAGTGTATGTAATGTAACACCCACCCATACAATGCGCACCACCCCGTGATGTTTTTCTCACTCCTACTAGTGAATGGAATGTAACACACACCCATACAATGCGCACCACCCCGTGATGTTTTTCTCACTCCTACTAGTGAATGTAATGTAACACACACCCATACAATGCGCACCACCCCGTGATGTTTTTCTCACACCTACTAGTGAATGTAATGTAACACACACCCATTCAATGCGCACCACCCCGTGATGTTTTTCTCACTTCTACTAGTGAATGTAATGTAACACACACCCATACAATGCGCACCACCCCGTGATGTTTTTCTCACTCCTACTAGTTTATGTAATGTAACACACACCCATACAATGCGCACCACCCCGTGATGTTTTTCTCTCTCCTACTAGTGAATCTAATGTAACACACACCCATACAATGCGCACCACCCCGTGATGTTTTTCTCACTCCTACTAGTGAATCTAATGTAACACACACCCATACAATGCGCACCACCCCGTGATGTTTTTCTCACTCCTACTAGTGAATCTAATGTAACACACACCCATACAATGTGCACGACCACGCGATGCTTTTCAGAAACCTATCCTACATTGCCACTGCATGTTCCCTGACCTCCCCATGCTGACCACCCCGCGGTGCTTTTCTCCATCCTACATTGCCACTCACGGCCTATCCTAATTCAGACCCTCCGATTCACACCACCCCGTGATGTTTTTCTCACTCCTACTAGTGAATGTAATGTAACACACACCCTTACAATGCGCACCACCCTGTGATGTTTTTCTTACTCCTACTAGTGAATGTAATGTAACACACACCCATACAATGCACACCACCCCGTGAAGTTTTTCTCACTCCTAATAGTGTATGTAATGTAACACCCACCCATACAATGCGCACCACCCCGTGATGTTTTTCTCACTCCTACTAGTGAATGGAATGTAACACACACCCATACAATGCGCACCACCCCGTGATGTTTTTCTCACTCCTACTAGTGAATGTAATGTAACACACACCCATACAATGCGCACCACCCCGTGATGTTTTTCTCACACCTACTAGTGAATGTAATGTAACACACACCCATTCAATGCGCACCACCCCGTGATGTTTTTCTCACTCCTACTAGTGAATGTAATGTAACACACACCCATACAATGCGCACCACCCCGTGATGTTTTTCTCACTCCTACTAGTTTATGTAATGTAACACACACCCATACAATGCGCACCACCCCGTGATGTTTTTCTCTCTCCTACTAGTGAATCTAATGTAACACACACCCATACAATGCGCACCACCCCGTGATGTTTTTCTCACTCCTACTAGTGAATGTAATGTAACACACACCCATACAATGCGCACCTCCCCGTGATGTTTTTCTCACTCCTACTAGTGAATGTAATGTAACACACACCCATACAATGCGCACCACCCCGTGATGTTTTTCTCACTCCTACTAGTGAATGTAATGTAACACACACCCATACAATGCGCACCACGCCGTGATGTTTTTCTCACTCCTAATAGTGAATGTAATGTAACACACACCCATATAAGGCGCACCACCCCGTGATGTTTTTCTCACTCCTACTAGTGAATGTAATGTAACACACACCCATACAAGGCGCACCACCCCGTGATGTTTTTCTGACTCCTACTAGTGAATGTAATGTAACACACACCCATACAATGCGCACCACCCCGTGATGTTTTTCTCACTAATAGTAGTGAATGTAATGTAACACAGACCCATACAATGCGCACCACCCCGTGATGTTTTTCTCACTCCTACTAGTGAATGTAATGTAACACACACCCATACAATGCGCACCTCCCCGTGATGTTTTTGTCACTCCTACTAGTGAATGTAATGTAACACACACCCATACAATGCGCACCACCCCGTGATGTTTTTCTCACTCCTACTAGTGAATGTAATGTAACACACACCCATACAATGCGCACCACGCCGTGATGTTTTTCTCACTCCTAATAGTGAATGTAATGTAACACACACCCATACAAGGCGCACCACCCCGTGATGTTTTTCTCACTCCTACTACTGAATGTAATGTAACACACACCCATACAAGGCGCACCACCCCGTGATGTTTTTCTCACTCCTACTAGTGAATGTAATGTAACACACACCCATACAAGGCGCACCACCCCGTGATGTTTTTCTCACTCCTACTAGTGAATCTAATGTAACACACACCCATACAATGCGCACCACCCCGTGAGGTTTTTCTCACTCCTACTAGTGAATGTAATGTAACACACACCCATACAATGCGCACCACCCCGTGATGTTTTTCTCACTAATAGTAGTGAATGTAATGTAACACAGACCCATACAATGCGGACCACCCCGTGACGTTTGTCTCACTCCTAATAGTGAATCTAATGTAACACACACCCAAACAATGCGCACCACTCCGCGATGTTTTTCAGAAACCAATCCTACATTGCCACTGCATGTTCCCTGACCTCCCCATGCTGACCAGCCCTCGGTGCTTTTCTCCATCCTACATTGCCACTAACTGCCTATCCTAATTCAGACCCTCCGATTCACACCACCCCGTGATGTTTTTCTCACTCCTAGTAGTGAATGTAATGTAACACACACCCAAACAATGCGCACCACCCCGTGATGTTTTTCTCACTCCTACTAGTGAATGTAATGTAACACACACCCGTACAATGCGCACCACCCCGTGATGTTTTTCTCACTCCTACTAGTGAATGTAATATAACACACACCCATACAATGCGCACCACCCCGTGATGTTTTTCTCACTCCTACTAGTGAATCTAATGTAACACACACCCATACAATGCGCACCACCCCGTGATGTTTTTCTCACTCCTACTAGTGATTGTAATGTAACACACACCCATACAATGCGCACCACCCCGTGATGTTTTTCTCACTCCTACTAGTGAATGTAATGTAACACACACCCATACAATGCGCACCACCCCGTGATGTTTTTCTCAC
Source organism: Cavia porcellus (assembly GCF_034190915.1). Lineage (NCBI taxonomy): Eukaryota > Metazoa > Chordata > Mammalia > Rodentia > Caviidae > Cavia > Cavia porcellus. The sequence continues at coordinate 97,202 of NW_026947680.1, read as the reverse complement.
TCCTACTAGTGAATGTAATGTAACACACACCCATACAATGCGCACCACCCCGTGATGTTTTTCTCACTCCTACTAGTGAATGTAATGTAACACACACCCATACAATGCGCACCACCCCGTGATGTTTTTCTCACACCTACTAGTGAATGTAATGTAACACACACCCATTCAATGTGCACCACCCCGTGATGTTTTTCTCACTCCTACTAGTGAATGTAATGTAACACACACCCATACAATGCGCACCACCCCGTGATGTTTTTCTCACTCCTACTAGTTTATGTAATGTAACACACACCCATACAATGCGCACCACCCCGTGATGTTTTTCTCTCTCCTACTAGTGAATCTAATGTAACACACACCCATACAATGCGCACCACCCCGTGATGTTTTTCTCACTCCTACTAGTGAATGTAATGTAACACACACCCATACAATGCGCACCTCCCCGTGATGTTTTTCTCACTCCTACTAGTGAATGTAATGTAACACACACCCATACAATGCGCACCACCCCGTGATGTTTTTCTCACTCCTACTAGTGAATGTAATGTAACACACAACCATACAATGCGCACCACGCCGTGATGTTTTTCTCACTCCTAATAGTGAATGTAATGTAACACACACCCATACAAGGCGCACCACCCCGTGATGTTTTTCTCACTCCTACTAGTGAATGTAATGTAACACACACCCATACAAGGCGCACCACCCCGTGATGTTTTTCTCACTCCTACTAGTGAATGTAATGTAACACACACCCATACAATGCGCACCACGCCGTGATGTTTTTCTCACTCCTACTAGTGAATCTAATGTAACACACACCCATACAATGCGCACCACCCCGTGATGTTTTTCTCACTAATAGTAGTGAATGTAATGTAACACAGACCCATACAATGCGGACCACCCCGTGACGTTTTTCTCACTCCTAATAGTGAATCTAATGTAACACACACCCAAACAATGCGCACCACTCCGCGATGTTTTTCAGAAACCAATCCTACATTGCCACTGCATGTTCCCTGACCTCCCCATGCTGACCAGCCCGCGGTGCTTTTCTCCATCCTACATTGCCACTAACTGCCTATCCTAATTCAGACCCTCCGATTCACACCACCCCGTGATGTTTTTCTCACTCCTAGTAGTGAATGTAATGTAACACACACCCAAACAATACGCACCACCCCGTGATGTTTTTCTCACTCCTACTAGTGATTGTAATGTAACACACACCCATACAATGCGCACCACCCCGTGATGTTTTTCTCACTCCTACTAGTGAATGTAATGTAACACACACCCATACAATGCGCACCACCCCGTGATGTTTTTCTCACTCCTACTAGTTTATGTAATGTAACACACACCCATACAATGCGCACCACCCCGTGATGTTTTTCTCTCTCCTACTAGTGAATCTAATGTAACACACACCCATACAATGCGCACCACCCCGTGATGTTTTTCTCACTCCTACTAGTGAATGTAATGTAACACACACCCATACAATGCGCACCTCCCCGTGATGTTTTTCTCACTCCTACTAGTGAATGTAATGTAACACACACCCATACAATGCGCACCACCCCGTGATGTTTTTCTCACTCCTACTAGTGAATGTAATGTAACACACAACCATACAATGCGCACCACGCCGTGATGTTTTTCTCACTCCTAATAGTGAATGTAATGTAACACACACCCATACAAGGCGCACCACCCCGTGATGTTTTTCTCACTCCTACTAGTGAATGTAATGTAACACACACCCATACAAGGCGCACCACCCCGTGATGTTTTTCTCACTCCTACTAGTGAATGTAATGTAACACACACCCATACAATGCGCACCACCCCGTGATGTTTTTCTCACTCCTACTAGTGAATGTAATGTAACACACACCCATACAATGCGCACCACCCCGTGATGTTTTTCTCACTAATAGTAGTGAATGTAATGTAACACAGACCCATACAATGCGGACCACCCCGTGACGTTTTTCTCACTCCTAATAGTGAATCTAATGTAACACACACCCAAACAATGTGCACCACTCCGCGATGTTTTTCAGAAACCAATCCTACATTGCCACTGCATGTTCCCTGACCTCCCCATGCTGACCAGCCCGCGGTGCTTTTCTCCATCCTACATTGCCACTAACTGCCTATCCTAATTCAGACCCTCCGATTCACACCACCCCGTGATGTTTTTCTCACTCCTAGTAGTGAATGTAATGTAACACACAACCATACAATGCGCACCACGCCGTGATGTTTTTCTCACTCCTACTAGTGATTGTAATGTAACACACACCCATACAATGCGCACCACCCCGTGATGTTTTTCTCACTCCTACTAGTGAATGTAATGTAACACACACCCATACAATGCGCACCACCCTCTGATGTTTTTCTCACTCCTACTAGTGAATGTAATGTAACACACACCCATACAATGCACACCACCCCGTGAAGTTTTTCTCACTCCTAATAGTGTATGTAATGTAACACCCACCCATACAATGCGCACCACCCCGTGATGTTTTTCTCACTCCTACTAGTGAATGGAATGTAACACACACCCATACAATGCGCACCACCCCGTGATGTTTTTCTCACTCCTACTAGTGAATGTAATGTAACACACACCCATACAATGCGCACCACCCCGTGATGTTTTTCTCACACCTACTAGTGAATGTAATGTAACACACACCCATTCAATGCGCACCACCCCGTGATGTTTTTCTCACTTCTACTAGTGAATGTAATGTAACACACACCCATACAATGCGCACCACCCCGTGATGTTTTTCTCACTCCTACTAGTTTATGTAATGTAACACACACCCATACAATGCGCACCACCCCGTGATGTTTTTCTCTCTCCTACTAGTGAATCTAATGTAACACACACCCATACAATGCGCACCACCCCGTGATGTTTTTCTCACTCCTACTAGTGAATCTAATGTAACACACACCCATACAATGCGCACCACCCCGTGATGTTTTTCTCACTCCTACTAGTGAATCTAATGTAACACACACCCATACAATGTGCACGACCACGTGATGCTTTTCAGAAACCTATCCTACATTGCCACTGCATGTTCCCTGACCTCCCCATGCTGACCACCCCGCGGTGCTTTTCTCCATCCTACATTGCCACTCACGGCCTATCCTAATTCAGACCCTCCGATTCACACCACCCCGTGATGTTTTTCTCACTCCTACTAGTGAATGTAATGTAACACACACCCTTACAATGCGCACCACCCTGTGATGTTTTTCTTACTCCTACTAGTGAATGTAATGTAACACACACCCATACAATGCACACCACCCCGTGAAGTTTTTCTCACTCCTAATAGTGTATGTAATGTAACACCCACCCATACAATGCGCACCACCCCGTGATGTTTTTCTCACTCCTACTAGTGAATGGAATGTAACACACACCCATACAATGCGCACCACCCCGTGATGTTTTTCTCACTCCTACTAGTGAATGTAATGTAACACACACCCATACAATGCGCACCACCCCGTGATGTTTTTCTCACACCTACTAGTGAATGTAATGTAACACACACCCATTCAATGCGCACCACCCCGTGATGTTTTTCTCACTCCTACTAGTGAATGTAATGTAACACACACCCATACAATGCGCACCACCCCGTGATGTTTTTCTCACTCCTACTAGTTTATGTAATGTAACACACACCCATACAATGCGCACCACCCCGTGATGTTTTTCTCTCTCCTACTAGTGAATCTAATGTAACACACACCCATACAATGCGCACCACCCCGTGATGTTTTTCTCACTCCTACTAGTGAATCTAATGTAACACACACCCATACAATGTGCACGACCACGCGATGCTTTTCAGAAACCTATCCTACATTGCCACTGCATGTTCCCTGACCTCCCCATGCTGACCACCCCGCGGTGCTTTTCTCCATCCTACATTGCCACTCACGGCCTATCCTAATTCAGACCCTCCGATTCACACCACCCCGTGATGTTTTTCTCACTCCTACTAGTGAATGTAATGTAACACACACCCTTACAATGCGCACCACCCCGTGAGGTTTTTCTCACTCCTACTAGTGAATGTAATGTAACACACACCCATACAATGCGCACCACCCCGTGATGTTTTTCTCACTAATAGTAGTGAATGTAATGTAACACAGACCCATACAATGCGGACCACCCCGTGACGTTTGTCTCACTCCTAATAGTGAATCTAATGTAACACACACCCAAACAATGCGCACCACTCCGCGATGTTTTTCAGAAACCAATCCTACATTGCCACTGCATGTTCCCTGACCTCCCCATGCTGACCAGCCCTCGGTGCTTTTCTCCATCCTACATTGCCACTAACTGCCTATCCTAATTCAGACCCTCCGATTCACACCACCCCGTGATGTTTTTCTCACTCCTAGTAGTGAATGTAATGTAACACACACCCAAACAATGCGCACCACCCCGTGATGTTTTTCTCACTCCTACTAGTGAATGTAATGTAACACACACCCGTACAATGCGCACCACCCCGTGATGTTTTTCTCACTCCTACTAGTGAATGTAATATAACACACACCCATACAATGCGCACCACCCCGTGATGTTTTTCTCACTCCTACTAGTGAATCTAATGTAACACACACCCATACAATGCGCACCACCCCGTGATGTTTTTCTCACTCCTACTAGTGATTGTAATGTAACACACACCCATACAATGCGCACCACCCCGTGATGTTTTTCTCACTCCTACTAGTGAATGTAATGTAACACACACCCATACAATGCGCACCACCCCGTGATGTTTTTCTCACTCCTACTAGTGAATGTAATGTAACACACACCCATACAATGCGCACCACCCCGTGATGTTTTTCTCACTCCTACTAGTGAATGTAATGTAACACACACCCATACAATGCGCACCACCCCGTGATGTTTTTCTCACACCTACTAGTGAATGTAATGTAACACACACCCATTCAATGTGCACCACCCCGTGATGTTTTTCTCACTCCTACTAGTGAATGTAATGTAACACACACCCATACAATGCGCACCACCCCGTGATGTTTTTCTCACTCCTACTAGTTTATGTAATGTAACACACACCCATACAATGCGCACCACCCCGTGATGTTTTTCTCTCTCCTACTAGTGAATCTAATGTAACACACACCCATACAATGCGCACCACCCCGTGATGTTTTTCTCACTCCTACTAGTGAATGTAATGTAACACACACCCATACAATGCGCACCTCCCCGTGATGTTTTTCTCACTCCTACTAGTGAATGTAATGTAACACACACCCATACAATGCGCACCACCCCGTGATGTTTTTCTCACTCCTACTAGTGAATGTAATGTAACACACAACCATACAATGCGCACCACGCCGTGATGTTTTTCTCACTCCTAATAGTGAATGTAATGTAACACACACCCATACAAGGCGCACCACCCCGTGATGTTTTTCTCACTCCTACTAGTGAATGTAATGTAACACACACCCATACAAGGCGCACCACCCCGTGATGTTTTTCTCACTCCTACTAGTGAATGTAATGTAACACACACCCATACAATGCGCACCACGCCGTGATGTTTTTCTCACTCCTACTAGTGAATCTAATGTAACACACACCCATACAATGCGCACCACCCCGTGATGTTTTTCTCACTAATAGTAGTGAATGTAATGTAACACAGACCCATACAATGCGGACCACCCCGTGACGTTTTTCTCACTCCTAATAGTGAATCTAATGTAACACACACCCAAACAATGCGCACCACTCCGCGATGTTTTTCAGAAACCAATCCTACATTGCCACTGCATGTTCCCTGACCTCCCCATGCTGACCAGCCCGCGGTGCTTTTCTCCATCCTACATTGCCACTAACTGCCTATCCTAATTCAGACCCTCCGATTCACACCACCCCGTGATGTTTTTCTCACTCCTAGTAGTGAATGTAATGTAACACACACCCAAACAATACGCACCACCCCGTGATGTTTTTCTCACTCCTACTAGTGATTGTAATGTAACACACACCCATACAATGCGCACCACCCCGTGATGTTTTTCTCACTCCTACTAGTGAATGTAATGTAACACACACCCATACAATGCGCACCACCCCGTGATGTTTTTCTCACTCCTACTAGTTTATGTAATGTAACACACACCCATACAATGCGCACCACCCCGTGATGTTTTTCTCTCTCCTACTAGTGAATCTAATGTAACACACACCCATACAATGCGCACCACCCCGTGATGTTTTTCTCACTCCTACTAGTGAATGTAATGTAACACACACCCATACAATGCGCACCTCCCCGTGATGTTTTTCTCACTCCTACTAGTGAATGTAATGTAACACACACCCATACAATGCGCACCACCCCGTGATGTTTTTCTCACTCCTACTAGTGAATGTAATGTAACACACAACCATACAATGCGCACCACGCCGTGATGTTTTTCTCACTCCTAATAGTGAATGTAATGTAACACACACCCATACAAGGCGCACCACCCCGTGATGTTTTTCTCACTCCTACTAGTGAATGTAATGTAACACACACCCATACAAGGCGCACCACCCCGTGATGTTTTTCTCACTCCTACTAGTGAATGTAATGTAACACACACCCATACAATGCGCACCACCCCGTGATGTTTTTCTCACTCCTACTAGTGAATGTAATGTAACACACACCCATACAATGCGCACCACCCCGTGATGTTTTTCTCACTAATAGTAGTGAATGTAATGTAACACAGACCCATACAATGCGGACCACCCCGTGACGTTTTTCTCACTCCTAATAGTGAATCTAATGTAACACACACCCAAACAATGTGCACCACTCCGCGATGTTTTTCAGAAACCAATCCTACATTGCCACTGCATGTTCCCTGACCTCCCCATGCTGACCAGCCCGCGGTGCTTTTCTCCATCCTACATTGCCACTAACTGCCTATCCTAATTCAGACCCTCCGATTCACACCACCCCGTGATGTTTTTCTCACTCCTAGTAGTGAATGTAATGTAACACACAACCATACAATGCGCACCACGCCGTGATGTTTTTCTCACTCCTACTAGTGATTGTAATGTAACACACACCCATACAATGCGCACCACCCCGTGATGTTTTTCTCACTCCTACTAGTGAATGTAATGTAACACACACCCATACAATGCGCACCACCCTCTGATGTTTTTCTCACTCCTACTAGTGAATGTAATGTAACACACACCCATACAATGCACACCACCCCGTGAAGTTTTTCTCACTCCTAATAGTGTATGTAATGTAACACCCACCCATACAATGCGCACCACCCCGTGATGTTTTTCTCACTCCTACTAGTGAATGGAATGTAACACACACCCATACAATGCGCACCACCCCGTGATGTTTTTCTCACTCCTACTAGTGAATGTAATGTAACACACACCCATACAATGCGCACCACCCCGTGATGTTTTTCTCACACCTACTAGTGAATGTAATGTAACACACACCCATTCAATGCGCACCACCCCGTGATGTTTTTCTCACTTCTACTAGTGAATGTAATGTAACACACACCCATACAATGCGCACCACCCCGTGATGTTTTTCTCACTCCTACTAGTTTATGTAATGTAACACACACCCATACAATGCGCACCACCCCGTGATGTTTTTCTCTCTCCTACTAGTGAATCTAATGTAACACACACCCATACAATGCGCACCACCCCGTGATGTTTTTCTCACTCCTACTAGTGAATCTAATGTAACACACACCCATACAATGTGCACGACCACGCGATGCTTTTCAGAAACCTATCCTACATTGCCACTGCATGTTCCCTGACCTCCCCATGCTGACCACCCCGCGGTGCTTTTCTCCATCCTACATTGCCACTCACGGCCTATCCTAATTCAGACCCTCCGATTCACACCACCCCGTGATGTTTTTCTCACTCCTACTAGTGAATGTAATGTAACACACACCCTTACAATGCGCACCACCCTGTGATGTTTTTCTTACTCCTACTAGTGAATGTAATGTAACACACACCCATACAATGCACACCACCCCGTGAAGTTTTTCTCACTCCTAATAGTGTATGTAATGTAACACCCACCCATACAATGCGCACCACCCCGTGATGTTTTTCTCACTCCTACTAGTGAATGGAATGTAACACACACCCATACAATGCGCACCACCCCGTGATGTTTTTCTCACTCCTACTAGTGAATGTAATGTAACACACACCCATACAATGCGCACCACCCCGTGATGTTTTTCTCACACCTACTAGTGAATGTAATGTAACACACACCCATTCAATGCGCACCACCCCGTGATGTTTTTCTCACTCCTACTAGTGAATGTAATGTAACACACACCCATACAATGCGCACCACCCCGTGATGTTTTTCTCACTCCTACTAGTTTATGTAATGTAACACACACCCATACAATGCGCACCACCCCGTGATGTTTTTCTCTCTCCTACTAGTGAATCTAATGTAACACACACCCATACAATGCGCACCACCCCGTGATGTTTTTCTCACTCCTACTAGTGAATGTAATGTAACACACACCCATACAATGCGCACCTCCCCGTGATGTTTTTCTCACTCCTACTAGTGAATGTAATGTAACACACACCCATACAATGCGCACCACCCCGTGATGTTTTTCTCACTCCTACTAGTGAATGTAATGTAACACACACCCATACAATGCGCACCACGCCGTGATGTTTTTCTCACTCCTAATAGTGAATGTAATGTAACACACACCCATATAAGGCGCACCACCCCGTGATGTTTTTCTCACTCCTACTAGTGAATGTAATGTAACACACACCCATACAAGGCGCACCACCCCGTGATGTTTTTCTGACTCCTACTAGTGAATGTAATGTAACACACACCCATACAATGCGCACCACCCCGTGATGTTTTTCTCACTAATAGTAGTGAATGTAATGTAACACAGACCCATACAATGCGGACCACCCCGTGACGTTTTTCTCACTCCTAATAGTGAATCTAATGTAACACACACCCAAACAATGCGCACCACTCCGCGATGTTTTTCAGAAACCAATCCTACATTGCCACTGCATGTTCCCTGACCTCCCCATGCTGACCAGCCCGCGGTGCTTTTCTCCATCCTACATTGCCACTAACTGCCTATCCTAATTCAGACCCTCCGATTCACACCACCCCGTGATGTTTTTCTCACTCCTAGTAGTGAATGTAATGTAACACACACCCAAACAATGCGCACCACCCCGTGATGTTTTTCTCACTCCTACTAGTGAATGTAATGTAACACACACCCGTACAATGCGCACCACCCCGTGATGTTTTTCTCACTCCTACTAGTGAATGTAATATAACACACACCCATACAATGCGCACCACCCCGTGATGTTTTTCTCACTCCTACTAGTGAATCTAATGTAACACACACCCATACAATGCGCACCACCCCGTGATGTTTTTCTCACTCCTACTAGTGATTGTAATGTAACACACACCCATACAATGCGCACCACCCCGTGATGTGTTTCTCACTCCTACTAGTGAATGTAATGTAACACACACCCATACAATGCGCACCACCCCGTGATGTTTTTCTCACTCCTACTAGTGAATGTAATGTAACACACACCCGTACAATGCGCACCACCCCGTGATGTTTTTCTCACTCCTACTAGTGAATCTAATGTAACACACACCCATACAATGTGCACGACCACGCGATGTTTTTCAGAAACCTATCCTACATTGCCACTGCATGTTCCCTGACCTCCCCATGCTGACCACACCGCGGTGCTTTTCTCCATCCTACATTGCCACTCACGGCCTATCCTAATTCAGACCCTCCGATTCACACCACCCCGTGATGTTTTTCTCACTCCTACTAGTGAATGTAATGTAACACACACCCTTACAATGCGCACCACCCCGTGATGTTTTTCTCACTCCTACTAGTAAATGTAATGTAACACACACCCATACAATGCGCACCACCCCATGATGTTTTTCTCACTCCTACTAGTGAATGTAATGTAACACACACCCATACAATGCGCAGCACCCCATGATGTTTTTCTCACTCCTACTAGTGAATCTAATGTAACACACACCCATACAATGCGCACCACCACGTGATGTTTTTCTCACTCCTACTAGTGATTGTAATGTAACACACACCCATACAATGCGCACCACCCCGTGATGTTTTTCTCACTCCTACTAGTGAATGTAATGTAACACACACCCATACAATGCGCACCACCCCGTGATGTTTTTCTCACTCCTACTAGTGAATGTAATGTAACACACACCCATACAATGCGCACCACCCTGTGATGTTTTTCTTACTCCTACTAGTGAATGTAATGTAACACACACCCATACAATGCACACCACCCCGTGAAGTTTTTCTCACTCCTAATAGTGTATGTAATGTAACACCCACCCATACAATGCGCACCACCCCGTGATGTTTTTCTCACTCCTACTAGTGAATGGAATGTAACACACACCCATACAATGCGCACCACCCCGTGATGTTTTTCTCACTCCTACTAGTGAATGTAATGTAACACACACCCATACAATGCGCACCACCCCGTGATGTTTTTCTCACACCTACTAGTGAATGTAATGTAACACACACCCATTCAATGCGCACCACCCCGTGATGTTTTTCTCACTCCTACTAGTGAATGTAATGTAACACACACCCATACAATGCGCACCACCCCGTGATGTTTTTCTCACTCCTACTAGTTTATGTAATGTAACACACACCCATACAATGCGCACCACCCCGTGATGTTTTTCTCTCTCCTACTAGTGAATCTAATGTAACACACACCCATACAATGCGCACCACCCCGTGATGTTTTTCTCACTCCTACTAGTGAATGTAATGTAACACACACCCATACAATGCGCACCTCCCCGTGATGTTTTTCTCACTCCTACTAGTGAATGTAATGTAACACACACCCATACAATGCGCACCACCCCGTGATGTTTTTCTCACTCCTACTAGTGAATGTAATGTAACACACACCCATACAATGCGCACCACGCCGTGATGTTTTTCTCACTCCTAATAGTGAATGTAATGTAACACACACCCATACAAGGCGCACCACCCCGTGATGTTTTTCTCACTCCTACTAGTGAATGTAATGTAACACACACCCATACAAGGCGCACCACCCCGTGATGTTTTTCTGACTCCTACTAGTGAATGTAATGTAACACACACCCATACAATGCGCACCACCCCGTGATGTTTTTCTCACTCCTACTAGTGAATCTAATGTAACACACACCCATACAATGCGCACCACCCCGTGAGGTTTTTCTCACTCCTACTAGTGAATGTAATGTAACACACACCCATACAATGCGCACCACCCCGTGATGTTTTTCTCACTAATAGTAGTGAATGTAATGTAACACAGAACCATACAATGCGGACCACCCCGTGACGTTTTTCTCACTCCTAATAGTGAATCTAATGTAACACACACCCAAACAATGCGCACCACTCCGCGATGTTTTTCAGAAACCAATCCTACATTGCCACTGCATGTTCCCTGACCTCCCCATGCTGACCAGCCCGCGGTGCTTTTCTCCATCCTACATTGCCACTAACTGCCTATCCTAATTGAGACCCTCCGATTCACACCACCCCGTGATGTTTTTCTCACTCCTAGTAGTGAATGTAATGTAACACACACCCAAACAATGCGCACCACCCCGTGATGTTTTTCTCACTCCTACTAGTGAATGTAATGTAACACACACCCGTACAATGCGCACCACCCCGTGATGTTTTTCTCACTCCTACTAGTGAATGTAATATAACACACACCCATACAATGCGCACCACCCCGTGATGTTTTTCTCACTCCTACTAGTGAATCTAATGTAACACACACCCATACAATGCGCACCACCCCGTGATGTTTTTCTCACTCCTACTAGTGATTGTAATGTAACACACACCCATACAATGCGCACCACCCCGTGATGTTTTTCTCACTCCTACTAGTGAATGTAATGTAACACACACCCATACAATGCGCACCACCCTGTGATGTTTTTCTCACTCCTACTAGTGAATGTAATGTAACACACACCCATACAATGCACACCACCCCGTGAAGTTTTTCTCACTCCTAATAGTGTATGTAATGTAACACCACCCATACAATGCGCACCACCCCGTGATGTTTTTCTCACTCCTACTAGTGAATGGAATGTAACACACACCCATACAATGCGCACCACCCCGTGATGTTTTTCTCACTCCTACTAGTGAATGTAATGTAACACACACCCATACAATGCGCACCACCCCGTGATGTTTTTCTCACACCTACTAGTGAATGTAATGTAACACACACCCATTCAATGCGCACCACCCCGTGATGTTTTTCTCCCTCCTACTAGTGAATGTAATGTAACACACACCCATACAATGCGCACCACCCCGTGATGTTTTTCTCACTCCTACTAGTTTATGTAATATAACACACACCCATACAATGCGCACCACCCCGTGATGTTTTTCTCTCTCCTACTAGTGAATCTAATGTAACACACACCCATACAATGCGCACCACCCCGTGATGTTTTTCTCACTCCTACTAGTGAATCTAATGTAACACACACCCATACAATGCGCACCACCCCGTGATGTTTTTCTCACTCCTACTAGTGAATCTAATGTAACACACACCCATACAATGTGCACGACCACGCGATGTTTTTCAGAAACCTATCCTACATTGCCACTGCATGTTCCCTGACCTCCCCATGCTGACCACACCGCGGTGCTTTTCTCCATCCTACATTGCCACTCACGGCCTATCCTAATTCAGACCCTCCGATTCACACCACCCCGTGATGTTTTTCTCACTCCTACTAGTGAATGTAATGTAACACACACCCTTACAATGCGCACCACCCCGTGATGTTTTTCTCACTCCTACTAGTAAATGTAACACACACCCATACAATGCGCACCACCCCATGATGTTTTTCTCACTCCTACTAGTGAATCTAATGTAACACACACCCATACAATGCGCAGCACCCCATGATGTTTTTCTCACTCCTAATAGTGAATCAAATGTAACACACACCCATACAATGCGCACCACCACGTGATGGTTTTCTCACTCCTACTAGTGATTGTAATGTAACACACACCCATACAATGCGCACCACCCCGTTTTTTTTTTTCACTCCTACTAGTGAATGTAATGTAACACACACCCATACAATGCGCACCACCCCGTGATGTTTTTCTCACTCCTACTAGTGAATGTAATGTAACACACACCCATACAATGCGCACCATCCCGTGATGTTTTTCTCACTCCTACTAGTGAATGTAATGTAACACACACCCATACAATGCACACCACCCCATGAAGCTTTTCTCACTCCTACTAGTGTATGTAATGTAACACCCACCCATACAATGCGCACCACCCCGTGATGTTTTTCTCACTCCTACTAGTGAATGGAATGTAACACACACCCATACAATGCGCACCACCCCGTGATGTTTTTCTCACTCCTACTAGTGAATGTAATGTAACACACACCCATACAATGCGCACCACCCCGTGATGTTTTTCTCACAGCTACTAGTGAATGTAATGTAACACACACCCATTCAATGCGCACCACCCCGTGATATTTTTCTCACTCCTACTAGTGAATGTAATGTAACACACACCCATACAATGCGCACCACCCCGTGATGTTTTTCTCACTCCTACTAGTGTATGTAATGTAACACACAGCCATACAATGCGCACCACCCCCACCCGTGATGTTTTTCTCTCTCCTACTAGTGAATGTAATGTAACTAACACACCCATACAATGCGCACCCACCCCGTGATGTTTTTCTCACTCCTACTAGTGAATGTATGTAACACACCACCCATACAATGCGCACCACCCCGTGATGTTTTTCTCACTCCTACTAGTGAATCTAATGTAACACACACCCATACAATGTGCACGACCACGCGATGTTTTCAGAAACCTATCCTAAATTGCCACTGCATGTTCCCTGACCTCCCCATGCTGACCACCCCGCGGTGCCTTTTCTCCATCCTACATTGCCACTCACGGCCTATTCCTATTCAGACCCTCCGATTCACACCACCCCGTGATGTTTTTCTCACTCCTACTAGTGAATGTAATGTAACACACACCCTTACAATGCGCACCACCCCGTGATGTTTTTTCTCACTCCTACTAGTGAATGAATGTAACACACACCCATACAATGCGCATCACCCCGTGATGTTTTTCTCACTCCTACTAGTGAATGTAATGTAACACACACCCATACAATGCGCACCACCCGTGATGTTTTTCTCACTCCTACTAGTGAATGTAATGTAACACACACCCATACAATGCGCACCACCCCGTGATGTTTTTCTCACACCTACTAGTGAATGTATGTAACACACACCCATTCAATGCGCACCACCCCGTGATGTTTTTCTCACTCCTACTAGTGAATGTAATGTAACACACACCCATACAATGCGCACACCCCGTGATGTTTTTCTCACTCCTACTAGTTATGTAATGTAACACACACCCATACAATGCGCACACCCCGTGATGTTTTTCTCTCTCCTACTAGTGAATCTAATGTAACACACACCCATACAATGCGCACCACCCCGTGATGTTTTTCTCACTCCTACTAGTGAATGTAATGTAACACACACCCATACAATGCGCACCTCCCCGTGATATTTTTCTCACTCCTACTAGTGAATGTAATGTAACACACACCCATACAATGCGCACCACCCCGTGATGTTTTTCTCACTCCTACTAGTGAATGTAATGTACACACACCCATACAATGCGCACCACGCCGTGATGTTTTTCTCACTCCTAATAGTGAATGTAATGTAACACACACCCATACAAGGCGCACCACCCCGTGATGTTTTTCTCACTCCTACTAGTGAATGTAATGTACACACACCCATACAGGCGCACCACCCCGTGATGTTTTTCTGACTCCTACTAGTGAATGTAATGTAACACACACCCATACAATGCGCACCACCCCGTGATGTTTTCTCACTCCTACTAGTGAATCTAATGTAACACACACCCATACAATGCGCACCACCCCGTGAGGTTTTTCTCACTCCTACTAGTGAATGTAATGTAACACACACCCATACAATGCGCACCCACCCCGTGATGTTTTTCTCACTAATAGTAGTGAATGTAATGTAACACAGACCCATACAATGCGGACCACCCCGTGACCTTTTCTCACTCCTAATAGTGATCTAATGTAACACACACCCAAACAATGCGCACCACTCCGCGATGTTTTTCAGAAACCAATCCTACATTGCCACTGCATGTTCCCTGACCTCCCCATGCTGACCAGCCCGCGGTGCTTTCTCCATCCTACATTGCCCACTAACTGCCTATCCTAATTCAGACCCTCCGATTCACACCACCCCGTGATGTTTTTTCTCACTCCTAGTAGTGAATGTAATGTAACACACACCCAAACAATGCGCACCACCCCGTGATGTTTTTCTCACTCCTACTAGTGAATGTAATTGTAACACACACCCGTACAATGCGCACCACCCCGTGATGTTTTTCTCACTCCTACTAGTGAATGTAATGTAACACACACCCGTACAATGCGCACCACCCCGTGATGTTTTTCTCACTCCTACTAGTGAATGTAATGTAACACACACCCGTACAATGCGCACCACCCCGTGATGTTTTTATCACTCCTACTAGTGAATGTAATGTAACACACACCCATACAATGCGCACCACCCCGTGATGTTTTTCTCACACCTACTAGTGAATGTAATGTAACACACACCCATTCAATGCGCACCACCCCGTGATGTTTTTCTCACTCCTACTAGTGAATGTAATGTAACACACACCCATACAATGCGCACCACCCCGTGATGTTTTTCTCACTCCTACTAGTTTATGTAATGTAACACACACCCATACAATGCGCACCACCCCGTGATGTTTTTCTCTCTGCTACTAGTGAATCTAATGTAACACACACCCATACAATGCGCACCACCCCGTGATGTTTTTCTCACTCCTACTAGTGAATGTAATGTAACACACACCCATACAATGCGCACCTCCCCGTGATGTTTTTCTCACTCCTACTAGTGAATGTAATGTAACACACACCCATACAATGCGCACCACCCCGTGATGTTTTCTCACTCCTACTAGTGAATGTAATGTAACACACACCCATACAATGCGCACCACGCCGTGATGTTTTTCTCACTCCTACTAGTGAATGTAATGTAACACACACCCATACAAGGCGCACCACCCCGTGATGTTTTTCTGACTCCTACTAGTGAATGTAATGTAACACACACCCATACAATGCGCACCACCCCGTGATGTTTTTCTCACTCCTACTAGTGAATCTAATGTAACACACACCCATACAATGCGCACCACCCCGTGAGGTTTTTCTCACTCCTACTAGTGAATGTAATGTAACACACACCCATACAATGCGCACCACCCCGTGATGTTTTTCTCACTAATAGTAGTGAATGTAATGTAACACAGACCCATACAATGCGGACCACCCCGTGACGTTTTTCTCACTCCTAATAGTGAATCTAATGTAACACACACCCAAACAATGCGCACCACTCCGCGATGTTTTTCAGAAACCAATCCTACATTGCCACTGCATGTTCCCTGACCTCCCCATGCTGACCAGCCCGCGGTGCTTTTCTCCATCCTACATTGCCAGTAACTGCCTATCCTAATTCAGACCCTCCGATTCACACCACCCCGTGATGTTTTTCTCACTCCTAGTAGTGAATGTAATGTAACACACACCCAAACAATGCGCACCACCCCGTGATGTTTTTCTCACTCCTACTAGTGAATGTAATGTAACACACACCCGTACAATGCGCACCACCCCGTGATGTTTTTCTCACTCCTACTAGTGAATGTAATATAACACACACCCATACAATGCGCACCACCCCGTGATGTTTTTCTCACTCCTACTAGTGAATCTAATGTAACATACACCCATACAATGCGCACCACCCCGTGATGTTTTTCTCACTCCTACTAGTGATTGTAATGTAACACACACCCATACAATGCGCACCACCCCGTGATGTTTTTCTCACTCCTACTAGTGAATGTAATGTAACACACACCCATACAATGCGCACCACCCTGTGATGTTTTTCTCACTCCTACTAGTGAATGTAATGTAACACACACCCATACAATGCACACCACCCCGTGAAGTTTTTCTCACTCCTAATAGTGTATGTAATGTAACACCCACCCATACAATGCGCACCACCCCGTGATGTTTTTCTCACTCCTACTAGTGAATGGAATGTAACACACAACCATACAATGCGCACCACCCCGTGATGTTTTTCTCACTCCTACTAGTGAATGGAATGTAACACACACCCATACAATGCGCACCACCCCGTGATGTTTTTCTCACTCCTACTAGTGATTGTAATGTAACACACACCCATACAATGCGCACCACCCCGTGATGTTTTTCTCACTCCTACTAGTGAATGTAATGTAACACACACCCATACAATGCGCACCACCCTGTGATGTTTTTCTCACTCCTACTAGTGAATGTAATGTAACACACACCCATACAATGCACACCACCCCGTGAAGTTTTTCTCACTCCTAATAGTGTATGTAATGTAACACCCACCCATACAATGTGCACCACCCCGTGATGTTTTTCTCACTCCTACTAGTGAATGGAATGTAACACACACCCATACAATGCGCACCACCCCGTGATGTTTTTCTCACTCCTACTAGTGAATGTAATGTAACACACACCCATACAATGCGCACCACCCCGTGATGTTTTTCTCACACCTACTAGTGAATGTAATGTAACACACACCCATTCAATGCGCACCACCCCGTGATGTTTTTCTCCCTCCTACTAGTGAATGTAATGTAACACACACCCATACAATGCGCACCACCCCGTGATGTTTTTCTCACTCCTACTAGTTTATGTAATGTAACACACACCCATACAATGCGCACCACCCCGTGATGTTTTTCTCTCTCCTACTAGTGAATCTAATGTAACACACACCCATACAATGCGCACCACCCCGTGATGTTTTTCTCACTCCTACTAGTGAATCTAATGTAACACACACCCATACAATGCGCACCACCCCGTGATGTTTTTCTCACTCCTACTAGTGAATCTAATGTAACACACACCCATACAATGTGCACGACCACGCGATGTTTTTCAGAAACCTATCCTACATTGCCACTGCATGTTCCCTGACCTCCCCATGCTGACCACACCGCGGTGCTTTTCTCCATCCTACATTGCCACTCACGGCCTATCCTAATTCAGACCCTCCGATTCACACCACCCCATGATGTTTTTCTCACTCCTACTAGTGAATGTAATGTAACACACACCCTTACAATGCGCACCACCCCGTGATGTTTTTCTCACTCCTACTAGTAAATGTAATGTAACACACACCCATACAATGCGCACCACCCCATGATGTTTTTCTCACTCCTACTAGTGAATGTAATGTAACACACACCCATACAATGCGCAGCACCCCATGATGTTTTTCTCACTCCTACTAGTGAATCTAATGTAACACACACCCATACAATGCGCACCACCACGTGATGTTTTTCTCACTCCTACTAGTGATTGTAATGTAACACACACCCATACAATGCGCACCACCCCGTTTTTTTTTTTCACTCCTACTAGTGAATGTAATGTAACACACACCCATACAATGCGCACCACCCCGTGATGTTTTTGTCACTCCTACTAGTGAATGTAATGTAACACACACCCATACAATGCGCACCACCCCGTGATGTTTTTCTCACTCCTACTAGTGAATGTAATGTAACACACACCCATACAATGCACACCACCCCATGAAGCTTTTCTCACTCCTACTAGTGTATGTAATGTAACACCCACCCATACAATGCGCACCACCCCGTGATGTTTTTCTCACTCCTACTAGTGAATGGAATGTAACACACACCCATACAATGCGCACCATCCCGTGATGTTTTTCTCACTCCTACTAGTGAATGTAATGTAACACACACCCATACAATGCGCACCACCCCGTGATGTTTTTCTCACAGCTACTAGTGAATGTAATGTAACACACACTCATTCAATGCGCACCACCCCGTGATATTTTTCTCACTCCTACTAGTGAATGTAATGTAACACACACCCATACAATGCGCACCACCCCGTGATGTTTTTCTCACTCCTACTAGTGTATGTAATGTAACACGCAGCCATACAATGCGCACCACCCCGTGATGTTTTTCTCTCTCCTACTAGTGAATGTAATGTAACACACACCCATACAATGCGCACCACCCCGTGATGTTTTTCTCACTCCTACTAGTGAATGTAATGTAACACACACCCATACAATGCGCACCACCCCGTGATGTTTTTCTCACTCCTACTAGTGAATCTAATGTAACACACACCCATACAATGTGCACGACCATGCGATGTTTTTCAGAAACCTATCCTACATTGCCACTGCATGTTCCCTGACCTCCCCATGCTGACCACCCCGCGGTGCTTTTCTCCATCCTACATTGCCACTCACGGCCTATCCTAATTCAGACCCTCCGATTCACACCACCCCGTGATGTTTTTCTCACTCCTACTAGTGAATGTAATGTAACACACACCCTTACAATGCGCACCACCCCGTGATGTTTTTCTCACTCCTACTAGTGAATGTAATGTAACACACACCCATACAATGCGCATCACCCCGTGATGTTTTTCTCACTCCTACTAGTGAATGTAATGTAACACACACCCATACAATGCGCACCACCCCGTGTTTTTCTCCCTCCTACTAGTGAATGTAATGTAACACACACCCATACAATGCGCACCACCCCGTGATGTTTTTCTCACTCCTACTAGTGAATGTAATGTAACATACACCCATACAATGCGCACCACCCCATGATGTTTTTCTCACTCCTACTAGTGAATGTAATGTAACACACACACATACAATGCGCACCACCCCGAGATGTTTTTCTCACTCCTACTAGTGAATGTAATGTAACACACACCCATACAATGCGCACCACCCCGTGATGTTTTTGTCACTCCTACTAGTGAATGTAATGTAACACACACCCATACAATGCGCACCACCCCGTGATGTTTTTCTCACTCCTACTAGTGAATCTAATGTAACACACACCCATACAATGCGCACGAACACGCGATGTTTTTCAGAAACCTATCCTACATTGCCACTGCATGTTCCCTGACCTCCCCATGCTGACCACCCCGCGGTGCTTTTCTCCATCCTACATTGCCACTCACGGCCTATCCTAATTCAGACCCTCCGATTCACACCACCCCGTGATGTTTTTCTCACTCCTACTAGTGAATGTAATGTAACACACACGCATACAATGCGCACCACCCCGTGATGTTTTTCTCACTCCTACTATTGAATCTAATGTAACACACACCCATACAATGCGCACCAGCCCGTGATGTTTTTCTCACTCCTACTAGTGAATCTAATGTAACACACACCCATACAATGCGCACCACCACGTGATGTTTTTCTCACTCCTACTAGTGAATGTAATGTAACACAACCCTTACAATGTGCACCTGCCCGTGATGTTTTTCTCACTCCTACTAGTGAATGTAATGTAACACACACCCATACAATGCACACTACCCCGTGATGTTTTTCTCACTCCTACTAGTGAATGTAATGTAACACACACCCATACAATGCGCACCACCCCCTGATGTTTTTCTCACTCCTACTAGTGAATGTAATGTAACACACACCCATACAATGCGCACCACCCCGTGATGTTTTTCTCACTCCTAGTAGTGAATGTAATGTAACACACACCCATACAATGCGCACCTCCCCGTGATGTTTTTCTCACTCCTACTAGTGAATGTAATGTAACCCACACCCATACAATGCGCACCACCCCGTGATGTTTTTCTCACTCCTACTAGTGAATGTAATGTAACACACACCCATACAATGCGCACCACCCCGTGATGTTTTTCTCACTCCTAATAATGAATGTAATGTAACACACACCCATACAATTCGCACCACCCCGTGATGTTTTTCTCACTCCTACTAGTGAATGTAATGTAACACACACCCATACAAGGCGCACCACCCCGTGATGTTGTTCTCACTCCTACTAGTGAATGTAATGTAACACACACCCATACAATGCGCACCACCCCGTGATGTTTTTCTCACTCCTACTAGTGAATCTAATGTAACACACACCCATACAATGCGCACCACGGCGTGAGGTTTTTCTCACTCCTACTAGTGAATGTAATGTAACACACACCCATACAATGCGCACCACCCCGTGAGGTTTTTCTCACTCCTACAAGTTAATGTAATGTAAAACACACCCATACAATGCGCACCACCCCGTGATGTTTTTTTCACTCCTAGTAGTGAATGTAATGTAACACACACCAATACAATGCGCACCACCCCGTGATGTTTTTCTCACTAATAGTAGTGAATGTAATGTAACACAGACCCATACAATGCGCACCACCCCGTGATGTTTTTCTCACTCCTACTAGTGAATCTAATGTAACACACACCCAAACAATGTGCACCACTCCGCGATGTTTTTCAGAAACCAATCCTACATTGCCACTGCATGTTCCCTGACCTCCCCATGCTGACCACCCCGCGGTGCTTTTCTCCATCCTACATTGCCACTCACGGCCTATCCTAATTCAGACCCTCCGATTCACACCACCCCGTGATGTTTTTCTCACTCCTACTAGTGAATGTAATGTAACACACACCCTTACAATGCGCACCACCCCGTGATGTTTTTCTCACTCCTACTAGTGAATGTAATGTAACACACACCCATACAATGCGCACCACCCCGTGATGTTTTTCTCACTCCTACTAGTGAATGTAATGTAACACACACCCATACAATGCGCACCACCCCGTGATGTTTTTCTCACTCCTACTAGTGAATCTAATGTAACACACACCCATACAATGCGCACCACCCCGTGATGTTTTTCTCACTCCTACTAGTGATTGTAATGTAACACACACCCATACAATGCGCACCACCCCGTGATGTTTTTCTCACTCCTACTAGTGAATGTAATGTAACACACACCCATACAATGTGCACGACCACGCGATGTTTTTCAGAAACCTATCCTACATTGCCACTGCATGTTCCCTGACCTCCCCATGCTGACCACCCCGCGGTGCTTTTCTCCATCCTACTTTGCCACTCACGGCCTATCCTGATTCAGACCCTCTGATTCACACCACCCCGTGATGTTTTTCTCACTCCTACTAGTGAATGTAATGTAACACACACCCTTACAATGTGCACCACCCCGTGATGTTTTTCTCACTCCTACTAGTGAATGTAATGTAACACACACCCATACAATGCGCACCACCCCGTGATGTTTTTCTCACTCCTACTAGTGAATGTAATGTAACACACACCCATACAATGCGCACCACCCCGTGTTTTTCTCACTCCTACTAGTGAATGTAATGTAACACACACCCATACAATGCGCACCACCCCGTGATGTTTTTCTCACTCCTAATAGTGAATGTAATGTAACATACACCCATACAATGCGCACCACCCCGTGATGTTTTTCTCACTCCTACTAGTGAATGTAATGTAACACACACCCATACAATGCGCACCACCCCGAGATGTTTTTCTCACTCCTACTAGTGAATGTAATGTAACACACACCCATACAATGCGCACCACCCCGTGATGTTTTTCTCACTCCTACTAGTGAATGTAATGTAACACACACCCATACAATGCGCACCACCCCGTGATGTTTTTCTCACTCCTACTAGTGAATCTAATGTAACACACACCCATACAAGGCGCACCACCCCGTGATGTTTTTCTCACTCCTACTAGTGAATGTAATGTAACACACACCCATACAATGCGCACCACCCCATGATGTTTTTCTCACTCCTACTAGTGAATCTAATGTAACACACACCCATACAATGCGCATCACCCCGTGATGTTTTTCTCACTCCTACTAGTGAATGTAATGTAACACACACCCATACAATGCGCACCACCCCGTGATGTTTTTCTCACTCCTACTAGTGAATCTATTGTAACACACACCCATACAATGCGCACGACCACGCGATGTTTTTCAGAAACCTATCCTACATTGCCACTGCATGTTCGCTGACCTCCCCATGCAGAACACCCCGCGGTGCTTTTCTCCATCCTACATTGCCACTCACGGCCTATCCTAATTCAGACCCTCCGATTCACACCACCCCGTGATGTTTTTCTCACTCCTACTAGTGAATGTAATGTAACACAGACCCTTACAATGCGCACCACCCCGTGATGTTTTTCTCACTCCCACTAGTGAATGTAATGTAACACACACCCATACAATGCGCACCACCCCGTGATGTTTTTCTCACTCCTACTAGTGAATCTAATGTAACACACACCCATACAATGCGCACCACCCCGTGATGTTTTTCTCACTCCTACTAGTGAATCTAATGTAACACACACCCATACAATGCGCACCACCACGTGATGTTTTTCTCACTCCTACTAGTGATTGTAATGTAACACACACCCATACAATGCGCACCACCCCGTTTTTTTTTTTCACTCCTACTAGTGAATGTAATGTAACACACACCCATACAATGCGCACCACCCCGTGATGTTTTTCTCACTCCTACTAGTGAATGTAATGTAACACACACCCATACAATGCGCACCATCCCGTGATGTTTTTCTCACTCCTACTAGTGAATGTAATGTAACACACACCCATACAATGCACACCACCCCATGAAGCTTTTCTCACTCCCACTAGTGTATGTAATGTAACACCCACCCATACAATGCGCACCACCCCGTGATGTTTTTCTCACTCCTACTAGTGAATGGAATGTAACACACACCCATACAATGCGCACCACCCCGTGATGTTTTTCTCACTCCTACTAGTGAATGTAATGTAACACACACCCATACAATGCGCACCACCCCGTGATGTTTTTCTCACAGCTACTAGTGAATGTAATGTAACACACACCCATTCAATGCGCACCACCCCGTGATATTTTTCTCACTCCTACTAGTGAATGTAATGTAACACACACCCATACAATGCGCACCACCCCGTGATGTTTTTCTCACTCCTACTAGTGTATGTAATGTAACACACAGCCATACAATGCGCACCACCCCGTGATGTTTTTCTCTCTCCTACTAGTGAATGTAATGTAACACACACCCATACAATGCGCACCACCCCGTGATGTTTTTCTCACTCCTACTAGTGAATGTAATGTAACACACACCCATACAATGCGAACCACCCCGTGATGTTTTTCTCACTCCTACTAGTGAATCTAATGTAACACACACCCATACAATGTGCACGACCACGCGATGTTTTTCAGAAACCTATCCTACATTGCCACTGCATGTTCCCTGACCTCCCCATGCTGACCACCCCGCGGTGCTTTTCTCCATCCTACATTGCCACTCACGGCCTATCCTAATTCAGACCCTCCGATTCACACCACCCCGTGATGTTTTTCTCACTCCTAATAGTGAATGTAATGTAACACACACCCTTACAATGCGCACCACCCCGTGATGTTTTTCTCACTCCTACTAGTGAATGTAATGTAACACACACCCATACAATGCGCATCACCCCGTGATGTTTTTCTCACTCCTACTAGTGTATGTAATGTAACACACACCCATACAATGCGCACCACCCCGTGTTTTTCTCCCTCCTACTAGTGAATGTAATGTAACACACACCCATACAATGCGCACCACCCCGTGATGTTTTTCTCACTCCTACTAGTGAATGTAATGTAACACACACCCATACAATGCGCACCACCCCGTGATGTTTTTCTCACTCCTACTAGTGAATGTAATGTAACACACACCCATACAAGGCGCACCACCCCGTGATGTTGTTCTCACTCCTACTAGTGAATGTAATGTAACACACACCCATACAATGCGCACCACCCCGTGATGTTTTTCTCACTCCTACTAGTGAATCTAATGTAACACACACCCATACAATGCGCACCACCCCGTGAGGTTTTTCTCACTCCTACTAGTGAATGTAATGTAACACACACCCATACAATGCGCACCACCCCGTGAGGTTTTTCTCACTCCTACAAGTTAATGTAATGTAAAACACACCCATACAATGCGCACCACCCCGTGATGTTTTTTTCACTCCTAGTAGTGAATGTAATGTAACACACACCAATACAATGCGCACCACCCCGTGATGTTTTTCTCACTAATAGTAGTGAATGTAATGTAACACAGACCCATACAATGCGCACCACCCCGTGATGTTTTTCTCACTCCTACTAGTGAATCTAATGTAACACACACCCAAACAATGTGCACCACTCCGCGATGTTTTTCAGAAACCAATCCTACATTGCCACTGCATGTTCCCTGACCTCCCCATGCTGACCACCCCGCGGTGCTTTTCTCCATCCTACATTGCCACTCACGGCCTATCCTAATTCAGACCCTCCGATTCACACCACCCCGTGATGTTTTTCTCACTCCTACTAGTGAATGTAATGTAACACACACCCTTACAATGCGCACCACCCCGTGATGTTTTTCTCACTCCTACTAGTGAATGTAATGTAACACACACCCATACAATGCGCACCACCCCGTGATGTTTTTCTCACTCCTACTAGTGAATGTAATGTAACACACACCCATACAATGCGCACCACCCCGTGATGTTTTTCTCACTCCTACTAGTGAATCTAATGTAACACACACCCATACAATGCGCACCACCCCGTGATGTTTTTCTCACTCCTACTAGTGATTGTAATGTAACACACACCCATACAATGCGCACCACCCCGTGATGTTTTTCTCACTCCTACTAGTGAATGTAATGTAACACACACCCATACAATGTGCACGACCACGCGATGTTTTTCAGAAACCTATCCTACATTGCCACTGCATGTTCCCTGACCTCCCCATGCTGACCACCCCGCGGTGCTTTTCTCCATCCTACTTTGCCACTCACGGCCTATCCTGATTCAGACCCTCTGATTCACACCACCCCGTGATGTTTTTCTCACTCCTACTAGTGAATGTAATGTAACACACACCCTTACAATGTGCACCACCCCGTGATGTTTTTCTCACTCCTACTAGTGAATGTAATGTAACACACACCCATACAATGCGCACCACCCCGTGATGTTTTTCTCACTCCTACTAGTGAATGTAATGTAACACACACCCATACAATGCGCACCACCCCGTGTTTTTCTCACTCCTACTAGTGAATGTAATGTAACACACACCCATACAATGCGCACCACCCCGTGATGTTTTTCTCACTCCTAATAGTGAATGTAATGTAACATACACCCATACAATGCGCACCACCCCGTGATGTTTTTCTCACTCCTACTAGTGAATGTAATGTAACACACACCCATACAATGCGCACCACCCCGAGATGTTTTTCTCACTCCTACTAGTGAATGTAATGTAACACACACCCATACAATGCGCACCACCCCGTGATGTTTTTCTCACTCCTACTAGTGAATGTAATGTAACACACACCCATACAATGCGCACCACCCCGTGATGTTTTTCTCACTCCTACTAGTGAATCTAATGTAACACACACCCATACAAGGCGCACCACCCCGTGATGTTTTTCTCACTCCTACTAGTGAATGTAATGTAACACACACCCATACAATGCGCACCACCCCATGATGTTTTTCTCACTCCTACTAGTGAATCTAATGTAACACACACCCATACAATGCGCATCACCCCGTGATGTTTTTCTCACTCCTACTAGTGAATGTAATGTAACACACACCCATACAATGCGCACCACCCCGTGATGTTTTTCTCACTCCTACTAGTGAATCTATTGTAACACACACCCATACAATGCGCACGACCACGCGATGTTTTTCAGAAACCTATCCTACATTGCCACTGCATGTTCGCTGACCTCCCCATGCAGAACACCCCGCGGTGCTTTTCTCCATCCTACATTGCCACTCACGGCCTATCCTAATTCAGACCCTCCGATTCACACCACCCCGTGATGTTTTTCTCACTCCTACTAGTGAATGTAATGTAACACAGACCCTTACAATGCGCACCACCCCGTGATGTTTTTCTCACTCCCACTAGTGAATGTAATGTAACACACACCCATACAATGCGCACCACCCCGTGATGTTTTTCTCACTCCTACTAGTGAATCTAATGTAACACACACCCATACAATGCGCACCACCCCGTGATGTTTTTCTCACTCCTACTAGTGAATCTAATGTAACACACACCCATACAATGCGCACCACCACGTGATGTTTTTCTCACTCCTACTAGTGATTGTAATGTAACACACACCCATACAATGCGCACCACCCCGTTTTTTTTTTTCACTCCTACTAGTGAATGTAATGTAACACACACCCATACAATGCGCACCACCCCGTGATGTTTTTCTCACTCCTACTAGTGAATGTAATGTAACACACACCCATACAATGCGCACCATCCCGTGATGTTTTTCTCACTCCTACTAGTGAATGTAATGTAACACACACCCATACAATGCACACCACCCCATGAAGCTTTTCTCACTCCCACTAGTGTATGTAATGTAACACCCACCCATACAATGCGCACCACCCCGTGATGTTTTTCTCACTCCTACTAGTGAATGGAATGTAACACACACCCATACAATGCGCACCACCCCGTGATGTTTTTCTCACTCCTACTAGTGAATGTAATGTAACACACACCCATACAATGCGCACCACCCCGTGATGTTTTTCTCACAGCTACTAGTGAATGTAATGTAACACACACCCATTCAATGCGCACCACCCCGTGATATTTTTCTCACTCCTACTAGTGAATGTAATGTAACACACACCCATACAATGCGCACCACCCCGTGATGTTTTTCTCACTCCTACTAGTGTATGTAATGTAACACACAGCCATACAATGCGCACCACCCCGTGATGTTTTTCTCTCTCCTACTAGTGAATGTAATGTAACACACACCCATACAATGCGCACCACCCCGTGATGTTTTTCTCACTCCTACTAGTGAATGTAATGTAACACACACCCATACAATGCGAACCACCCCGTGATGTTTTTCTCACTCCTACTAGTGAATCTAATGTAACACACACCCATACAATGTGCACGACCACGCGATGTTTTTCAGAAACCTATCCTACATTGCCACTGCATGTTCCCTGACCTCCCCATGCTGACCACCCCGCGGTGCTTTTCTCCATCCTACATTGCCACTCACGGCCTATCCTAATTCAGACCCTCCGATTCACACCACCCCGTGATGTTTTTCTCACTCCTAATAGTGAATGTAATGTAACACACACCCTTACAATGCGCACCACCCCGTGATGTTTTTCTCACTCCTACTAGTGAATGTAATGTAACACACACCCATACAATGCGCATCACCCCGTGATGTTTTTCTCACTCCTACTAGTGAATGTAATGTAACACACACCCATACAATGCGCACCACCCCGTGTTTTTCTCCCTCCTACTAGTGAATGTAATGTAACACACACCCATACAATGCGCACCACCCCGTGATGTTTTTCTCACTCCTACTAGTGAATGTAATGTAACATACACCCATACAATGCGCACCACCCCATGATGTTTTTCTCACTCCTACTAGTGAATGTAATGTAACACACACACATACAATGCGCACCACCCCGAGATGTTTTTCTCACTCCTACTAGTGAATGTAATGTAACACACACCCATACAATGCGCACCACCCCGTGATGTTTTTCTCACTCCTACTAGTGAATGTAATGTAACACACACCCATACAATGCGCACCACCCCGTGATGTTTTTCTCACTCCTACTAGTGAATCTAATGTAACACACACCCATACAATGCGCACGAACACGCGATGTTTTTCAGAAACCTATCCTACATTGCCACTGCATGTTCCCTGACCTCCCCATGCTGACCACCCCGCGGTGCTTTTCTCCATCCTACATTGCCACTCACGGCCTATCCTAATTCAGACCCTCCGATTCACACCACCCCGTGATGTTTTTCTCACTCCTACTAGTGAATGTAATGTAACACACACCCTTACAATGCGCACCACCCCGTGATGTTTTTCTCACTCCTACTAGTGAATGTAATGTAACACACACCCATACAATGCGCACCACCCCGTGATGTTTTTCTCACTCCTACTAGTGAATGTAATGTAACACACACCCATACAATGCGCACCACCCCGTGATGTTTTTCTCACTCCTACTAGTGAATCTAATGTAACACACACCCATACAATGCGCACCACCCCGTGATGTTTTTCTCACTCCTACTAGTGATTGTAATGTAACACACACCCATACAATGCGCACCACCCCGTGATGTTTTTCTCACTCCTACTAGTGAATGTAATGTAACACACACCCATACAATGTGCACGACCACGCGATGTTTTTCAGAAACCTATCCTACATTGCCACTGCATGTTCCCTGACCTCCCCATGCTGACCACCCCGCGGTGCTTTTCTCCATCCTACATTGCCACTCACGGCCTATCCTGATTCAGACCCTCCGATTCACACCACCCCGTGATGTTTTTCTCACTCCTACTAGTGAATGTAATGTAACACACACCCTTACAATGCGCACCACCCCGTGATGTTTTTCTCACTCCTACTAGTGAATGTAATGTAACACACACCCATACAATGCGCACCACCCCGTGATGTTTTTCTCACTCCTACTAGTGAATGTAATGTAACACACACCCATACAATGCGCACCACCCCGTGATGTTTTTCTCACTCCTACTAGTGAATGTAATGTAACACACACCCATACAATGCGCACCACCCCGAGATGTTTTTCTCACTCCTACTAGTGAATGTAATGTAACACACACCCATACAATGCGCACCACCCCGTGATGTTTTTCTCACTCCTACTAGTGAATGTAATGTAACACACACCCATACAATGCGCACCACCCCGTGATGTTTTTCTCACTCCTACTAGTGAATCTAATGTAACACACACCCATACAAGGCGCACCACCCCGTGATGTTTTTCTCACTCCTACTAGTGAATGTAATGTAACACACACCCATACAATGCGCACCACCCCATGATGTTTTTCTCACTCCTACTAGTGAATCTAATGTAACACACACCCATACAATGCGCATCACCCCGTGATGTTTTTCTCACTCCTACTAGTGAATGTAATGTAACACACACCCATACAATGCGCACCACCCCGTGATGTTTTTCTCACTCCTACTAGTGAATCTATTGTAACACACACCCATACAATGCGCACGACCACGCGATGTTTTTCAGAAACCTATCCTACATTGCCACTGCATGTTCGCTGACCTCCCCATGCAGAACACCCCGCGGTGCTTTTCTCCATCCTACATTGCCACTCACGGCCTATCCTAATTCAGACCCTCCGATTCACACCACCCCGTGATGTTTTTCTCACTCCTACTAGTGAATGTAATGTAACACAGACCCTTACAATGCGCACCACCCCGTGATGTTTTTCTCACTCCCACTAGTGAATGTAATGTAACACACACCCATACAATGCGCACCACCCCGTGATGTTTTTCTCACTCCTACTAGTGAATCTAATGTAACACACACCCATACAATGCGCACCACCCCGTGATGTTTTTCTCACTCCTACTAGTGAATCTAATGTAACACACACCCATGCAAAGCAAACCACCACGTGATGTTTTTCTCACTCCTACTAGTGAATGTAATGTAACACACACCCATACAATGCGCACCACCCCGTGATGTTTTTCTCACTCCTACTAGTGAATGTAATGTAACACACACCCATACAATGCGCACCACCCCGTGATGATTTTCTCACTCCTACTAGTGAATGTAATGTAAAACACACCCATACAATGCGCATCACCCCGTGATGTTTTTCTCACTCCTAGTAGTGAATGTAATGTAACACACACCCATACAATGCGCACCACCCCGTGATGTTTTTCTCACTAATAGTAGTGAATGTAATGTAACACAGACCCATACAATGCGCACCACCCCGTGATGTTTTTCTCACTCCTACTAATGAATCTAATGTAACACACACCCAAACAATGCGCACCACCCCGCGATGTTTTTCAGAAACCTATCCTACATTGCCACTGCATGTTCCCTGACCTCCCCATGCTGACCAGCCTGCGGTGTTTTTCTCCATCCTACATTGCCACTAACTGCCTATCCTAATTCAGACCCTCCGATTCACACCACCCCGTGATATTTTTCTCACTCCTAGTAGTGAATGTAATGTAACACACACCCAAACAATGCGCACCACCCCATGATGTTTTTCCCACTCCTACTAGTGAATGTAATGTAACACACACCCATACAAGGCGCACCACCCCGTGATGTTTTTCTCACTCCTACTAGTGAATGTAATGTAACACACACCCATACAATGCGCACCACCCCGTGATGTTTTTCTCACTCCTACTAGTGAATCTAATGTAACACACACCCATACAATGCGTACCACCCAGTGAGGTTTTTCTCACTCCTACTAGTGAATGTAATGTAACACACACCCATAAAATGCGCACCACCCCGTGATGTTTTTCTCACTCCTAGTAGTGAATATAATGTAACACACACCCAAACAATGCGCACCACCCCGTGATGTTTTTCTCACTCCTACTAGTGAATGTAATGCAACACACCCATACAATGCGCACCACCCCGTGATGTTTTTCTCACTCCTACTAGTGAATGTAATATAACACACACCCATACAATGCGCACCACACCGTGATGTTTTTCTCACTCCTACTAGTGAATCTAATGTAACACACATCCCATACAATGCGCACCACCCCGTGATGTTTTTCTCACTCCTACTAGTGATTGTAATGTAACACACACCCATACAATGCGCACCACCCCGTGATGTTTTTCTCACTGCTACTAGTGAATGTAATGTAACACACACCCATACAATGCGCACCACCCCGTGATGTTTTTCTCACTCCTACTAGTGAATGTAATGTAACACACACCCATACAATGCGCACCACCCCGTGATGTTTTTCTCACTCCTACTAGTGAATGTAATGTAACACACACCCATACAATGCGCACCACCCCGTGAAGTTTTTCTCACTCCTACTAGTGTATGTAATGTAACACCCACCCATACAATGCGCACCACCCCGTGATGTTTTTCTCACTCCCACTAGTGAATGGAATGTAACACACACCCATACAATGCGCACAACCCCGTGATGTTTTTCTCACTCCTACTAGTGAATGTAATGTAACACCCACCCATACAATGCGCACCACCCCGTGATGTTTTTCTCTCTCCTACTAGTGAATCTAATGTAACACACACCCATACAATGCGCACCACCCCGTGATGTTTTTCTCACTCCTACTAGTGAATCTAATGTAACACACACCAATACAATGCGCACCACCCCGTGATGTTTTTCTCACTAATAGTAGTGAATGTAATGTAACACAGACCCATACAATGCGCACCACCCCGTGATGTTTTTCTCACTCCTACTAGTGAATCTAATGTAACACACACCCAAACAATGTGCACCACTCCGCGATGTTTTTCAGAAACCAATCCTACATTGCCACTGCATGTTCCCTGACCTCCCCATGCTGACCACCCCGCGGTGCTTTTCTCCATCCTACATTGCCACTCACGGCCTATCCTAATTCAGACCCTCCGATTCACACCACCCCGTGATGTTTTTCTCACTCCTACTAGTGAATGTAATGTAACACACACCCTTACAATGCGCACCACCCCGTGATGTTTTTCTCACTCCTACTAGTGAATGTAATGTAACACACACCCATACAATGCGCACCACCCCGTGATGTTTTTCTCACTCCTACTAGTGAATGTAATGTAACACACACCCATACAATGCGCACCACCCCGTGATGTTTTTCTCACTCCTACTAGTGAATCTAATGTAACACACACCCATACAATGCGCACCACCCCGTGATGTTTTTCTCACTCCTACTAGTGATTGTAATGTAACACACACCCATACAATGCGCACCACCCCGTGATGTTTTTCTCACTCCTACTAGTGAATGTAATGTAACACACACCCATACAATGTGCACGACCACGCGATGTTTTTCAGAAACCTATCCTACATTGCCACTGCATGTTCCCTGACCTCCCCATGCTGACCACCCCGCGGTGCTTTTCTCCATCCTACTTTGCCACTCACGGCCTATCCTGATTCAGACCCTCTGATTCACACCACCCCGTGATGTTTTTCTCACTCCTACTAGTGAATGTAATGTAACACACACCCTTACAATGTGCACCACCCCGTGATGTTTTTCTCACTCCTACTAGTGAATGTAATGTAACACACACCCATACAATGCGCACCACCCCGTGATGTTTTTCTCACTCCTACTAGTGAATGTAATGTAACACACACCCATACAATGCGCACCACCCCGTGTTTTTCTCACTCCTACTAGTGAATGTAATGTAACACACACCCATACAATGCGCACCACCCCGTGATGTTTTTCTCACTCCTAATAGTGAATGTAATGTAACATACACCCATACAATGCGCACCACCCCGTGATGTTTTTCTCACTCCTACTAGTGAATGTAATGTAACACACACCCATACAATGCGCACCACCCCGAGATGTTTTTCTCACTCCTACTAGTGAATGTAATGTAACACACACCCATACAATGCGCACCACCCCGTGATGTTTTTCTCACTCCTACTAGTGAATGTAATGTAACACACACCCATACAATGCGCACCACCCCGTGATGTTTTTCTCACTCCTACTAGTGAATCTAATGTAACACACACCCATACAAGGCGCACCACCCCGTGATGTTTTTCTCACTCCTACTAGTGAATGTAATGTAACACACACCCATACAATGCGCACCACCCCATGATGTTTTTCTCACTCCTACTAGTGAATCTAATGTAACACACACCCATACAATGCGCATCACCCCGTGATGTTTTTCTCACTCCTACTAGTGAATGTAATGTAACACACACCCATACAATGCGCACCACCCCGTGATGTTTTTCTCACTCCTACTAGTGAATCTATTGTAACACACACCCATACAATGCGCACGACCACGCGATGTTTTTCAGAAACCTATCCTACATTGCCACTGCATGTTCGCTGACCTCCCCATGCAGAACACCCCACGGTGCTTTTCTCCATCCTACATTGCCACTCACGGCCTATCCTAATTCAGACCCTCCGATTCACACCACCCCGTGATGTTTTTCTCACTCCTACTAGTGAATGTAATGTAACACAGACCCTTACAATGCGCACCACCCCGTGATGTTTTTCTCACTCCCACTAGTGAATGTAATGTAACACACACCCATACAATGCGCACCACCCCGTGATGTTTTTCTCACTCCTACTAGTGAATCTAATGTAACACACACCCATACAATGCGCACCACCCCGTGATGTTTTTCTCACTCCTACTAGTGAATCTAATGTAACACACACCCATACAATGCGCACCACCACGTGATGTTTTTCTCACTCCTACTAGTGATTGTAATGTAACACACACCCATACAATGCGCACCACCCCGTTTTTTTTTTTCACTCCTACTAGTGAATGTAATGTAACACACACCCATACAATGCGCACCACCCCGTGATGTTTTTCTCACTCCTACTAGTGAATGTAATGTAACACACACCCATACAATGCGCACCATCCCGTGATGTTTTTCTCACTCCTACTAGTGAATGTAATGTAACACACACCCATACAATGCACACCACCCCATGAAGCTTTTCTCACTCCCACTAGTGTATGTAATGTAACACCCACCCATACAATGCGCACCACCCCGTGATGTTTTTCTCACTCCTACTAGTGAATGGAATGTAACACACACCCATACAATGCGCACCACCCCGTGATGTTTTTCTCACTCCTACTAGTGAATGTAATGTAACACACACCCATACAATGCGCACCACCCCGTGATGTTTTTCTCACAGCTACTAGTGAATGTAATGTAACACACACCCATTCAATGCGCACCACCCCGTGATATTTTTCTCACTCCTACTAGTGAATGTAATGTAACACACACCCATACAATGCGCACCACCCCGTGATGTTTTTCTCACTCCTACTAGTGTATGTAATGTAACACACAGCCATACAATGCGCACCACCCCGTGATGTTTTTCTCTCTCCTACTAGTGAATGTAATGTAACACACACCCATACAATGCGCACCACCCCGTGATGTTTTTCTCAGTCCTACTAGTGAATGTAATGTAACACACACCCATACAATGCGAACCACCCCGTGATGTTTTTCTCACTCCTACTAGTGAATCTAATGTAACACACACCCATACAATGTGCACGACCACGCGATGTTTTTCAGAAACCTATCCTACATTGCCACTGCATGTTCCCTGACCTCCCCATGCTGACCACCCCGCGGTGCTTTTCTCCATCCTACATTGCCACTCACGGCCTATCCTAATTCAGACCCTCCGATTCACACCACCCCGTGATGTTTTTCTCACTCCTAATAGTGAATGTAATGTAACACACACCCTTACAATGCGCACCACCCCGTGATGTTTTTCTCACTCCTACTAGTGAATGTAATGTAACACACACCCATACAATGCGCATCACCCCGTGATGTTTTTCTCACTCCTACTAGTGAATGTAATGTAACACACACCCATACAATGCGCACCACCCCGTGTTTTTCTCCCTCCTACTAGTGAATGTAATGTAACACACACCCATACAATGCGCACCACCCCGTGATGTTTTTCTCACTCCTACTAGTGAATGTAATGTAACATACACCCATACAATGCGCACCACCCCATGATGTTTTTCTCACTCCTACTAGTGAATGTAATGTAACACACACACATACAATGCGCACCACCCCGAGATGTTTTTCTCACTCCTACTAGTGAATGTAATGTAACACACACCCATACAATGCGCACCACCCCGTGATGTTTTTCTCACTCCTACTAGTGAATGTAATGTAACACACACCCATACAATGCGCACCACCCCGTGATGTTTTTCTCACTCCTACTAGTGAATCTAATGTAACACACACCCATACAATGCGCACGAACACGCGATGTTTTTCAGAAACCTATCCTACATTGCCACTGCATGTTCCCTGACCTCCCCATGCTGACCACCCCGCGGTGCTTTTCTCCATCCTACATTGCCACTCACGGCCTATCCTAATTCAGACCCTCCGATTCACACCACCCCGTGATGTTTTTCTCACTCCTACTAGTGAATGTAATGTAACACACACCCTTACAATGCGCACCACCCCGTGATGTTTTTCTCACTCCTACTAGTGAATGTAATGTAACACACACCCATACAATGCGCACCACCCCGTGATGTTTTTCTCACTCCTACTAGTGAATGTAATGTAACACACACCCATACAATGCGCACCACCCCGTGATGTTTTTCTCACTCCTACTAGTGAATCTAATGTAACACACACCCATACAATGCGCACCACCCCGTGATGTTTTTCTCACTCCTACTAGTGATTGTAATGTAACACACACCCATACAATGCGCACCACCCCGTGATGTTTTTCTCACTCCTACTAGTGAATGTAATGTAACACACACCCATACAATGTGCACGACCACGCGATGTTTTTCAGAAACCTATCCTACATTGCCACTGCATGTTCCCTGACCTCCCCATGCTGACCACCCCGCGGTGCTTTTCTCCATCCTACATTGCCACTCACGGCCTATCCTGATTCAGACCCTCCGATTCACACCACCCCGTGATGTTTTTCTCACTCCTACTAGTGAATGTAATGTAACACACACCCTTACAATGCGCACCACCCCGTGATGTTTTTCTCACTCCTACTAGTGAATGTAATGTAACACACACCCATACAATGCGCACCACCCCGTGATGTTTTTCTCACTCCTACTAGTGAATGTAATGTAACACACACCCATACAATGCGCACCACCCCGTGTTTTTCTCACTCCTACTAGTGAATGTAATGTAACACACACCCATACAATGCGCACCACCCCGTGATGTTTTTCTCACTCCTAATAGTGAATGTAATGTAACATACACCCATACAATGCGCACCACCCCGTGATGTTTTTCTCACTCCTACTAGTGAATGTAATGTAACACACACCCATACAATGCGCACCACCCCGAGATGTTTTTCTCACTCCTACTAGTGAATGTAATGTAACACACACCCATACAATGCGCACCACCCCGTGATGTTTTTCTCACTCCTACTAGTGAATGTAATGTAACACACACCCATACAATGCGCACCACCCCGTGATGTTTTTCTCACTCCTACTAGTGAATCTAATGTAACACACACCCATACAAGGCGCACCACCCCGTGATGTTTTTCTCACTCCTACTAGTGAATGTAATGTAACACACACCCATACAATGCGCACCACCCCATGATGTTTTTCTCACTCCTACTAGTGAATCTAATGTAACACACACCCATACAATGCGCATCACCCCGTGATGTTTTTCTCACTCCTACTAGTGAATGTAATGTAACACACACCCATACAATGCGCACCACCCCGTGATGTTTTTCTCACTCCTACTAGTGAATCTATTGTAACACACACCCATACAATGCGCACGACCACGCGATGTTTTTCAGAAACCTATCCTACATTGCCACTGCATGTTCGCTGACCTCCCCATGCAGAACACCCCGCGGTGCTTTTCTCCATCCTACATTGCCACTCACGGCCTATCCTAATTCAGACCCTCCGATTCACACCACCCCGTGATGTTTTTCTCACTCCTACTAGTGAATGTAATGTAACACAGACCCTTACAATGCGCACCACCCCGTGATGTTTTTCTCACTCCCACTAGTGAATGTAATGTAACACACACCCATACAATGCGCACCACCCCGTGATGTTTTTCTCACTCCTACTAGTGAATCTAATGTAACACACACCCATACAATGCGCACCACCCCGTGATGTTTTTCTCACTCCTACTAGTGAATCTAATGTAACACACACCCATGCAAAGCAAACCACCACGTGATGTTTTTCTCACTCCTACTAGTGAATGTAATGTAACACACACCCATACAATGCGCACCACCCCGTGATGTTTTTCTCACTCCTACTAGTGAATGTAATGTAACACACACCCATACAATGCGCACCACCCCGTGATGATTTTCTCACTCCTACTAGTGAATGTAATGTAAAACACACCCATACAATGCGCATCACCCCGTGATGTTTTTCTCACTCCTAGTAGTGAATGTAATGTAACACACACCCATACAATGCGCACCACCCCGTGATGTTTTTCTCACTAATAGTAGTGAATGTAATGTAACACAGACCCATACAATGCGCACCACCCCGTGATGTTTTTCTCACTCCTACTAATGAATCTAATGTAACACACACCCAAACAATGCGCACCACCCCGCGATGTTTTTCAGAAACCTATCCTACATTGCCACTGCATGTTCCCTGACCTCCCCATGCTGACCAGCCTGCGGTGTTTTTCTCCATCCTACATTGCCACTAACTGCCTATCCTAATTCAGACCCTCCGATTCACACCACCCCGTGATATTTTTCTCACTCCTAGTAGTGAATGTAATGTAACACACACCCAAACAATGCGCACCACCCCATGATGTTTTTCCCACTCCTACTAGTGAATGTAATGTAACACACACCCATACAAGGCGCACCACCCCGTGATGTTTTTCTCACTCCTACTAGTGAATGTAATGTAACACACACCCATACAATGCGCACCACCCCGTGATGTTTTTCTCACTCCTACTAGTGAATCTAATGTAACACACACCCATACAATGCGTACCACCCAGTGAGGTTTTTCTCACTCCTACTAGTGAATGTAATGTAACACACACCCATAAAATGCGCACCACCCCGTGATGTTTTTCTCACTCCTAGTAGTGAATATAATGTAACACACACCCAAACAATGCGCACCACCCCGTGATGTTTTTCTCACTCCTACTAGTGAATGTAATGCAACACACCCATACAATGCGCACCACCCCGTGATGTTTTTCTCACTCCTACTAGTGAATGTAATATAACACACACCCATACAATGCGCACCACACCGTGATGTTTTTCTCACTCCTACTAGTGAATCTAATGTAACACACATCCCATACAATGCGCACCACCCCGTGATGTTTTTCTCACTCCTACTAGTGATTGTAATGTAACACACACCCATACAATGCGCACCACCCCGTGATGTTTTTCTCACTGCTACTAGTGAATGTAATGTAACACACACCCATACAATGCGCACCACCCCGTGATGTTTTTCTCACTCCTACTAGTGAATGTAATGTAACACACACCCATACAATGCGCACCACCCCGTGATGTTTTTCTCACTCCTACTAGTGAATGTAATGTAACACACACCCATACAATGCGCACCACCCCGTGAAGTTTTTCTCACTCCTACTAGTGTATGTAATGTAACACCCACCCATACAATGCGCACCACCCCGTGATGTTTTTCTCACTCCCACTAGTGAATGGAATGTAACACACACCCATACAATGCGCACAACCCCGTGATGTTTTTCTCACTCCTACTAGTGAATGTAATGTAACACCCACCCATACAATGCGCACCACCCCGTGATGTTTTTCTCTCTCCTACTAGTGAATCTAATGTAACACACACCCATACAATGCGCACCACCCCGTGATGTTTTTCTCACTCCTACTAGTGAATCTAATGTAACACACACCCATACAATGCGCACCACCCCGTGATGTTTTTCTCACTCCTACTAGTGAATCTAATGTAACACACACCCATACAATGCGCACGACCACGCGATGTTTTTCAGAAACCTATCCTACATTGCCACTGCATGTTCCCTGACCTCCCCATGCAGACCACCCCGCGGTGCTTTTCTCCATCCTACATTGCCAGTCACGGCCTATCCTAATTCAGACCCTCCGATTCACACCACCCCGTGATGTTTTTCTCACTCCTACTAGTGAATGTAATGTAACACAGACCCTTACAATGCGCACCACCCCGTGATGTTTTTCTCACTCCCACTAGTGAATGTAATGTAACACACACCCATACAATGCGCACCACCCAGTGATGTTTTTCTCACTCCTACTAGTGAATGTAATGTAACACACACCCATACAATGCGCACCACCCCGTGATGTTTTTCTCACTCCTACTAGTGAATGTAATATAACACACACCCATACAATGCGCACCACCCCGTGATGTTTTTCTCACTCCTACTAGTGAATGTAATGTAACACACACCCATACAATGCGCACCACCCCGTGATGTTTTTCTCACTCCTACTACTGAATCTAATGTAACACACACCCATACAATGCGCACCACCCCGTGATGTTTTTCTCACTCCTGCTAGTGAATGTAATGTAACACACACCCATACAATTCGCACCACCCCGTGATGTTTTTCTCACTCCTACTATTGAATCTAATGTAACACACACCCATACAATGCGTACCACCCCATGATGTTTTTCTCACTCCTACTAGTGAATGTAATGTAACACACACCCATACAATGCGCACCACCCCGTGATGATTTTCTCACTCCTA
The DNA here is from genome assembly GCF_034190915.1 of Cavia porcellus. Lineage (NCBI taxonomy): Eukaryota > Metazoa > Chordata > Mammalia > Rodentia > Caviidae > Cavia > Cavia porcellus. The sequence goes on along the minus strand of NW_026947680.1, from coordinate 56,015 downwards.
CTAGTGAATGTAATGTAAAACACACCCATACAATGCGCACCACCCCGTGATGTTTTTCTCACTCCTACTAGTGAATGTAATGTAAAACACACCCATACAATGCGCACCACCCCGTGATGTTTTTCTCACTAATAGTAGTGAATGTAATGTAACACACACCCATACAATTCGCACCACCCCGTGATGTTTTTCTCACTCCTACTATTGAATCTAATGTAACACACACCCATACAATGCGTACCACCCCATGATGTTTTTCTCACTCCTACTAGTGAATGTAATGTAACACACACCCATACAATGCGCACCACCCCGTGATGTTTTTCTCACTCCTACTAGTGAATGTAATGTAACACACACCCATACAATGCGCACCACCCCGTGATGTTTTTCTCACTCCTACTAGTGAATGTAATATAACACACACCCATACAAAGCGCACCACCCCGTGATGTTTTTCTCACTCCTACTAGTGAATCTAATGTAACACACACCCATACAATGCGCACCACCCCGTGATGTTTTTCTCACTCCTACTAGTGATTGTAATGTAACACACACCCATACAATGCGCACCACCCCGTGATGTTTTTCTCACTGCTACTAGTGAATGTAAAGTAACACACACCCATACAATGCGCACCACCCCGTGATGTTTTTCTCACTCCTACTAGTGAATGTAATGTAACACACACCCATACAATGCGCACCACCCCGTGATGTTTTTCTCACTCCTACTAGTGAATGTAATGTAACACACACCCATACAATGCGCACCACCCCGTGAAGTTTTTCTCACTCCTATTAGAGTATGTAATGTAACACCCACCCATACAATGCGCACCACACCGTGATGTTTTTCTCACTCCTACTAGTGAATGGAATGCAACACACACCCATACAATGCCAACCACCCCGTGATGTTTTTCTCACTCCTGCTAGTGAATGTAATGTAACACACACCCATACAATGCGCACCACCCCGTGATGTTTTTCTCACTCCTACTAGTGAATGTAATGTAACACACACCCATTCAAGGCGCACCACCCCGTGATGTTTTTCTCACTCCTACTAGTGAATGTAATGTAACACACACCCATACAATGCGCACCACCCCGTGATGTTTTTCTCACTCCTACTAGTGAATCTAATGTAACACACACCCATACAATGCGCACCACCCCGTGATGTTTTTCTCACTCCTACTAGTGAATGTAATGTAACACACACCCATACAATGCGCACCACCCCGTGATGATTTTCTCACTCCTACTAGTGAATGTAATGTAAAACACACCCATACAATGCGCACCACCCCGTGATGTTTTTCTCACTCCTAGTAGTGAATGTAATGTAACACACACCCATACAATGCGCACTACCCCGTGATGTTTTTCTCACTAATAGTAGTGAAAGTAATGTAACACAGACCCATACAATGCGCACCACCCCGAGATGTTTTTCTCACTCCTACTAATGAATCTAATGTAACACACACCCAAACAATGCGCACCACCCCGCGATGTTTTTCAGCAACCTATCCTACATTGCCACTGCATGTTCTCTGACCTCCCCATGCTGACCAGCCTCCGGTGCTTTTCTCCATCCTACATTCCCACTAACTGCCTATCCTAATTCAGACCCTCCGATTCACACCACTCCGTGATATTTTTCTCACTCCTAGTAGTGAATGTAATGTAACACCCACCCAAACAATGCGCACCACCCCATGATGTTTTTCCCACTCCTACTAGTGAATGTAATGTAACACACACCCATACAAGGCGCACCACCCCGTGATGTTTTTCTCACTCCTACTAGTGAATGTAATGTAACACACACCCATACAATGCGCACCACCCCGTGATATTTTTCTCACTCCTACTAGTGAATCTAATGTAACACACACCCATACAATGCGTACCACCCAGTGAGTTTTTTCTCACTCCTACTAGTGAATGTAATGTAACACACACCCATAAAATGCGCACCACCCCGTGATGTTTTTCTCACTCCTAGTAGTGAATGTAATGTAACACACACCCAAACAATGCGCACCACCCCGTGATGTTTTTCTCACTCCTACTAGTGAATGTAATGCAACACACCCATACAATGCGCACCACCCCGTGATGTTTTTCTCACTCCTACTAGTGAATGTAATATAACACACACCCATACAATGCGCACCACTCCGTGATGTTTTTCTCACTCCTCCTAGTGAATCTAATGTAACACACACCCTTACAATGCGCACCACCCCGTGATGTTTTTCTCACTCCTACTAGTGATTGTAATGTAACACACACCCATACAATGCGCACCACCCCGTGATGTTTTTCTCACTGCTACTTGTGAATGTAATGTAACACACACCCATACAATGCGCACCACCCCGTGATGTTTTTCTCACTCCTACTAGTGAATGTAATGTAACACACACCCATACAATGCGCACCACCCCGTGATGTTTTTCTCACTCCTACTAGTGAATGTAATGTAACACACACCCATACAATGCGCACCACCCCGTGAAGTTTTTCTCACTCCTACTAGTGTATGTAATGTAACACCCACCCATACAATGCGCACCACCCCGTGATGTTTTTCTCACTCCCACTAGTGAATGGAATGTAACACACACCCATACAATGCGCACCACCCCGTGATGTTTTTCTCACTCCTACTAGTGAATGTAATGTAACACACACCCATACAATGCGCACCACCCCGTGATGTTTTTCTCTCTCCTACTAGTGAATCTAATGTAACACACACCCATACAATGCGCACCACCCCGTGATGTTTTTCTCACTCCTACTAGTGAATCTAATGTAACGCACACCCATACAATGCGCACCACCCCGTGATGTTTTTCTCACTCCTACTAGTGAATCTAATGTAACACACACCCATACAATGCGCACGACCACGCGATGTTTTTCAGAAACCTATCCTACATTGCCACTGCATGTTCACTGACCTCCCCATGCAGACCACCCCGCGGTGCTTTTCTCCATCCTACATTGCCACTCACGGCCTATCCTAATTCAGACCCTCCGATTCACACCACCCCGTGATGTTTTTCTCACTCCTACTAGTGAATGTAATGTAACACAGACCCTTACAATGCGCACCACCCCGTGATGTTTTTCTCACTCCCACTAGTGAATGTAATGTAACACACACCCATACAATGCGCACCACCCAGTGATGTTTTTCTCACTCCTACTAGTGAATGTAATATAACACACACCCATACAATGCGCACCACCCCGTGATGTTTTTCTCACTCCTACTAGTGAATCTAATGTAACACACACCCATACAAGGCGCACCACCCCGTGATGTTTTTCTCACTCCTACTAGTGAATGTAATGTAACACACACCCATACAATGCGCACCACCCCATGATGTTTTTCTCACTCCTACTAGTGAATCTAATGTAACACACACCCATACAATGCGCATCACCCCGTGATGTTTTTCTCACTCCTACTAGTGAATGTAATGTAACACACACCCATACAATGCGCACCACCCCGTGATGTTTTTCTCACTCCTACTAGTGAATCTAATGTAACACACACCCATACAAGGCGCACCACCCCGTGATGTTTTTCTCACTCCTACTAGTGAATGTAATGTAACACACACCCATACAATGCGCACCACCCCATGATGTTTTTCTCACTCCTACTAGTGAATCTAATGTAACACACACCCATACAATGCGCATCACCCCGTGATGTTTTTCTCACTCCTACTAGTGAATGTAATGTAACACACACCCATACAATGCGCACCACCCCGTGATGTTTTTCTCACTCCTACTAGTGAATCTATTGTAACACACACCCATACAATGCGCACGACCACGCGATGTTTTTCAGAAACCTATCCTACATTGCCACTGCATGTTCGCTGACCTCCCCATGCAGAACACCCCGCGGTGCTTTTCTCCATCCTACATTGCCACTCACGGCCTATCCTAATTCAGACCCTCCGATTCACACCACCCCGTGATGTTTTTCTCACTCCTACTAGTGAATGTAATGTAACACAGACCCTTACAATGCGCACCACCCCGTGATGTTTTTCTCACTCCCACTAGTGAATGTAATGTAACACACACCCATACAATGCGCACCACCCCGTGATGTTTTTCTCACTCCTACTAGTGAATCTAATGTAACACACACCCATACAATGCGCACCACCCCGTGATGTTTTTCTCACTCCTACTAGTGAATCTAATGTAACACACACCCATGCAAAGCAAACCACCACGTGATGTTTTTCTCACTCCTACTAGTGAATGTAATGTAACACACACCCATACAATGCGCACCACCCCGTGATGTTTTTCTCACTCCTACTAGTGAATGTAATGTAACACACACCCATACAATGCGCACCACCCCGTGATGATTTTCTCACTCCTACTAGTGAATGTAATGTAAAACACACCCATACAATGCGCATCACCCCGTGATGTTTTTCTCACTCCTAGTAGTGAATGTAATGTAACACACACCCATACAATGCGCACCACCCCGTGATGTTTTTCTCACTAATAGTAGTGAATGTAATGTAACACAGACCCATACAATGCGCACCACCCCGTGATGTTTTTCTCACTCCTACTAATGAATCTAATGTAACACACACCCAAACAATGCGCACCACCCCGCGATGTTTTTCAGAAACCTATCCTACATTGCCACTGCATGTTCCCTGACCTCCCCATGCTGACCAGCCTGCGGTGTTTTTCTCCATCCTACATTGCCACTAACTGCCTATCCTAATTCAGACCCTCCGATTCACACCACCCCGTGATATTTTTCTCACTCCTAGTAGTGAATGTAATGTAACACACACCCAAACAATGCGCACCACCCCATGATGTTTTTCCCACTCCTACTAGTGAATGTAATGTAACACACACCCATACAAGGCGCACCACCCCGTGATGTTTTTCTCACTCCTACTAGTGAATGTAATGTAACACACACCCATACAATGCGCACCACCCCGTGATGTTTTTCTCACTCCTACTAGTGAATCTAATGTAACACACACCCATACAATGCGTACCACCCAGTGAGGTTTTTCTCACTCCTACTAGTGAATGTAATGTAACACACACCCATAAAATGCGCACCACCCCGTGATGTTTTTCTCACTCCTAGTAGTGAATATAATGTAACACACACCCAAACAATGCGCACCACCCCGTGATGTTTTTCTCACTCCTACTAGTGAATGTAATGCAACACACCCATACAATGCGCACCACCCCGTGATGTTTTTCTCACTCCTACTAGTGAATGTAATATAACACACACCCATACAATGCGCACCACACCGTGATGTTTTTCTCACTCCTACTAGTGAATCTAATGTAACACACATCCCATACAATGCGCACCACCCCGTGATGTTTTTCTCACTCCTACTAGTGATTGTAATGTAACACACACCCATACAATGCGCACCACCCCGTGATGTTTTTCTCACTGCTACTAGTGAATGTAATGTAACACACACCCATACAATGCGCACCACCCCGTGATGTTTTTCTCACTCCTACTAGTGAATGTAATGTAACACACACCCATACAATGCGCACCACCCCGTGATGTTTTTCTCACTCCTACTAGTGAATGTAATGTAACACACACCCATACAATGCGCACCACCCCGTGAAGTTTTTCTCACTCCTACTAGTGTATGTAATGTAACACCCACCCATACAATGCGCACCACCCCGTGATGTTTTTCTCACTCCCACTAGTGAATGGAATGTAACACACACCCATACAATGCGCACAACCCCGTGATGTTTTTCTCACTCCTACTAGTGAATGTAATGTAACACCCACCCATACAATGCGCACCACCCCGTGATGTTTTTCTCTCTCCTACTAGTGAATCTAATGTAACACACACCCATACAATGCGCACCACCCCGTGATGTTTTTCTCACTCCTACTAGTGAATCTAATGTAACACACACCCATACAATGCGCACCACCCCGTGATGTTTTTCTCACTCCTACTAGTGAATCTAATGTAACACACACCCATACAATGCGCACGACCACGCGATGTTTTTCAGAAACCTATCCTACATTGCCACTGCATGTTCCCTGACCTCCCCATGCAGACCACCCCGCGGTGCTTTTCTCCATCCTACATTGCCAGTCACGGCCTATCCTAATTCAGACCCTCCGATTCACACCACCCCGTGATGTTTTTCTCACTCCTACTAGTGAATGTAATGTAACACAGACCCTTACAATGCGCACCACCCCGTGAGGTTTTTCTCACTCCCACTAGTGAATGTAATGTAACACACACCCATACAATGCGCACCACCCAGTGATGTTTTTCTCACTCCTACTAGTGAATGTAATGTAACACACACCCATACAATGCGCACCACCCCGTGATGTTTTTCTCACTCCTACTAGTGAATGTAATATAACACACACCCATACAATGCGCACCACCCCGTGATGTTTTTCTCACTCCTACTAGTGAATGTAATGTAACACACACCCATACAATGCGCACCACCCCGTGATGTTTTTCTCACTCCTACTACTGAATCTAATGTAACACACACCCATACAATGCGCACCACCCCGTGATGTTTTTCTCACTCCTGCTAGTGAATGTAATGTAACACACACCCATACAATTCGCACCACCCCGTGATGTTTTTCTCACTCCTACTATTGAATCTAATGTAACACACACCCATACAATGCGTACCACCCCATGATGTTTTTCTCACTCCTACTAGTGAATGTAATGTAACACACACCCATACAATGCGCACCACCCCGTGATGATTTTCTCACTCCTACTAGTGAATGTAATGTAAAACACACCCATACAATGCGCACCACCCCGTGATGTTTTTCTCACTCCTACTAGTGAATGTAATGTAAAACACACCCATACAATGCGCACCACCCCGTGATGTTTTTCTCACTAATAGTAGTGAATGTAATGTAACACACACCCATACAATTCGCACCACCCCGTGATGTTTTTCTCACTCCTACTATTGAATCTAATGTAACACACACCCATACAATGCGTACCACCCCATGATGTTTTTCTCACTCCTACTAGTGAATGTAATGTAACACACACCCATACAATGCGCACCACCCCGTGATGTTTTTCTCACTCCTACTAGTGAATGTAATGTAACACACACCCATACAATGCGCACCACCCCGTGATGTTTTTCTCACTCCTACTAGTGAATGTAATATAACACACACCCATACAAAGCGCACCACCCCGTGATGTTTTTCTCACTCCTACTAGTGAATCTAATGTAACACACACCCATACAATGCGCACCACCCCGTGATGTTTTTCTCACTCCTACTAGTGATTGTAATGTAACACACACCCATACAATGCGCACCACCCCGTGATGTTTTTCTCACTGCTACTAGTGAATGTAAAGTAACACACACCCATACAATGCGCACCACCCCGTGATGTTTTTCTCACTCCTACTAGTGAATCTAATGTAACACACACCCATACAATGCGCACCACCCCGTGATGTTTTTCTCACTCCTACTAGTGAATGTAATGTAACACACACCCATACAATGCGCACCACCCCGTGAAGTTTTTCTCACTCCTATTAGAGTATGTAATGTAACACCCACCCATACAATGCGCACCACACCGTGATGTTTTTCTCACTCCTACTAGTGAATGGAATGCAACACACACCCATACAATGCCAACCACCCCGTGATGTTTTTCTCACTCCTGCTAGTGAATGTAATGTAACACACACCCATACAATGCGCACCACCCCGTGATGTTTTTCTCACTCCTACTAGTGAATGTAATGTAACACACACCCATTCAAGGCGCACCACCCCGTGATGTTTTTCTCACTCCTACTAGTGAATGTAATGTAACACACACCCATACAATGCGCACCACCCCGTGATGTTTTTCTCACTCCTACTAGTGAATCTAATTTAACACACACCCATACAATGCGCACCACCCCGTGATGTTTTTCTCACTCCTACTAGTGAATGTAATGTAACACACACCCATACAATGCGCACCACCCCGTGATGATTTTCTCACTCCTACTAGTGAATGTAATGTAAAACACACCCATACAATGCGCACCACCCCGTGATGTTTTTCTCACTCCTAGTAGTGAATGTAATGTAACACACACCCATACAATGCGCACTACCCCGTGATGTTTTTCTCACTAATAGTAGTGAAAGTAATGTAACACAGACCCATACAATGCGCACCACCCCGAGATGTTTTTCTCACTCCTACTAATGAATCTAATGTAACACACACCCAAACAATGCGCACCACCCCGCGATGTTTTTCAGCAACCTATCCTACATTGCCACTGCATGTTCTCTGACCTCCCCATGCTGACCAGCCTCCGGTGCTTTTCTCCATCCTACATTCCCACTAACTGCCTATCCTAATTCAGACCCTCCGATTCACACCACTCCGTGATATTTTTCTCACTCCTAGTAGTGAATGTAATGTAACACCCACCCAAACAATGCGCACCACCCCATGATGTTTTTCCCACTCCTACTAGTGAATGTAATGTAACACACACCCATACAAGGCGCACCACCCCGTGATGTTTTTCTCACTCCTACTAGTGAATGTAATGTAACACACACCCATACAATGCGCACCACCCCGTGATATTTTTCTCACTCCTACTAGTGAATCTAATGTAACACACACCCATACAATGCGTACCACCCAGTGAGTTTTTTCTCACTCCTACTAGTGAATGTAATGTAACACACACCCATAAAATGCGCACCACCCCGTGATGTTTTTCTCACTCCTAGTAGTGAATGTAATGTATCACACACCCAAACAATGCGCACCACCCCGTGATGTTTTTCTCACTCCTACTAGTGAATGTAATGCAACACACCCATACAATGCGCACCACCCCGTGATGTTTTTCTCACTCCTACTAGTGAATGTAATATAACACACACCCATACAATGCGCACCACTCCGTGATGTTTTTCTCACTCCTCCTAGTGAATCTAATGTAACACACACCCTTACAATGCGCACCACCCCGTGATGTTTTTCTCACTCCTACTAGTGATTGTAATGTAACACACACCCATACAATGCGCACCACCCCGTGATGTTTTTCTCACTGCTACTTGTGAATGTAATGTAACACACACCCATACAATGCGCACCACCCCGTGATGTTTTTCTCACTCCTACTAGTGAATGTAATGTAACACACACCCATACAATGCGCACCACCCCGTGATGTTTTTCTCACTCCTACTAGTGAATGTAATGTAACACACACCCATACAATGCGCACCACCCCGTGAAGTTTTTCTCACTCCTACTAGTGTATGTAATGTAACACCCACCCATACAATGCGCACCACCCCGTGATGTTTTTCTCACTCCCACTAGTGAATGGAATGTAACACACACCCATACAATGCGCACCACCCCGTGATGTTTTTCTCACTCCTACTAGTGAATGTAATGTAACACACACCCATACAATGCGCACCACCCCGTGATGTTTTTCTCTCTCCTACTAGTGAATCTAATGTAACACACACCCATACAATGCGCACCACCCCGTGATGTTTTTCTCACTCCTACTAGTGAATCTAATGTAACGCACACCCATACAATGCGCACCACCCCGTGATGTTTTTCTCACTCCTACTAGTGAATCTAATGTAACACACACCCATACAATGCGCACGACCACGCGATGTTTTTCAGAAACCTATCCTACATTGCCACTGCATGTTCACTGACCTCCCCATGCAGACCACCCCGCGGTGCTTTTCTCCATCCTACATTGCCACTCACGGCCTATCCTAATTCAGACCCTCCGATTCACACCACCCCGTGATGTTTTTCTCACTCCTACTAGTGAATGTAATGTAACACAGACCCTTACAATGCGCACCACCCCGTGATGTTTTTCTCACTCCCACTAGTGAATGTAATGTAACACACACCCATACAATGCGCACCACCCAGTGATGTTTTTCTCACTCCTACTAGTGAATGTAATATAACACACACCCATACAATGCGCACCACCCCGTGATGTTTTTCTCACTCCTACTAGTGAATGTAATGTAACACACACCCATACAATGCGCACCACCCCGTGATGTTTTTCTCACTCCTACTACTGAATCTAATGTAACACACACCCATACAATGCGCACCACCCCGTGATGTTTTTCTCACTCCTACTAGTGAATGTAATGTAACACACACCCATACAATTCGCACCACCCGTGATGTTTTTCTCACTCCTACTATTGAATCTAATGTAACACACACCCATACAATGCGTACCACCCCATGATGTTTTTCTCACTCCTACTAGTGAATGTAATGTAACACACACCCATACAATGCGCACCACCCCGTGATGATTTTCTCACTCCTACTAGTGAATGTAATGTAAAACACACCCATACAATGCGCACCACCCCGTGATGTTTTTCTCACTCCTACTAGTGAATGTAATGTAAAACACACCCATACAATGCGCACCACCCCGTGATGTTTTTCTCACTAATAGTAGTGAATGTAATGTAACACAGACCCATACAATGCGCACCACCCCGTGATGTTTTTCTCACTCCTACTATTGAATCTAATGTAACACACACCCAAAAAATGCGCACCACCCCGCGATATTTTTCAGAAACCTATCCTACATTGCCACTGCATGTTCCCAGACCTCCCCATGCTGACCAGCCTGCGGTGCTTTTCTCCATCCTACATTGCCACTAACTGCATATCCTAATTCAGACCCTGCGATTCACACCACCCCGTAATGTTTTTCTCACTCCTAGTAGTGAATGCAATGTAACACACACCCAAACAATGCGCACCACCCCGTGATATTTTTCTCACTCCTACTAGTGAATGTAATGTAACACACACCCATACAATGCGCACCACCCCGTGATGTTTTTCTCACTCCTACTAGTGAATGTAATGTAAAACACACCCATACAATGCGCACCACCCCGTGATGTTTTTCTCACTCCTAGTAGTGAATGTAATGTAACACACACCCATACAATGCCCACCACCCCGTGATGTTTTTCTCACTAATATTTGTGAATGTAATGTAACACAGACCCATACAATGCGCACCACCCCGTGATGTTTGTCTCACTCCTACTAATGAATCTAATGTAACACACACCCAAACAATGCGCACCACCCCGCGATATTTTTCAGAAACCTATCCTACATTGCCACTGCATGTTCCCTGACCTCCCCATGCTGACCAGCCTGCGGTGCTTTTCTCCATCCTACATTGCCACTAACTGCCTATCCTAATTCAGACCCTCCGATTCACACCACCCCGTGATGTTTTTCTCACTCCTAGTAGTGAATGCAATGTAACACACACCCAAACAATGCGCACCACCCCGTGATGTTTTTCTCACTCCTACTAGTGAATGTAATGTAACACACACCCATACAATGCGCACCACCCCGTGATGTTTTTCTCACTCCTACTAGTGAATGTAATGTAACACACACCCATACAATGCGCACCACCCCGTGATGTTTTTCTCACTCCTACTAGTGAATCTAATGTAACACACACCCATACAATGCGTACCACCCAGTGAGTTTTTTCTCACTCCTACTAGTGAATGTAATGTAACACACAGCCATAAAATGCGCACCACCCCGTGATGTTTTTCTCACTCCTAGTAGTGAATATAATGTAACACACACCCAAACAATGCGCACCACCCCGTGATGTTTTTCTCACTCCTACTAGTGAATGTAATGCAACACACCCATACAATGCGCACCACCCCGTGATGTTTTTCTCACTCCTACTAGTGAATGTAATATAACACACACCCATACAATGCGCACCACCCCGTGATGTTTTTCTCACTCCTCCTAGTGAATCTAATGTAACACACACCCTTACAATGCGCACCACCCCGTGATGTTTTTCTCACTCCTACTAGTGATTGTAATGTAACACACACCCATACAATGCGCACCACCCCGTGATGTTTTTCTCACTGCTACTTGTGAATGTAATGTAACACACACCCATACAATGCGCACCACCCCGTGATGTTTTTCTCACTCCTACTAGTGAATGTAATGTAACACACACCCATACAATGCGCACCACCCCGTGATGTTTTTCTCACTCCTACTAGTGAATGTAATGTAACACACACCCATACAATGCGCACCACCCCGTGAAGTTTTTCTCACTCCTACTAGTGTATGTAATGTAACACCCACCCATACAATGCGCACCACCCCGTGATGTTTTTCTCACTCCCACTAGTGAATGGAATGTAACACACACCCATACAATGCGCACCACCCCGTGATGTTTTTCTCACTCCTACTAGTGAATGTAATGTAACACACACCCATACAATGCGCACCACCCCGTGATGTTTTTCTCTCTCCTACTAGTGAATCTAATGTAACACACACCCATACAATGCGCACCACCCCGTGATTGTTTTCTCAGTCCTACTAGTGAATCTAATGTAACACACACCCATACAATGCGCACCACCCCGTGATGTTTTTCTCACTCCTACTAGTGAATCTAATGTAACACACACCCATACAATGCGCACGACCACGCGATGTTTTTCAGAAACCTATCCTACATTGCCACTGCATGTTCCCTGACCTCCCCATGCAGACCACCCCGCGGTGCTTTTCTCCATCCTACATTGCCACTCACGGCCTATCCTAATTCAGACCCTCCGATTCACACCACCCCGTGATGTTTTTCTCACTCCTACTAGTGAATGTAATGTAACACAGACCCTTACAATGCGCACCACCCCGTGATGTTTTTCTCACTCCCACTAGTGAATGTAATGTAACACACACCCATACAATGCGCACCACCCAGTGATGTTTTTCTCACTCCTACTAGTGAATGTAATATAACACACACCCATACAATGCGCACCACCCGTGATGTTTTTCTCACTCCTACTAGTGAATCTAATGTAACACACACCCATACAATGCGCACCACCCCGTGATGTTTTTCTCACTCCTACTAGTGAATGTAATGTAACACACACCCATACAATTCGCACCACCCCGTGATGTTTTTCTCACTCCTACTATTGAATCTAATGTAACACACACCCATACAATGCGTACCACCCCATGATGTTTGTCTCACTCCTACTAGTGAATGTAATGTAACACACACCCATACAATGCGCACCACCCCGTGATGATTTTCTCACTCCTACTAGTGAATGTAATGTAAAACACACCCATACAATGCGCACCACCCCGTGATGTTTTTCTCACTCCTACTAGTGAATGTAATGTAAAACACACCCATACAATGCGCACCACCCCGTGATGTTTTTCTCACTAATAGTAGTGAATGTAATGTAACACAGACCCATACAATGCGCACCACCCCGTGATGTTTTTCTCACTCCTACTAATGAATCTAATGTAACACACACCCAAAAAATGCGCACCACCCCGTGATATTTTTCAGAAACCTATCCTACATTGCCACTGCATGTTCCCAGACCTCCCCATGCTGACCAGCCTGCGGTGCTTTTCTCCATCCTACATTGCCACTAACTGCATATCCTAATTCAGACCCTGCGATTCACACCACCCCGTGATGTTTTTCTCACTCCTAGTAGTGAATGCAATGTAACACACACCCAAACAATGTGCACCACCCCGTGATATTTTTCTCACTCCTACTAGTGAATGTAATGTAACACACACCCATACAATGCGCACCACCCCGTGATGTTTTTCTCACTCCTACTAGTGAATGTAATGTAAAACACACCCATACAATGCGCACCACCCCGTGATGTTTTTCTCACTCCTAGTAGTGAATGTAATGTAACACACACCCATACAATGCGCACCACCCCGTGATGTTTTTCTCACTAATAGTCGTGAATGTAATGTAACACAGACCCATACAATGCGCACCACCCCGTGATGTTTGTCTCACTCCTACTAATGAATCTAATGTAACACACACCCAAACAATGCGCACCACCCCGCGATATTTTTCAGAAACCTATCCTACATTGCCAGTGCATGTTCCCTGACCTCCCCATGCTGACCAGCCTGCGGTGCTTTTCTCCATCCTACATTGCCACTAACTGCCTATCCTAATTCAGACCCTCCGATTCACACCACCCCGTGATGTTTTTCTCACTCCTAGTAGTGAATGCAATGTAACACACACCCAAACAATGCGCACCACCCCGTGATGTTTTTCTCACTCCTACTAGTCAATGTAATGTAACACACACCCATACAATACGCACCACCCCGTGATGTTTTTCTCACTCCTACTAGTGAATGTAATGTAACACCCACCCATACAATGCGCACCACCCCGTGATGTTTTTCTCACTCCTACTAGTGAATCAAATGTAACACACACCCATACAATGCACACCACCCCGTGATGTATTTCTCACTCCTACTAGTGATTGTAATGTAACACACACCCATACAATGCGCACCACCCCGTGATGTTTTTCTCACTGCTAAGAGTGAATGTAATGTAACACACACCCATACAACGCGCACCACCCCGTGATGTTTTTCTCACTCCTACTAGTGAATCTAATGTAACACACACCCATACAATGCGCACCACCCCGTGATGTTTTTCTCACTCCTACTAGTGAATCTAATGTAACACACACCCATACAATGCGCACCACCCCGTGATGTTTTTCTCACTCCTAGTAGTGAATGTAATGTAACACACACCCATACAATGCGCACCACCCCGTGATGTTTTTCTCACTCCTACTAGTGAATGTAATGTAACACACACCCATACAATGCGCATCACCCCTTGATGTTTTTCTCACTCCTAATATTGAATGTAGTGTAACACACACCCATACAATGCGCACCACCCCGTGATGTTTTTCTCACTCCTACTAGTGAATGTAATGTAACACACACCCATACAATGCGCACCATCCCGTGATGTTTTTCTCACTCCTACTAGTGAATGTAATGTAACACACACCCATACAATGCGCACCACCCCGTGATGTTTTTCTCACTCCTAGTAGTGAATGTAATGTAACACACACCCATACAATGCGCACCACCCCGTGATGTTTTTCTCACTAATAGTAGTGAATGTAATGTAACACAGACCCATACAATGCGCACCACCCCGTGATGTTTTTCTCACTCCTACTAATGAATCTAATGTAACACACACCCAAACAATGCGCACCACCCCGCGATGTTTTTCAGAAACCTATCCTACATTGCCACTGCATGTTCCCTGACCTCCCCATGCTGACCAGCTTGCGGTGCTTTTCTCCATCCTACATTGCCACTAACTGCCTATCCTAATTCAGACCCTCCGATTCACACCACCCCGTGATGTTTTTCTCACTCCTACTAGTGAATGTAATGTAACACACACCCTTACAATGCGCACCACCACGTGATGTTTTTCTCACTCCTACTAGTGAATGTAATGTAACACACACCCATACAATGCGCACCACCCCGTGATGTTTTTCTCACTCCTACTAGTGAATGTAATGTAACACACACCCATACAATGCGCACCACCCCAAGATGTTTTTCTCACTCCTACTAGTGAATGTAATGTAACACACACCCATACAATGCGCACCACCCCATGATGTATTTCTCACTCCTACTAGTGAATGTAATGTAACACACACCCATACAATGTGCACCACCACGTGATGTTTTTCTCACTCCTACTACTGAATCTAATGTAACACACACCCATACAATGCGCACCACCCCGTGATGTTTTTCTCACTCCTACAATTGAATGTAATGTAACACACACCCATACAATGCGCACCACCCTGTGGTCTTTTTCTCACTCCTACTATTGAAACTAATGTAACACACACCCATACAATGCGTACCACCCCGTGATGTTTTTCTCACTCCTACTAGTGAATGTAATGTAACACACACCCATACAATGCGCACCACCCCGTGATGATTTTCTCACTCCTACTAGTGAATGTAATGTAAAACACACCATACAATGCGCACCACCCCGTGATGTTTTTGTCACTCCTAGTAGTGAATGTAATGTAACACACACCCATACAATGCGCACCACCCCGTGATGTTTTTCTCACTAATAGTAGTGAATGTAATGTAACACAAACCCATACAATGCGCACCACCCCGTGATGTTTTTCTCACTCCTACTAACAAATCTAATGTAACACACACCCAAAGAATGCGCACCACCCCGCGATGTTTTTCAGAAACCTATCCTACATTGTCACTGCATGTTCCCTGACCTCCCCATGCTGACCAGCTTGCGGTGCTTTTCTCCATCCTACATTGCCACTAACTGCCTATCCTAATTCAGACCCTCCGATTCACACCACCCCGTGATGTTTTTCTCACTCCTAGTAGTGAATGTAATGTAACACACACCCAAACAATGCGCACCACCCCGTGATGTTTTTCTCACTCCTACTAGTGAATCTAATGTAACACACACCCATACAATGCGCACCACCCCGTGATGTTTTTCTCACTCCTAGTAGTGAATGTAATGTAACACACACCCATACAATGCGCACCACCCCGTGATGTTTTTCTCACTCCTACTAGTGAATGTAATGTAACACACACCCATACAATGCGCACCACCCCTTGATGTTTTTCTCACTCCTACTATTGAATGTAGTGTAACACACAGCCATACAATGCGCACCACCCCGTGATGTTTTTCTCACTCCTACTAGTGAATGTAATGTAACACACACCCATACAATGCGCACCATCCCGTGATGTTTTTCTCACTCCTACTAGTGAATGTAATGTAACACACACCCATACAATGCGCACCACCCCATGATGTATTTCTCACTCCTACTAGTGAATGTAATGTAACACACACCCATACAATGTGCACCACCCCATGATGTTTTTCTCACTCCTACTACTGAATCTAATGTAACACACACCCATACAATGCGCACCACCCCGTGATGTTTTTCTCACTCCTACAATTGAATGTAATGTAACACACACCCATACAATGCGCACCACCCTGTGCTCTTTTTCTCACTCCTACTATTGAAACTAATGTAACACACACCCATACAATGCGTACCACCCCGTGATGTTTTTCTCACTCCTACTAGTGAATGTAATGTAACACACACCCATACAATGCGCACCACCCCGTGATGATTTTCTCACTCCGACTAGTGAATGTAATGTAAAACACACCCATACAATGCGCACCACCCCGTGATGTTTTTCTCACTCCTACTAGTGAATCTAATGTAACACACACCCATACAATGCGCACGACCACGCGATGTTTTTCAGAAACCTATCCTACATTGCCACTGCATGTTCCCTGACCTCCCCATGCAGACCACCCGCGGTGCTTTTCTCCATCCTACATTGCCACTCACGGCCTATCCTAATTCAGACCCTCCGATTCACACCACCCCGTGATGTTTTTCTCACTCCTACTAGTGAATGTAATGTAACACAGACCCTTACAATGCGCACCACCCCGTGATGTTTTTCTCACTCCCACTAGTGAATGTAATGTAACACACACCCATACAATGCGCACCACCCAGTGATGTTTTTCTCACTCCTAGTAGTGAATGTAATGTAACACACACCCATACAATGCGCACCACCCCGTGATGTTTTTCTCACTAATAGTCGTGAATGTAATGTAACACAGACCCATACAATGCGCACCACCCCGTGATGTTTGTCTCACTCCTACTAATGAATCTAATGTAACACACACCCAAACAATGCGCACCACCCCGCGATATTTTTCAGAAACCTATCCTACATTGCCACTGCATGTTCCCTGACCTCCCCATGCTGACCAGCCTGCGGTGCTTTTCTCCATCCTACATTGCCACTAACTGCCTATCCTAATTCAGACCCTCCGATTCACACCACCCCGTGATGTTTTTCTCACTCCTAGTAGTGAATGCAATGTAACACACACCCAAACAATGCGCACCACCCCGTGATGTTTTTCTCACTCCTACTAGTGAATGTAATGTAACACACACCCATACAATGCGCACCACCCCGTGATGTTTTTCTCACTCCTACTAGTGAATGTAATGTAACACACACCCATACAATTCGCACCACCCCGTGATGTTTTTCTCACTCCTACTATTGAATCTAATGTAACACACACCCATACAATGCGTACCACCCCATGATGTTTGTCTCACTCCTACTAGTGAATGTAATGTAACACACACCCATACAATGCGCACCACCCCGTGATGATTTTCTCACTCCTACTAGTGAATGTAATGTAAAACACACCCATACAATGCGCACCACCCCGTGATGTTTTTCTCACTCCTACTAGTGAATGTAATGTAAAACACACCCATACAATGCGCACCACCCCGTGATGTTTTTCTCACTAATAGTAGTGAATGTAATGTAACACAGACCCATACAATGCGCACCACCCCGTGATGTTTTTCTCACTCCTACTAATGAATCTAATGTAACACACACCCAAAAAATGCGCACCACCCCGTGATATTTTTCAGAAACCTATCCTACATTGCCACTGCATGTTCCCAGACCTCCCCATGCTGACCAGCCTGCGGTGCTTTTCTCCATCCTACATTGCCACTAACTGCATATCCTAATTCAGACCCTGCGATTCACACCACCCCGTGATGTTTTTCTCACTCCTAGTAGTGAATGCAATGTAACACACACCCAAACAATGTGCACCACCCCGTGATATTTTTCTCACTCCTACTAGTGAATGTAATGTAACACACACCCATACAATGCGCACCACCCCGTGATGTTTTTCTCACTCCTACTAGTGAATGTAATGTAAAACACACCCATACAATGCGCACCACCCCGTGATGTTTTTCTCACTCCTAGTAGTGAATGTAATGTAACACACACCCATACAATGCGCACCACCCCGTGATGTTTTTCTCACTAATAGTCGTGAATGTAATGTAACACAGACCCATACAATGCGCACCACCCCGTGATGTTTGTCTCACTCCTACTAATGAATCTAATGTAACACACACCCAAACAATGCGCACCACCCCGCGATATTTTTCAGAAACCTATCCTACATTGCCACTGCATGTTCCCTGACCTCCCCATGCTGACCAGCCTGCGGTGCTTTTCTCCATCCTACATTGCCACTAACTGCCTATCCTAATTCAGACCCTCCGATTCACACCACCCCGTGATGTTTTTCTCACTCCTAGTAGTGAATGCAATGTAACACACACCCAAACAATGCGCACCACCCCGTGATGTTTTTCTCACTCCTACTAGTCAATGTAATGTAACACACACCCATACAATACGCACCACCCCGTGATGTTTTTCTCACTCCTACTAGTGAATGTAATGTAACACCCACCCATACAATGCGCACCACCCCGTGATGTTTTTCTCACTCCTACTAGTGAATCAAATGTAACACACACCCATACAATGCACACCACCCCGTGATGTATTTCTCACTCCTACTAGTGATTGTAATGTAACACACACCCATACAATGCGCACCACCCCGTGATGTTTTTCTCACTGCTAAGAGTGAATGTAATGTAACACACACCCATACAACGCGCACCACCCCGTGATGTTTTTCTCACTCCTACTAGTGAATCTAATGTAACACACACCCATACAATGCGCACCACCCCGTGATGTTTTTCTCACTCCTACTAGTGAATCTAATGTAACACACACCCATACAATGCGCACCACCCCGTGATGTTTTTCTCACTCCTAGTAGTGAATGTAATGTAACACACACCCATACAATGCGCACCACCCCGTGATGTTTTTCTCACTCCTACTAGTGAATGTAATGTAACACACACCCATACAATGCGCATCACCCCTTGATGTTTTTCTCACTCCTAATATTGAATGTAGTGTAACACACACCCATACAATGCGCACCACCCCGTGATGTTTTTCTCACTCCTACTAGTGAATGTAATGTAACACACACCCATACAATGCGCACCATCCCGTGATGTTTTTCTCACTCCTACTAGTGAATGTAATGTAACACACACCCATACAATGCGCACCACCCCGTGATGTTTTTCTCACTCCTAGTAGTGAATGTAATGTAACACACACCCATACAATGCGCACCACCCCGTGATGTTTTTCTCACTAATAGTAGTGAATGTAATGTAACACAGACCCATACAATGCGCACCACCCCGTGATGTTTTTCTCACTCCTACTAATGAATCTAATGTAACACACACCCAAACAATGCGCACCACCCCGCGATGTTTTTCAGAAACCTATCCTACATTGCCACTGCATGTTCCCTGACCTCCCCATGCTGACCAGCTTGCGGTGCTTTTCTCCATCCTACATTGCCACTAACTGCCTATCCTAATTCAGACCCTCCGATTCACACCACCCCGTGATGTTTTTCTCACTCCTACTAGTGAATGTAATGTAACACACACCCTTACAATGCGCACCACCACGTGATGTTTTTCTCACTCCTACTAGTGAATGTAATGTAACACACACCCATACAATGCGCACCACCCCGTGATGTTTTTCTCACTCCTACTAGTGAATGTAATGTAACACACACCCATACAATGCGCACCACCCCAAGATGTTTTTCTCACTCCTACTAGTGAATGTAATGTAACACACACCCATACAATGCGCACCACCCCATGATGTATTTCTCACTCCTACTAGTGAATGTAATGTAACACACACCCATACAATGTGCACCACCACGTGATGTTTTTCTCACTCCTACTACTGAATCTAATGTAACACACACCCATACAATGCGCACCACCCCGTGATGTTTTTCTCACTCCTACAATTGAATGTAATGTAACACACACCCATACAATGCGCACCACCCTGTGGTCTTTTTCTCACTCCTACTATTGAAACTAATGTAACACACACCCATACAATGCGTACCACCCCGTGATGTTTTTCTCACTCCTACTAGTGAATGTAATGTAACACACACCCATACAATGCGCACCACCCCGTGATGATTTTCTCACTCCTACTAGTGAATGTAATGTAAAACACACCATACAATGCGCACCACCCCGTGATGTTTTTGTCACTCCTAGTAGTGAATGTAATGTAACACACACCCATACAATGCGCACCACCCCGTGATGTTTTTCTCACTAATAGTAGTGAATGTAATGTAACACAAACCCATACAATGCGCACCACCCCGTGATGTTTTTCTCACTCCTACTAACAAATCTAATGTAACACACACCCAAAGAATGCGCACCACCCCGCGATGTTTTTCAGAAACCTATCCTACATTGTCACTGCATGTTCCCTGACCTCCCCATGCTGACCAGCTTGCGGTGCTTTTCTCCATCCTACATTGCCACTAACTGCCTATCCTAATTCAGACCCTCCGATTCACACCACCCCGTGATGTTTTTCTCACTCCTAGTAGTGAATGTAATGTAACACACACCCAAACAATGCGCACCACCCCGTGATGTTTTTCTCACTCCTACTAGTGAATCTAATGTAACACACACCCATACAATGCGCACCACCCCGTGATGTTTTTCTCACTCCTAGTAGTGAATGTAATGTAACACACACCCATACAATGCGCACCACCCCGTGATGTTTTTCTCACTCCTACTAGTGAATGTAATGTAACACACACCCATACAATGCGCACCACCCCTTGATGTTTTTCTCACTCCTACTATTGAATGTAGTGTAACACACAGCCATACAATGCGCACCACCCCGTGATGTTTTTCTCACTCCTACTAGTGAATGTAATGTAACACACACCCATACAATGCGCACCATCCCGTGATGTTTTTCTCACTCCTACTAGTGAATGTAATGTAACACACACCCATACAATGCGCACCACCCCATGATGTATTTCTCACTCCTACTAGTGAATGTAATGTAACACACACCCATACAATGTGCACCACCCCATGATGTTTTTCTCACTCCTACTACTGAATCTAATGTAACACACACCCATACAATGCGCACCACCCCGTGATGTTTTTCTCACTCCTACAATTGAATGTAATGTAACACACACCCATACAATGCGCACCACCCTGTGCTCTTTTTCTCACTCCTACTATTGAAACTAATGTAACACACACCCATACAATGCGTACCACCCCGTGATGTTTTTCTCACTCCTACTAGTGAATGTAATGTAACACACACCCATACAATGCGCACCACCCCGTGATGATTTTCTCACTCCGACTAGTGAATGTAATGTAAAACACACCCATACAATGCGCACCACCCCGTGATGTTTTTCTCACTCCTACTAGTGAATCTAATGTAACACACACCCATACAATGCGCACGACCACGCGATGTTTTTCAGAAACCTATCCTACATTGCCACTGCATGTTCCCTGACCTCCCCATGCAGACCACCCGCGGTGCTTTTCTCCATCCTACATTGCCACTCACGGCCTATCCTAATTCAGACCCTCCGATTCACACCACCCCGTGATGTTTTTCTCACTCCTACTAGTGAATGTAATGTAACACAGACCCTTACAATGCGCACCACCCCGTGATGTTTTTCTCACTCCCACTAGTGAATGTAATGTAACACACACCCATACAATGCGCACCACCCAGTGATGTTTTTCTCACTCCTAGTAGTGAATGTAATGTAACACACACCCATACAATGCGCACCACCCCGTGATGTTTTTCTCACTAATAGTCGTGAATGTAATGTAACACAGACCCATACAATGCGCACCACCCCGTGATGTTTGTCTCACTCCTACTAATGAATCTAATGTAACACACACCCAAACAATGCGCACCACCCCGCGATATTTTTCAGAAACCTATCCTACATTGCCACTGCATGTTCCCTGACCTCCCCATGCTGACCAGCCTGCGGTGCTTTTCTCCATCCTACATTGCCACTAACTGCCTATCCTAATTCAGACCCTCCGATTCACACCACCCCGTGATGTTTTTCTCACTCCTAGTAGTGAATGCAATGTAACACACACCCAAACAATGCGCACCACCCCGTGATGTTTTTCTCACTCCTACTAGTCAATGTAATGTAACACACACCCATACAATACGCACCACCCCGTGATGTTTTTCTCACTCCTACTAGTGAATGTAATGTAACACCCACCCATACAATGCGCACCACCCCGTGATGTTTTTCTCACTCCTACTAGTGAATCAAATGTAACACACACCCATACAATGCGCACCACCCCGTGATGTATTTCTCACTCCTACTAGTGAATCTAATGTAACACACACCCATACAATGAGCACCACCCCGTGATGTTTTTCTCACTCCTAGTAGTGATTGTAATGTAACACACACCCATACAATGCGCACCACCCCGTGATGTTTTTCTCACTGCTAAGAGTGAATGTAATGTAACACACACCCATACAACGTGCACCACCCCGTGATGTTTTTCTCACTCCTACTAGTGAATCTAATGTAACACACACCCATACAATGCGCACCACCCCGTGATGTTTTTCTCACTCCTACTAGTGAATCTAATGTAACACACACCCATACAATGAGCACCACCCCGTGATGTTTTTCTCACTCCTAGTAGTGAATGTAATGTAACACACACCCATACAATGCGCACCAAGCCGTGATGTTTTTCTCACTCCTACTAGTGAATGTAATGTAACACACACCCATACAATGCGCACCACCCCTTGATGTTTTTCTCACTCCTACTATTGAATGTAGTGTAACACACACCCATACAATGCGCACCACCCCGTGATGTTTTTCTCACTCCTACTAGTGAATGTAATGTAACACACACCCATACAATGCGCACCATCCCGTGATGTTTTTCTCACTCCTACTAGTGAATGTAATGTAACACACACCCATACAATGCGCACCACCCCGTGATGTTTTTCTCACTCCTAGTAGTGAATGTAATGTAACACACACCCATACAATGCGCACCACCCCGTGATGTTTTTCTCACTAATAGTAGTGAATGTAATGTAACACAGACCCATACAATGCGCACCACCCCGTGATGTTTTTCTCACTCCTACTAATGAATCTAATGTAACACACACCCAAACAATGCGCACCACCCCGCGATGTTTTTCAGAAACCTATCCTACATTGCCACTGCATGTTCCCTGACCTCCCCATGCTGACCAGCTTGCGGTGCTTTTCTCCATTCTACATTGCCACTAACTGCCTATCCTAATTCAGACCCTCCGATTCACACCACCCCGTGATGTTTTTCTCACTCCTACTAGTGAATGTAATGTAACACACACCCTTACAATGCGCACCACCACGTGATGTTTTTCTCACTCCTACTAGTGAATGTAATGTAACACACACCCATACAATGCGCACCACCCCGTGATGTTTTTCTCACTCCTACTAGTGAATGTAATGTAACACACACCCATACAATGCGCACCACCCCGTGATGATTTTCTCACTCCTACTAGTGAATGTAATGTAAAACACACCCATACAATGCGCACCACCCCGTGATGCTTTTGTCACTCCTAGTAGTGAATGTAATGTAACACACACCCATACAATGCGCACCACCCCGTGATGTTTTTCTCACTAATAGCAGTGAATGTAATGTAACACAGACCCATACAATGCGCACCACCCCGTGATGTTTTTCTCACTCCTACTAATAAATCTAATGTAACACACACCCAAAGAATGCGCACCACCCCGCGATGTTTTTCAGAAACCTATCCTACATTGTCACTGCATGTTCCCTGACCTCCCCATGCTGACCAGCTTGCGGTGCTTTTCTCCATCCTACATTGCCACTAACTGCCTATCCTAATTCAGACCCTCCGATTCACACCACCCCGTGATGTTTTTCTCACTCCTAGTAGTGAATGTAATGTAACACACACCCAAACAATGCGCACCACCCCGTGATGTTTTTCTCACTCCTACTAGTGAATCTAATGTAACACACACCCATACAATGCGCACCACCCCGTGATGTTTTTCTCACTCCTAGTAGTGAATGTAATGTAACACACACCCATACAATGCGCACCACCCCGTGATGTTTTTCTCACTCCTACTAGTGAATGTAATGTAACACACACCCATACAATGCGCACCACCCCTTGATGTTTTTCTCACTCCTACTATTGAATGTAGTGTAACACACACCCATACAATGCGCACCACCCCGTGATGTTTTTCTCACTCCTACTAGTGAATGTAATGTAACACACACCCATACAATGCGCACCATCCCGTGATGTTTTTCTCACTCCTACTAGTGAATGTAATGTAACACACACCCATACAATGCGCACCACCCCGTGATGTTTTTCTCACTCCTAGTAGTGAATGTAATGTAACACACACCCATACAATGCGCACCACCCCGCAATGTTTTTCTCACTAATAGTAGTGAATGTAATGTAACACAGACCCATACAATGCGCACCACCCCGTGATGTTTTTCTCACTCCTACTAATGAATCTAATGTAACACACACCCAAACAATGCGCACCACCCCGCGATGTTTTTCAGAAACCTATCCTACATTGCCACTGCATGTTCCCTGACCTCCCCATGCTGACCAGCTTGCGGTGCTTTTCTCCATCCTACATTGCCACTAACTGCCTATCCTAATTCAGACCCTCCGATTCAAACCACCCCGTGATGTTTTTCTCACTCCTACTAGTGAATGTAATGTAACACACACCCTTAAAATGCGCACCACCCCGTGATGTTTTTCTCACTCCTACTAGTGAATGTAATGTAACACACACCCATACAATGCGCACCACCCCAAGATGTTTTTCTCACTCCTACTAGTGAATGTAATGTAACACACACCCATACAATGCGCACCACCCCATGATGTATTTCTCACTCCTACTAGTGAATGTAATGTAACACACACCCATACAATGTGCACCACCCCATGATGTTTTTCTCACTCCTACTACTGAATCTAATGTAACACACACCCATACAATGCGCACCACCCCGTGATGTTTTTCTCACTCCTACAATTGAATGTAATGTAACACACACCCATACAATGCGCACCACCCTGTGGTCTTTTTCTCACTCCTACTATTGAAACTAATGTAACACACACCCATACAATGCGTACCACCCCGTGATGTTTTTCTCACTCCTACTAGTGAATGTAATGTAACACACACCCATACAATGCGCACCACCCCGTGATGATTTTCTCACTCCTACTAGTGAATGTAATGTAAAACACACCCATACAATGCGCACCACCCCGTGATGTTTTTGTCACTCCTAGTAGTGAATGTAATGTAACACACACCCATACAATGCGCACCACCCCGTGATGTTTTTCTCACTAATAGCAGTGAATGTAATGTAACACAGACCCATACAATGCGCACCACCCCGTGATGTTTTTCTCACTCCTACTAATAAATCTAATGTAACACACACCCAAACAATGCGCACCACCCCGCGATGTTTTTCAGAAACCTATCCTACATTGCCACTGCATGTTCCCTGACCTCCCCATGCTGACCAGCCCGCGGTGCTTTTCTCCATCCTACATTGCCACTAACTGCCTATCCTAATTCAGACCCTCCGATTCACACCACCCCGTGATGTTTTTCTCACTCCTAGTAGTGAATGTAATGTAACACACACCCAAACAATGCGCACCACCCCGTGATGTTTTTCTCACTCCTACTAGTGAATGTAATGTAACACACACCCATACAATGCGCACCACCCCGTGATGTTTTTCTCACTCCTACTAGTGAATGTAATGTAACACACACCCATACAATGCGCACCACCCCGTGATGTTTTTGTCACTCCTACTAGTGAATCTAATGTAACACACACCCATACAATGCGCACCACCCCGTGATGTATTTCTCACTCCTACTAGTGATTGTAATGTAACACACACCCATACAATGCGCACCACCCCGTGACGTTTTTCTCACTCCTACTAGTGAATGTAATGTAACACACACCCATACAATGCGCACCACCCCTTGATGTTTTTCTCACTCCTACTAGTGAATGTAATGTAACACACACCCATACAAGGCGCACCACACCGTGATGTTTTTTTCACTCCTACTAGTGAATGTAATGTAACACACACCCATACAATGCGCACCACCCCGTGATGTTTTTCTCACTCCTACTAGTGAATGTAATGTAACACACACCCATACAATGCGCACCACCCCGTGATGTTTTTCTCACTCCTACTAGTGAATCTAATGTAACACACACCCATACAATGCGCACCACCCCGCGATGTTTTTCAGAAACCTATCCTACATTGCCACTGCATGTTCCCTGACCTCCCCATGCTGACCAGCTTGCGGTGCTTTTCTCCATCCTACATTGCCACTAACTGACTATCCTAATTCAGACCCTCCGATTCACACCACCCCGTGATGTTTTTCTCACTCCTACTAGTGAATGTAATGTAACACACACCCTTACAATGCGCACCACCCCGTGATGTTTTTCTCACTCCTACTAGTGAATGTAATGTAACACACACCCATTCAATGCGCACCACCCCGTGATGTTTTTCTCACTCCTACTAGTGAATGTAATGTAACACACACCCATACAATGCGCACCACCCCAAGATGTTTTTCTCACTCCTACTAGTGAATGTAATGTAACACACACCCGTACAATGCGCACCACCCCATGATGTATTTCTCACTCCTACTAGTGAATGTAATGTAACACACACCCATACAATGTGCACCACCCCGTGATGTTTTTCTCACTCCTACTACTGAATCTAATGTAACACACACCCATACAATGCGCACCACCCCGTGATGTTTTTCTCACTCCTACAATTGAATGTAATGTAACACACACCCATACAATGCGCACCACCCTGTGATCTTTTTCTCACTCCTACTATTGAAACTAATGTAACACACACCCATACAATGCGTACCACCCCGTGATGTTTTTCTCACTCCTACTAGTGAATGTAATGTAACACACACCCATACAATGCGCACCACCCCGTGATGATTTTCTCACTCCTACTAGTGAATGTAATGTAAAACACACCCATACAATGCGCACCACCCCGTGATGTTTTTGTCACTCCTAGTAGTGAATGTAATGTAACACACACCCATACAATGCGCACCACCCTGTGATCTTTTTCTCACTCCTACTATTGAAACTAATGTAACACACACCCATACAATGCGTACCACCCCGTGATGTTTTTCTCACTCCTACTAGTGAATGTAATGTAACACACACCCATACAATGCGCACCACCCCGTGATGTTTTTCTCACTCCTACTAATAAATCTAATGTAACACACACCCAAACAATGCGCACCACCCCGCGATGTTTTTCAGAAACCTATCCTACATTGTCACTGCATGTTCCCTGACCTCCCCATGCTGACCAGCTTGCGGTGCTTTTCTCCATCCTACATTGCCACTAACTGCCTATCCTAATTCAGACCCTCCGATTCACACCACCCCGTGATGTTTTTCTCACTCCTAGTAGTGAATGTAATGTAACACACACCCAAACAATGCGCACCACCCCATGATGTTTTTCTCACTCCTACTAGTGAATGTAATGTAACACACACCCATACAATGCGCACCACCCCGTGATGTTTTTCTCACTCCTACTAGTGAATGTAATGTAACACACACCCATACAATGCGCCCCACCCCGTGATGTTTTTGTCACTCCTACTAGTGAATCTAATGTAACACACACCCATAAAATGCGCACCACCCCGTGATGTATTTATCACTCCTACTAGTGATTGTAATGTAACACACACCCATACAATGCGCACCACCCCGTGACGTTTTTCTCACTCCTACTAGTGAATGTAATGTAACACACACCCATACAATGCGAACCACCCCTTGATGTTTTCTCACTCCTACTAGTGAATGTAATGTAACACACACCCATACAAGGCGCACCACACCGTGATTTTTTTCTCACTGCTACTAGTGAATGTAATGTAACACACACCCATACAATGCGCACCACCCCGTGATGTTTTTCTCACTCCTACTAGTGAATGTAATGTAACACACACCCATACAATGCGCACCACCCCGTGAAGTTTTTCTCACTCCTACTAGTGAATCTAATGTAACACACACCCATACAATGCGTACCACCCCGTGAAGTTTTTCTCACTCCTACTAGTGAATGTAATGTAACACACACCCATACAATGCGCACCACCCCGTGAGGTTTTTCTCACTCCTGCTAGTGAATGTAATGTAAAACACACCCATACAATGCGCACCACCCCGTGATGTTTTTCTCACTCCTACTAGTGAATCTAATGTAACACACACCCAAACAATGCGCACCACCCCGCGATGTTTTTCAGAAACCTATCCTACATTGCCACTGCATGTTCCCTGACCTCCCCATGCTGAC
This sequence comes from Cavia porcellus, assembly GCF_034190915.1. Taxonomy (NCBI): domain Eukaryota; kingdom Metazoa; phylum Chordata; class Mammalia; order Rodentia; family Caviidae; genus Cavia; species Cavia porcellus. The sequence goes on along the minus strand of NW_026947680.1, from coordinate 26,388 downwards.
CAGCCCGCGGTGATTTTCTCCATCCTACATTGCCACTAACTGCCTATCCTAATTCAGACCCTCCGATTCACACCACCCGGTGATGTTTTTCTCACTCCTAGTAGTGAATGTAATGTAACACACACCCATAAAATGCGCACCACCCCGTGATGTTTTTCTCACTCCTACTAGTGAATGTAATATAACACACACCCATACAATGCGCACCACCCCGTGATGTTTTTCTCACTCCTACTAGTGATTGTAATGTAACACACACCCATACAATGCGCACCACCCCGTGATGTTTTTCTCACTCCTACTAGTGAATGTAATGTAACACACACCCATACAATGCGCACCACCCCGTGATGTTTTTCTCACTCCTACTAGTGAATGTAATGTAACACACACCCATACAATGCGTACCACCCCGTGATGTTTTTCTCACTCCTACTAGTGAATGTAATGTAACACACACCCATACAAGGCACACCACACCGTGATGTTTTTCTCACTCCTACTAGTGAATGTAATGTAACACACACCCATACAATGCGCACCACCCCGTGATGTTTTTCTCACTCCTACTAGTGAATGTAATGTAACACACACCTATACAATGCGCACCACCCCGTGATGTTTTTCTCACTCCTACTAGTGAATCTAATGTAACACACACCCATACAATGCGTACCACCCCGTGAAGTTTTTCTCACTCCTACTAGTGAATATAATGTAACACACACCCATACAATGCGCACCACCCCGTGAGGTTTTTCTCACTCCTACTAGTGAATGTAATGTAAAACACACCCATACAATGCCCACCACCCCGTGATGTTTTTCTCACTCCTAATAGTGAATCTAATGTAACACACACCCAAACTATGCGCACCTCCCCGCGATGTTTTTCAGAAACCTATCCTACATTGCCACTGCATGTTCCCTGACCTCCCCATGCTGACCAGCCCGCGGTGCTTTTCTCCATCCTACATTGCCACTAACTGCCTATCCTAATTCAGACCCTCCGATTCACACCACCCCGTGATGTTTTTCTCACTCCTAGTAGTGAATCTAATGTAACACACACCCATACAATGCGCACCACCCCGTGATGTTTTTCTCACTCCTACTAGTGATTGTAATGTAACACACACCCATACAATGCGCACCACCCCGTGATGTGTTTCTCACTCCTACTAGTGAATGTAATGTAACACACACCCATACAATGCGCACCACCCCGTGATGTTTTTCTCACTCCTACTAGTGAATGTAATGTAACACACACCCATACAATGCGTACCACCCCGTGATGTTTTTCTCACTCCTACTAGTGAATGTAATGTAACACACACCCATACAAGGCGCACCACACCGTGATGTTTTTCTCACTCCTACTAGTGAATGTAAGGTAACACACACCCATACAATGCGCACCACCCCGTGATGTTTTTCTCACTCCTACTAGTGAATGTAAGGTAACACACACCCATACAATGCGCACCACCCCGTGATGTTTTTCTCACTCCTACTAGTGAATGTAATGTAACACACACCCATACAATGCGCACCACCCCGTGATGTTTTTCTCACTCCTACTAGTGAATCTAATGTAACACACACCCATACAATGCGCACCACCCCGTGATGTTTTTCTCACTCCTACTAGTGAATCTAATGTAACACACACCCATACAATACGCACCACCCCGTGATGTTTTTCTCACTCCTACTAGTGAATCTAATGTAATACACACCCATACAATGCGCACCACCCCGTGATGTTTTTCTCACTCCTACTAGTGAATCTAATGTAACACACACCCATACAATGCACACCACCCCGTTATGTTTTTCTCACTCCTACTAGTGAATCTAATGTAACACACACCCATACAATGCGCACCACCCCGTGATGTTTTTCTCACTCCTACTAGTGAATCTAATGTAACACACACCCATACAATGCGCACCACCCCGTGATGTTTTTCTCACTCCTACTAGTGAATGTAATGTAACACACACCCATACAATGCGCACCACCCCGTGATGTTTTTCTCACTCCTACCAGTGAATGTAATGTAACACACCCCCAAACAATGCGCACCACCCCGTGATGTTTTTCTCACTCCTACTAGTGAATGTAATGTAACACACACCCATACAAGGCGCACCACACCGTGATGTTTTTCTCACTCCTACTAGTGAATGTAAGGTAACACACACCCATACAATGCGCACCACCCCGTGATGTTTTTCTCACTCCTACTAGTGAATGTAATGTAACACACACCCATACAATGCGCACCACCCCGTGATGTTTTTCTCACTCCTACTAGTGAATCTAATGTAACACACACCCATACAATGCGCACCACCCCGTGATGTTTTTCTCACTCCTACTACTGAATCTAATGTAACACACACCCATACAATGGGCACCACCCCGTGATGTTTTTCTCACTCCTACTAGTGAATCTAATGTAACACACACCCATACAATGGGCACCACCCCGTGATGTTTTTCTCACTCCTACTAGTGAATGTAATGTAACACACACCCATACAATGCGCAACACACCGTGATGTTTTTCTCACTCCTCCTAGTGAATGTAATGTAACACACACCCATACAATGCGCACCACCCCGCAATGTTTTTCAGAAACCTATCCTACATTGCCACTGCATGTTCCCTGACCTCCCCATGCTGACCAGCCCGCGGTGCTTTTCTCCATCCTACATTGCCACTAACTGACTATCCTAATTCAGACCCTCCGATTCACACCACCCCGTGATGTTTTTCTCACTCCTAGTAGTGAATGTAATGTAACGCACACCCAAACAATGCACACCACCCCGTGATGTTTTTCTCACTCCTACTAGTGAATGTAATGTAACACACACCCATAAAATGCGCACCACCCCGTGATGTTTTTCTCACTCCTACTAGTGAATGTAATATAACACACACCCATACAATGCGCACCACCCCGTGATGTTTTTCTCACTCCTACTAGTGAATCTAATGTAACACACACCCATACAATGCGCACCACCCCGTGATGTTTTTCTCACTCCTACTAGTGAATCTAATGTAACACACACCCATACAATGGGCACCACCCCGTGATGTTTTTCTCACTCCTACTAGTGAATGTAATGTAACACACACCCATACAATGCGCAACACACCGTGATGTTTTTCTCACTCCTCCTAGTGAATGTAATGTAACACACACCCATACAATGCGCACCACCCCGTGATGTTTTTCTCACTCCTACTAGTGAATGTAATGTAACACACACCCATACAATGCGCACCACCCCGTGATGTTTTTCTCACTCCTACTAGTGAATGTAATGTAACACACCCCCATACAATGCGCACCACACCGTGAGGTTTTTCTCACTCCTACTAGTGAATCTAATGTAACACACACCCATACAATGCGCACCACCCCGTGATGTTTTCCTCACTCCTACTAGTGAATCTAATGTAACACACACCCATACAATGCGCACCACCCCGTGATGTTTTCCTCACTCCTACTAGTGAATCTAATGTAACACACACCCATACAATGCGCACCACCCCGTGATGTTTTTCTCACTCCTACTAGTGAATGTAATGTAACACACACCCATACAATGCGCACCACCCCGTGATGTTTTTCTCACTCCTACTAGTGAATCTAATGTAACACACACCCATACAATGCGCACCACCCCGTGATGTTTTTCTCACTCCTACTAGTGAATCTAATGTAACACACACCCATACAATACGCACCACCCCGTGATGTTTTTCTCACTCCTACTAGTGAATCTAATGTAATACACACCCATACAATGCGCACCACCCCGTGATGTTTTTCTCACTCCTACTAGTGAATCTAATGTAACACACACCCATACAATGCACACCACCCCGTTATGTTTTTCTCACTCCTACTAGTGAATCTAATGTAACACACACCCATACAATGCGCACCACCCCGTGATGTTTTTCTCACTCCTACTAGTGAATCTAATGTAACACACACCCATACAATGCGCACCACCCCGTGATGTTTTTCTCACTCCTACTAGTGAATGTAATGTAACACACACCCATACAATGCGCACCACCCCGTGATGTTTTTCTCACTCCTACCAGTGAATGTAATGTAACACACACCCATACAATGCGCACCACCCCGTGATGTTTTTCTCACTCCTACAAGTGAATGTAATGTAACACACACCCAAACAATGCGCACCACCCCGTGATGTTTTTTTCACTCCTACTAGTGAATGTAATGTAACACACACCCATACAATGCGCACCACCCCGTGATGTTTTTCTCACTCCTACTAGTGAATCTAACGTAACACACACCCATACAATGCGCACCAACCCGTGATGTTTTTCTCACTCCTACTAGTGAAAGTAATGTAACACACACCCATACAATGCGCACCACCCCGTGATGTTTTTCTCACTCCTACTAGTGAATGTAATGTAACACACACCCATACAATGCGCACCACCCTGTGATGTTTTTCTCACTCCAAATAGTGAATGTAACACACACCCATACAATGCGCACCACCCCGTGATGTTTTTCTCACTCCTACTAGTGAATCTAATGTAACACACACCCATACAATGCGCACCACCCCGTGATGTTTTTCTCACTCCTTCTAGTGAATGAAATGTAACACACACCCATACAATGCGCACCACCCCGTGATGTTTTTCTCACTCCTACTAGTGAATCTAATGTAACACACACCCATACAATGCGCACCACCCCGTGATGTGTTTCTCACTCCTACTAGTGAATGTAATGTAACACACACCCATACAATGCGCACCACCCCGTGATGTTTTTCTCACTCCTACTAGTGAATCTAATGTAACACACACCCATACAATGCGCACCACCCCGTGATGTTTTTCTCACTCCTTCTAGTGAATGAAATGTAACACACACCCATACAATGCGCACCACCCCGTGATGTTTTTCTCACTGCTTCTAGTGAATCTAATGTAACACACACCCATACAATGCGCACCACCCCGTGATGTGTTTCTCACTCCTACTAGTGAATGTAATGTAACACACACCCATACAATGCGCACCACCCCGTGATGTTTTTCTCACTCCTACTAGTGAATCTAATGTAACACACACCCATACAATGCGCACCACCCCGTGATGTTTTTCTCACTCCTACTAGTGAATGCAATGTAACACACACCCATACAATGCGCACCACCCCGTGATGTGTTTCTCACTCCTACTAGTGAATGTAATGTAACACACACCCATACAATGCGCACCACCCCGTGATGTTTTTCTCACTGCTTCTAGTGAATCTAATGTAACACACACCCATACAATGCGCACCACCCCGTGATGTGTTTCTCACTCCTACTAGTGAATGTAATGTAACACACACCCATACAATGCGCACCACCCCGTGATGTTTTTCTCACTCCTACTAGTGAATGTAATGTAACACACACCCATACAATGCGGAACACCCCGTGATGTTTTTCTCACTCCTCCTAGTGAATGTAATGTAACACACACCCATAAAATGCGCACCACCCCGTGATGTTTTTCTCACTCCTACTAGTGAATGTAATGTAACACACACCCATACAATGCGCACCACCCCGTGATGTTTTTCTCACTCCTACTAGTGAATGTAATGTAACACACACCCATACAATGCGCACCACCCCGTGAGGTTTTTCTCACTCCTACTAGTGAATGTAATGTAACGAACACCCATACAATGCGCACCACCCCGTGAGGTTTTTCTCACTCCTACTAGTGATTCTAATGTAACACACACCCATACAATGCGCACCACCCCGTGATGTTTTCCTCACACCTACTAGGGAATGTAATGTAACACACACCCATACAATGCGCACCACCCCGTGATGTTTTTCTCACTCCTACTAGTGAATGTAATGTAACACACACCCATACAATGCGCACCACCCCGTGATGTTTTTCTCACTCCTACTAGTGAATCTAATGTAACACACACCCATACAATGCGCACCACCCCGTGATGTTTTTCTCACTCCTACTAGTGAATCTAATGTAACACACACCCATACAATACGCACCACCCCGTGATGTTTTTCTCACTCCTACTAGTGAATCTAATGTAACACACACCCATACAATGCGCACCACCCCGTGATGTTTTTCTCACTCCTACTAGTGAATCTAATGTAACACACACCCATACAATTCGCACCACCCCGTGATGTTTTTCTCACTCCTACTAGTGAATCTAATGTAACACACACCCATACAATGCGCACCACCCCGTGATGTTTTTCTCACTCCTACTAGTGAATCTAATGTAACACACACCCATACAATGCGCACCACCCCGTGATGTTTTTCTCACTCCTACTAGTGAATGTAATGTAACACACACCCATACAATGCGCACCACCCCGTGATGTTTTTCTCACTCCTACTAGTGAATGTAATGTAACACACACCCATACAATGCGCACCACCCCGTGATGTTTTTCTCACTCCTACAAGTGAATCTAATGTAACACACACCCATACAATGCGCACCACCCCGTGATGTTTTTCTCACTCCTACTAGTGAATGTAATGTAACACACACCCATACAATGCGCACCACCACGTAATGTTTTTCTCACTCCTACTAGTGAATGTAATGTAACACACACCCATGCAATGCGCACCAACCCGTGATGTTTTTCTCACTCCTACTAGTGTATGTAATGTAACACACACCCATACAATGCGCACCACCCCGTGATGTTTTTCTCACTTCTACTAGTGAAGCTAATGTAACACACACCCAAACAATGCGCACCACCCCGTGATGTTTTTCTCACTCCTACTAGTGAATGTAATGTAACACACACCCATACAATGCGCACCACCCCGTGATGTTTTTCTCACTCCTACTAGTGAATCTAATGTAACACACACCCATACAATGCGCACCACCCCGTGATGTTTTTCTCACTCCTACTAGTGAATCTAATGTAACACACACCCATACAATGCGCACCACCCCGTGATGTTTTTCTCACTCCTACTAGTGAATGTAATGTAACACACACCCATACAATGCGCACCACCCCGTGATGTTTTTCTCACTCCTACTAGTGAATGTAATGTAACACACACCCATACAATGCGCACCACCCCGTGATGTTTTTCTCACTCCTACTAGTGAATGTAATGTAACACACCCCCAAACAATGCGCACCACCCCGTGATGTTTTTCTCACTCCTACTAGTGAATGTAATGTAACACACACCCATACAATGCGCACCACCCCGTGATGTTTTTCTCACTCCTACTAGTGAATCTAATGTAACACACACCCATACAATGCGCACCACCCCGTGATGTTTTTCTCACTCCTTCTAGTGAATGTAATGTAACACACACCCATACATTGCGCACCACCCCGTGATGTTTTTCTCACTCCTACTAGTTAATGTAACGTAACACACACCCATACAATGCGCACCACCCCGTGATGTTTTTCTCACTCCTACTAGTGAATGTAATGTAACACACACCCATACAATGCGCACCACCCCGTGATGTTTTTCTCACTCCTACTAGTGAATCTAATGTAACACACACCCATACAATGCGCAACACCCCGTGATGTTTTTCTCACTCCTACTAGTGAATCTAATGTAACACACACCCATACAATGCGCACCACCCCGTGATGTTTTTCTCACTCCTACTAGTGAATCTAATGTAACACACACCCATACAATGCGCACCACCCCGTGATGTTTTTCTCACTCCTACTAGTGAATGTAATGTAACACACACCCATACAATGCGCACCACCCCGTGATGTTTTTCTCACTCCTACTAGTGAATGTAATGTAACACACACCCATACAATGCGCACCACCCCGTGATGTTTTTCTCACTCCTACTAGTGAATCTAATGTAACACACACCCATACAATGCGCACCACCCCGTGATGTTTTTCTCACTCCTACTAGTGAATGTAATGTAACACACACCCATACAATGCGCACCACCCCGTGATGTTTTTCTCACTCCTACTAGTGACTGTAATGTAACACACACCCATACATTGCGCACCACCCCGTGATGTTTTTCTCACTCCTACTAGTGAATGTAATGTAACACACACCCATACAATGCGCACCACCCCGTGATGTTTTTCTCACTCCTACTAGTGAATGTAATGTAACACACACCCATACAATGCGCACCACCCCGTGTTGTTTTTCTCACTCCTACTAGTGAATGTAATTTAACACACACCCATACAATGCGCACCACCCCGTGATGTTTTTCTCACTCCTACTAGTGAATGTAATGTAACACACCCCCAAACAAGGCGCACCACCCCGTGATGTTTTTCTCACTCCTACTAGTGAATGTAATGTAACACACACCCATACAATGCACACCACCCCGTGATGTTTTTCTCACTCCTACTAGTGAATCTAATGTAACACACACCCATACAATGCGCACCACCCCGTGATGTTTTTCTCACTCCTTCTAGTGAATGTTATGTAACACACACCCATACATTGCGCACCACCCCGTGATGTTTTTCTCACTCCTACTAGTTAATGTAACGTAACACACACCCATACAATGCGCACCACCCCGTGATGTTTTTCTCACTCCTACTAGTGAATGTAATGTAACACACACCCATACAATGCGCACCACCCCGTGATGTTTTTCTCACTCCTCCTAGTGAATGTAATGTAACACACACCCATACAATGCGCACCACCCCGTGATGTTTTTCTCACTCCTACTAGTGAATGTAATGTAACACACACCCATACAATGCGCACCACCCCGTGATGTTTTTCTCACTCCTACAAGTGAATCTAATGTAACACACACCCATACAATGCGCACCACCCCGTGATGTTTTTCTCACTCCTACTACTGAATCTAATGTAACACACACCCATACAATGCGCACCACCCCGTGATGTTTTTCTCACTCCTACTAGTGAATGTAATGTAACACACACCCATACAATGCGCACCACCCTGTGATGTTTTTCTCACTCCTCTTAGTGAATGTAATGTAACACACACCCATACAATGCGCACCACCCCGTGATGTTTTTCTCACTCCTACTAGTGAATCTAATGTAACACACACCCATACAATGCGCACCACCCCGTGATGTTTTTCTCACTCCTACTAGTGATTCTAATGTAACACACACCCATACAATGCGCACCACCCCGTGATGTTTTCCTCACTCCTACTAGTGAATCTAATGTAATACACACCCATACAATGCGCACCACCCCGTGATGTTTTTCTCACTCCTACTAGTGAATGTAATGTAACACACACCCATACAATGCGCACCACCCCATGATGTTTTTCTCACTCCTACTAGTGAATGTAATGTAACACACAACCATACGATGCGCACCACCCCGTGATGTTTTTCTCACTCCTACTAGTGAATGTAATGTAACACACACCCATACGATGCGCACCACCCCGTGATGTTTTTCTCACTCCTACTAGTGAATGTAATGTACCACACACCCATACGATGCGCACCACCCCGTGATGTTTTTCTCACTCCTACTAGTGAATGTAATGTAACACACACCCATACGATGCGCACCACCCCGTGATGTTTTTCTCACTCCTACTAGTGAATCTAATGTAACACACACCCATACAATGCGCACCACCCCGTGATGTTTTTCTCACTCCTGCTAGTGAATGTAATGTAACACACACCCATACAATGCGCACCACCCCGTGATGCTTTTCTCACTCCTACTAGTGAATGTAATGTAACACACACCCATACAATGCGCACCACCCCGTGATGTTTTTCTCACTCCTACTAGTGAATGTAATGTAACACACACCCATACAATGCGCACCACCCCGTGATGTTTTTCTCACTCCTACAAGTGAATCTAATGTAACACACACCCATACAATGCGCACCACCCCGTGATGTTTTTCTCACTCCTACTAGTGAATCTAATGTAACACACACCCATACAATGCGCACCACCCCGTGATGTTTTTCTCACTCCTACTAGTGAATCTAATGTAACACACACCCATACAATGCGCACCACCCCGTGATGTTTTTCTCACTCCTACTAGTGAATCTAATGTAACACACACCCATACAATGCGCACCACCCCGTGATGTTTTTCTCACTCCTACTAGTGAATCTAATGTAACACACACCCATACAATGCGCACCACCCCGTGATGTTTTTCTCACTCCTAGTAGTGAATGTAATGTAACACACACCCATACAATGCGCACCACCCCGTGATGTTTTTCTCACTCCTACTAGTGAATGTAATGTAACACACACCCATACAATGCGCACCACCCCGTGATGTTTTTCTCACTCCTACTAGAGAATCTAATGTAACACACACCCATACAATGCGCACCACCCCGTGATGTTTTTCTCACTCCTACTAGTGAATGTAATGTAACACACACCCATACAATGCGCACCACCCCGTGATGTTTTTCTGACTCCTACTAGTGAATGTAATGTAACACACACCCATACATTGCGCACCACCCCGTGATGTTTTTCTCACTCCTACTAGTGAATGTAATGTAACACACACCCATACAATGCGCACCACCCCGTGATGTTTTTCTCACTCCTACTAGTGAATGTAATGTAACACACACCCATACAATGCGCACCACCCCGTGATGTTTTTCTCACTCCTACTAGTGAATGTAATGTAACACACACCCATACAATGCGCACCACCCCGTGATGTTTTTCTCACTCCTACTAGTGAATGTAATGTAACACACCCCCAAACAATGCGCACCACCCCGTGATGTTTTTCTCACTCCTACTAGTGAATGTAATGTAACACACACCCATAAAATGCGCACCACCCCGTGATGTTTTTCTCACTCCTACTAGTGAATGTAATGTAACACACACCCATACAATGCGCACCACCCCGTGATGTTTTTCTCACTCCTACTAGTGAATCTAATGTAACACACACCCATACAATGCGCACCACCCCGTGATGTTTTTCTCACTCCTACTAGTGAATCTAATGTAACACACACCCATACAATGCGCACCACCCCGTGATGTTTTTCTCACTCCTACTAGTGAATCTAATGTAACACACACCCATACAATGCGCACCACCCCGTGATGTTTTTCTCACTCCTACTAGTGAATCTAATGTAACACACACCCATACAATGCGCACCACCCCGTGATGTTTTTCTCACTCCTACTAGTGAATCTAATGTAACACACACCCATACAATGCGCACCACCCCGTGATGTTTTTCTCACTCCTACTAGTGAATGTAATGTAACACACACCCATACAATGCGCACCACCCCGTGATGATTTTCTCACTCCTACTAGTGAATGTAATGTGACACACACCCATACAATGCGCACCACCCCGTGATGTTTTTCTCACTCCTACTAGTGAATGTAATGTGACACACACCCATACAATGCGCACCACCCCGTGATGTTTTTCTCACTCCTACTAGTGAATGTAATGTGACAAAAAACCATACAATGCGCACCACCCCGTGATGTTTTTCTCACTCCTCCTAGTGAATGTAATGTGACACACACCCATACAATGCGCACCACCCCGTGATGTTTTTCTCACTCCTACTAGTGAATGTAATGTGACACACACCCATACAATGCGCACCACCCGGTGATGTTTTTCTCACTCCTACTAGTGAATGTAATGTGACACACACCCATACAATGCGCACCACCCCGTGATGTTTTTCTCACTCCTACTAGTGAATGCAATGTAACACACACCCATACGATGCGCATCACCCCGTGATGTTTTCTCACTCCTACTAGTGAATGCAATGTAACACACACCCATACGATGCGCACCACCCCGTGATGTTTTTCTCACTCCTACTAGTGAATGTAATGTAACACACACCCATACGATGCGCACCACCCCGTGATGTTTTTCTCACTCCTGCTAGTGAATCTAATGTAACACACAGCCATACAATGCGCACCACCCCGTGATGTTTTTCTCACTCCTACTAGTGAATGTAATGTAACACACACCCATACAATGCGCACCACCCCGTGATGTTTTTCTCACTCCTACTAGTGAATGTAATGTAACACACACCCATACAATGCGCACCACCCCGTGATGTTTTTCTCACTCCTACAAGTGAATCTAATGTAACACACACCCATACAATGCGCACCACCCCGTGATGTTTTTCTCACTCCTACTAGTGAATCTAATGTAACACACACCCATACAATGCGCACCACCCCGTGATGTTTTTCTCACTCCTACTAGTGAATCTAATGTAACACACACCCATACAATGCGCACCACCCCGTGATGTTTTTCTCACTCCTACTAGTGAATCTAATGTAACACACACCCATACAATGCGCACCACCCCGTGATGTTTTTCTCACTCCTACTAGTGAATGTAATGTAACACACACCCATACAATGCGCACCACCCCGTGATGTTTTTCTCACTCCTACTAGTGAATGTAATGTAACACACACCCATACAATGCGCACCACCCCGTGATGTTTTTCTCACTCCTACTAGTGAATGTAATGTAACACACACCCATACAATGCGCACCACCCCGTGATGTTTTTCTCACTCCTACTAGTGAATGTAATGTAACACACACCCATACAATGCGCACCACCCCGTGATGTTTTTCTCACTCCTACTAGTGAATGTAATGTAACACACACCCATACAATGCGCACCACCCCGTGATGTTTTTCTGACTCCTACTAGTGAATGTAATGTAACACACACCCATACATTGCGCACCACCCCGTGATGTTTTTCTGACTCCTACTAGTGAATGTAATGTAACACACACCCATACAATGCGCACCACCCCGTGATGTTTTTCTCACTCCTACTAGTGAATGTAATGTAACACACACCCATACAATGCGCACCACCCCGTGATGTTTTTCTCACTCCTACTAGTGAATGTAATGTAACACACACCCATACAATGCGCACCACCCCGTGATGTTTTTCTCACTCCTACTAGTGAATGTAATGTAACACACACCCATACAGTGCGCACCACCCCGTGATGTTTTTCTCACTCCTACTAGTGAATGTAATGTAACACACCCCCAAACAATGCGCACCACCCCGTGATGTTTTTCTCACTCCTACTAGTGAATGTAATGTAACACACACCCATACAATGCGCACCACCCCGTGATGTTTTTCTCACTCCTACTAGTGAATCTAATGTAACACACACCCATACAATGCGCACCACCCCGTGATGTTTTTCTCACTCCTACTAGTGAATCTAATGTAACACACAGCCATACAATGCGCACCACCCCGTGATGTTTTTCTCACTCCTACTAGTGAATCTAATGTAACACACAGCCATACAATGCGCACCACCCCGTGATGTTTTTCTCACTCCTACTAGTGAATCTAATGTAACACACACCCATACAATGCGCACCACCCCGTGATGTTTTTCTCACTCCTACTAGTGAATGTAATGTAACACACACCCATACAATGCGCACCACCCCGTGATGTTTTTCTCCCTCCTACTAGTGAATGTAATGTGACACACACCCGTACAATGCGCACCACCCCGTGATGTTTTTCTCACTCCTACTAGTGAATGTAATGTGACACACACCCGTACAATGCGCACCACCCCGTGATGTTTTTCTCACTCCTACTAGTGAATGTAATGTGACACACACCCGTACAATGCGCACCACCCCGTGATGTTTTTCTCACTCCTACTAGTGAATGTAATGTGACAATAAACCATACAATGCGCACCACCCCGTGATGTTTTTCTCACTCCTACTAGTGAATGTAATGTGACACACACCCATACAATGCGCACCACCCCGTGATGTTTTTCTCACTCCTACTAGTGAATGTAATGTGACACACACCCATACAATGCGCACCACCCGGTGATGTTTTTCTCACTCCTCCTAGTGAATGTAATGTGACACACACCCATACAATGCGCACCACCCCGTGATGTTTTTCTCACTCCTACTAGTGAATGTAATGTGACACACACCCATACAATGCGCACCACCCGGTGATGTTTTTCTCACTCCTCCTAGTGAATGTAATGTGACACACACCCATACAATGCGCACCACCCCGTGATGTTTTTCTCACTCCTACTAGTGAATGTAATGTAACACACACCCATACAATGCGCACCACCACGTGATGTTTTTCTCACTCCTACTAGTGAATGCAATGTAACACACACCCATACAATGCGCATCACCCCGTGATGTTTTTCTCACTCCTACTATTGAATGTAATGTAACACACACCCATACAATGCGCACCACCCCGAGATGTTTTTCTCACTCCTACTAGTGAATGCAATGTAACACACACCCATACAATGCGCACCACCCCGTGATGTTTTTCTCACTCCTACTAGTGAATGTCATGTAACACACACCCATACAATGCGCACCACCCCGTGATGTTTTTCTCACTCCTACTAGTGAATGTAATGTAACACACCCCCAAACAATGCGCACCACCCCGTGATGTTTTTCTCACTCCTACTAGTGAATGTAATGTAACACACACCCATACAATGCGCACCACCCCGTGATGTTTTTCTCACTCCTTCTAGTGAATGTAATGTAACACACACCCATACAATGCGCACCACCCCGTGATGTTTTTCTCACTCCTACTAGTGAATGTAACGTAACACACACCCATACAATGCGCACCACCCCGTGATGTTTTTCTCACTCCTACTAGTGAATGTAACGTAACACACAGCCATACAATGCGCACCACCCCGTGATGTTTTTCTCACTCCTACTAGTGAATGTAATGTAACACACACCCATACAATGCGCAACACCCCGTGATGTTTTTCTCACTCCTACTAGTGAATCTAATGTAACACACACCCATACAATGCGCACCACCCCGTGATGTGTTTCTCACTCCTACTAGGGAATGTAATGTAACACACAGCCATACAATGCACACCACCCCGTGATGTTTTTCTCACTCCTACTAGTGAATCTAATGTAACACACACCCATACAATGCGCACCACCCCGTGATGTTTTTCTCACTCCTACTAGTGAATGTAATGTAACACACACCCATACAATGCGCACCACCCCGTGATGTTTTTCTCACTCCTTCTAGTGAATGTAATGTAACACACACCCATACAATGCGCACCACCCCGTGATGTTTTTCTCACTCCTACTAGTGAATGTAATGTAACACACACCCATACAATGCGCACCAACCCGTGATGTTTTTCTCACTCCTACTAGTGTATGTAATGTAACACACACCCATACAATGCGCACCACCCCGTGATGTTTTTCTCACTTCTACTAGTGAAGCTAATGTAACACACACCCAAACAATGCGCACCACCCCGTGATGTTTTTCTCACTCCTACTAGTGAATGTAATGTAACACACACCCATACAATGCGCACCACCCCGTGATGTTTTTCTCATTCCTACTAGTGAATCTAATGTAACACACACCCATACAATGCGCACCACCCCGTAATGTTTTTCTCACTCCTACCAGTGAATGTAATGTAACACACACCCATACAATGCGCACCAACCCGTGATGTTTTTCTCACTCCTACTAGTGTATGTAATGTAACACACACCCATACAATGCGCACCACGCCGTGATGTTTTTCTCACTCCTACTAGTGAATGTAATGTGACAAAAAACCATACAATGCGCACCACCCCGTGATGTTTTTCTCACTCCTCCTAGTGAATCTAATGTAACACACACCCATACAATGCGCACCACCCCGTGATGTTTTTTCACTCCTGCTAGTGAATGTAATGTAACACACACCCATACAATGCGCACCACCCCGTGATGTTTTTCTCACTCCTACTAGTGAATGTAATGTAACACACACCCATACAATGCGCACCACCCCGTGATGTTTTTCTCACTCCTACTAGTGAATGTAATGTAACACACACCCATACAATGCGCACCACCCCGTGATGTTTTTCTCACTCCTACAAGTGAATCTAATGTAACACACACCCATACAATGCGCACCACCCCGTGATGTTTTTCTCACTCCTACTAGTGAATCTAATGTAACACACACCCATACAATGCGCACCACCCCGTGATGTTTTTCTCACTCCTACTAGTGAATCTAATGTAACACACACCCATACAATGCGCACCACCCCGTGATGTTTTTCTCACTCCTACTAGTGAATCTAATGTAACACACACCCATACAATGCGCACCACCCCGTGATGTTTTTCTCACTCCTACTAGTGAATGTAATGTAACACACACCCATACAATGCGCACCACCCCGTGATGTTTTTCTCACTCCTACTAGTGAATGTAATGTAACACACACCCATACAATGCGCACCACCCCGTGATGTTTTTCTCACTCCTACTAGTGAATGTAATGTAACACACACCCATACAATGCGCACCACCCCGTGATGTTTTTCTGACTCCTACTAGTGAATGTAATGTAACACACACCCATACATTGCGCACCACCCCGTGATGTTTTTCTCACTCCTACTAGTGAATGTAATGTAACACACACCCATACAATGCGCACCACCCCGTGATGTTTTTCTCACTCCTACTAGTGAATGTAATGTAACACACACCCATACAATGCGCACCACCCCGTGATGTTTTTCTCACTCCTACTAGTGAATGTAATGTAACACACACCCATACAATGCGCACCACCCCGTGATGTTTTTCTCACTCCTACTAGTGAATGTAATGTAACACACCCCCAAACAATGCGCACCACCCCGTGATGTTTTTCTCACTCCTACTAGTGAATGTAATGTAACACACACCCATAAAATGCGCACCACCCCGTGATGTTTTTCTCACTCCTACTAGTGAATCTAATGTAACACACACACATACAATGCGCACCACCCCGTGATGTTTTTCTCACTCCTACTAGTGAATCTAATGTAACACACACCCATACAATGCGCACCACCCCGTGATGTTTTTCTCACTCCTACGAGTGAATCTAATGTAACACACACCCATACAATGCGCACCACCCCGTGATGTTTTTCTCACTCCTACTAGTGAATGTAATGTAACACACACCCATACAATGCGCACCACCCCGTGATGTTTTTCTCACTCCTACTAGTGAATGTAATGTAACACACACCCATACAATGCGCACCACCCCGTGATGTTTTTCTCACTCCTACTAGTGAATGTAATGTGACACACACCCATACAATGCGCACCACCCCGTGATGTTTTTCTCACTCCTACTAGTGAATGTAATGTGACACACACCCGTACAATGCGCACCACCCCGTGATGTTTTTCTCACTCCTACTAGTGAATGTAATGTGACAAAAAACCATACAATGCGCACCACCCCGTGATGTTTTTCTCACTCCTCCTAGTGAATGTAATGTGACACACACCCATACAATGCGCACCACCCCGTGATGTTTTTCTCACTCCTACTAGTGAATGTAATGTGACACACACCCATACAATGCGCACCACCCGGTGATGTTTTTCTCACTCCTCCTAGTGAATGTAATGTGACACACACCCATACAATGCACACCACCCCGTGATGTTTTTCTCACTCCTACTAGTGAATGTAATGTAACACACACCCATAAAATGCTCACCACCCCGTGATGTTTTTCTCACTCCTACTAGTGAATCTAATGTAACACACACCCATACAATGCGCACCACCCCGTGATGTTTTTCTCACTCCTACTAGTGAATCTAATGTAACACACACCCATACAATGCGCACCACCCTGTGATGTTTTTCTCACTCCTGCTAGTGAATGTAATGTAACACACACCCATACAATGCGCACCACCCCGTGATGTTTTTCTCACTCCTACTAGTGAATGTAATGTAACACACACCCATACAATGCGCACCACCCCGTGATGTTTTTCTCACTCCTACTAGTGAATGTAATGTAACACACACCCATACAATGCGCACCACCCCGTGATGTTTTCTCACTCCTACTAGTGAATGTAATGTAACACACACCCATACAATGCGCACCACCCCGTGATGTTTTTCTCACTCCTACTAGTGAATGTAATGTAACACACACCCATACAATGCGCACCACCCCGTGATGTTTTTCTCACTCCTACTAGTGAATGTAATGTAACACACACCCATACAATGCGCACCACCCCGTGATGTTTTTCTCACTCCTACTAGTGAATGTAATGTGACACACACCCATACAATGCGCACCACCCCGTGATGTTTTTATCACTCCTACTAGTGAATGTAATGTGACACACACCCATACAATGCGCACCACCCCGTGATGTTTTTCTCACTCCTACTAGTGAATGTAATGTAACACACACCCATACAATGCGCACCACCCCGTGATGTTTTTCTCACTCCTCCTAGTGAATGTAATGTGACACACACCCATACAATGCGCACCACCCCGTGATGTTTTTCTCACTCCTACTAGTGAATGTAATGTGACACACACCCATACAATGCGCACCACCCGGTGATGTTTTTCTCACTCCTCCTAGTGAATGTAATGTGACACACACCCATACAATGCGCACCACCCCGTGATGTTTTTCTCACTCCTACTAGTGAATGTAATGTAACACACACCCATACAATGCGCACCACCCCGTGATGTTTTTCTCACTCCTACTAGTGAATGCAATGTAACACACACCCATACAATGCGCATCACCCCGTGATGTTTTTCTCACTCCTACTAGTGAATGTAATGTACCACACACCCATACGATGCGCACCACCCCGTGATGTTTTTCTCACTCCTACTAGTGAATGTAATGTAACACACACCCATACGATGCGCACCACCCCGTGATGTTTTTCTCACTCGTACTAGTGAATCTAATGTAACACACACCCATACAATGCGCACCACCCCGTGATGTTTTTCTCACTCCTGCTAGTGAATGTAATGTAACACACACCCATACAATGCGCACCACCCCGTGATGTTTTTCTCACTCCTACTAGTGAATGTAATGTAACACACACCCATACAATGCGCACCACCCCGTGATGTTTTTCTCACTCCTACTAGTGAATGTAATGTAACACACACCCATACAATGCGCACCACCCCGTGATGTTTTTCTCACTCCTACTAGTGAATGTAATGTAACACACACCCATACAATGCGCACCACCCCGTGATGTTTTTCTCACTCCTACTAGTGAATCTAATGTAACACACACCCATACAATGCGCACCACCCCGTGATGTTTTTCTCACTCCTACTAGTGAATCTAATGTAACACACACCCATACAATGCGCACCACCCCGTGATGTTTTTCTCACTCCTACTAGTGAATCTAATGTAACACACACCCATACAATGCGCACCACCCCGTGATGTTTTTCTCACTCCTACTAGTGAATGTAATGTAACACACACCCATACAATGCGCACCACCCCGTGATGATTTTCTCACTCCTACTAGTGAATGTAATGTGACACACACCCATACAATGCGCACCACCCCGTGATGTTTTTCTCACTCCTACTAGTGAATGTAATGTGACACACACCCATACAATGCGCACCACCCCGTGATGTTTTTCTCACTCCTACTAGTGAATGTAATGTGACAAAAACCATACAATGCGCACCACCCCGTGATGTTTTTCTCACTCCTCCTAGTGAATGTAATGTGACACACACCCATACAATGCGCACCACCCCGTGATGTTTTTCTCACTCCTACTAGTGAATGTAATGTGACACACACCCATACAATGCGCACCACCCGGTGATGTTTTTCTCACTCCTACTAGTGAATGTAATGTGACACACACCCATACAATGCGCACCACCCCGTGATGTTTTTCTCACTCCTACTAGTGAATGCAATGTAACACACACCCATACGATGCGCATCACCCCGTGATGTTTTCTCACTCCTACTAGTGAATGCAATGTAACACACACCCATACGATGCGCACCACCCCGTGATGTTTTTCTCACTCCTACTAGTGAATGTAATGTAACACACACCCATACGATGCGCACCACCCCGTGATGTTTTCTCACTCCTGCTAGTGAATCTAATGTAACACACAGCCATACAATGCGCACCACCCCGTGATGTTTTTCTCACTCCTACTAGTGAATGTAATGTAACACACACCCATACAATGCGCACCACCCCGTGATGTTTTTCTCACTCCTACTAGTGAATGTAATGTAACACACACCCATACAATGCGCACCACCCCGTGATGTTTTTCTCACTCCTACAAGTGAATCTAATGTAACACACACCCATACAATGCGCACCACCCCGTGATGTTTTTCTCACTCCTACTAGTGAATCTAATGTAACACACACCCATACAATGCGCACCACCCCGTGATGTTTTTCTCACTCCTACTAGTGAATCTAATGTAACACACACCCATACAATGCGCACCACCCCGTGATGTTTTTCTCACTCCTACTAGTGAATCTAATGTAACACACACCCATACAATGCGCACCACCCCGTGATGTTTTTCTCACTCCTACTAGTGAATGTAATGTAACACACACCCATACAATGCGCACCACCCCGTGATGTTTTTCTCACTCCTACTAGTGAATGTAATGTAACACACACCCATACAATGCGCACCACCCCGTGATGTTTTTCTCACTCCTACTAGTGAATGTAATGTAACACACACCCATACAATGCGCACCACCCGTGATGTTTTTCTCACTCCTACTAGTGAATGTAATGTAACACACACCCATACAATGCGCACCACCCCGTGATGTTTTTCTCACTCCTACTAGTGAATGTAATGTAACACACACCCATACAATGCGCACCACCCCGTGATGTTTTTCTGACTCCTACTAGTGAATGTAATGTAACACACACCCATACATTGCGCACCACCCCGTGATGTTTTTCTGACTCCTACTAGTGAATGTAATGTAACACACACCCATACAATGCGCACCACCCCGTGATGTTTTTCTCACTCCTACTAGTGAATGTAATGTAACACACACCCATACAATGCGCACCACCCCGTGATGTTTTTCTCACTCCTACTAGTGAATGTAATGTAACACACACCCATACAATGCGCACCACCCCGTGATGTTTTTCTCACTCCTACTAGTGAATGTAATGTAACACACACCCATACAATGCGCACCACCCCGTGATGTTTTTCTCACTCCTACTAGTGAATGTAATGTAACACACCCCCAAACAATGCGCACCACCCCGTGATGTTTTTCTCACTCCTACTAGTGAATGTAATGTAACACACACCCATACAATGCGCACCACCCCGTGATGTTTTTCTCACTCCTACTAGTGAATCTAATGTAACACACACCCATACAATGCGCACCACCCCGTGATGTTTTTCTCACTCCTACTAGTGAATCTAATGTAACACACAGCCATACAATGCGCACCACCCCGTGATGTTTTTCTCACTCCTACTAGTGAATCTAATGTAACACACAGCCATACAATGCGCACCACCCCGTGATGTTTTTCTCACTCCTACTAGTGAATCTAATGTAACACACACCCATACAATGCGCACCACCCCGTGATGTTTTTCTCACTCCTACTAGTGAATGTAATGTAACACACACCCATACAATGCGCACCACCCCGTGATGTTTTTCTCACTCCTACTAGTGAATGTAATGTGACACACACCCGTACAATGCGCACCACCCCGTGATTTTTTTCTCACTCCTACTAGTGAATGTAATGTGACACACACCCGTACAATGCGCACCACCCCGTGATGTTTTTCTCACTCCTACTAGTGAATGTAATGTGACACACACCCGTACAATGCGCACCACCCCGTGATGTTTTTCTCACTCCTACTAGTGAATGTAATGTGACAATAAACCATACAATGCGCACCACCCCGTGATGTTTTTCTCACTCCTACTAGTGAATGTAATGTGACACACACCCATACAATGCGCACCACCCCGTGATGTTTTTCTCACTCCTACTAGTGAATGTAATGTGACACACACCCATACAATGCGCACCACCCGGTGATGTTTTTCTCACTCCTCCTAGTGAATGTAATGTGACACACACCCATACAATGCGCACCACCCCGTGATGTTTTTCTCACTCCTACTAGTGAATGTAATGTGACACACACCCATACAATGCGCACCACCCGGTGATGTTTTTCTCACTCCTCCTAGTGAATGTAATGTGACACACACCCATACAATGCGCACCACCCCGTGATGTTTTTCTCACTCCTACTAGTGAATGTAATGTAACACACACCCATACAATGCGCACCACCACGTGATGTTTTTCTCACTCCTACTAGTGAATGCAATGTAACACACACCCATACAATGCGCATCACCCCGTGATGTTTTTCTCACTCCTACTATTGAATGTAATGTAACACACACCCATACAATGCGCACCACCCCGAGATGTTTTTCTCACTCCTACTAGTGAATGCAATGTAACACACACCCATACAATGCGCACCACCCCGTGATGTTTTTCTCACTCCTACTAGTGAATGTCATGTAACACACACCCATACAATGCGCACCACCCCGTGATGTTTTTCTCACTCCTACTAGTGAATGTAATGTAACACACCCCCAAACAATGCGCACCACCCCGTGATGTTTTTCTCACTCCTACTAGTGAATGTAATGTAACACACACCCATACAATGCGCACCACCCCGTGATGTTTTTCTCACTCCTTCTAGTGAATGTAATGTAACACACACCCATACAATGCGCACCACCCCGTGATGTTTTTCTCACTCCTACTAGTGAATGTAACGTAACACACACCCATACAATGCGCACCACCCCGTGATGTTTTTCTCACTCCTACTAGTGAATGTAACGTAACACACAGCCATACAATGCGCACCACCCCGTGATGTTTTTCTCACTCCTACTAGTGAATGTAATGTAACACACACCCATACAATGCGCAACACCCCGTGATGTTTTTCTCACTCCTACTAGTGAATCTAATGTAACACACACCCATACAATGCGCACCACCCCGTGATGTGTTTCTCACTCCTACTAGGGAATGTAATGTAACACACAGCCATACAATGCACACCACCCCGTGATGTTTTCTCACTCCTACTAGTGAATCTAATGTAACACACACCCATACAATGCGCACCACCCCGTGATGTTTTTCTCACTCCTACTAGTGAATGTAATGTAACACACACCCATACAATGCGCACCACCCCGTGATGTTTTTCTCACTCCTTCTAGTGAATGTAATGTAACACACACCCATACAATGCGCACCACCCCGTGATGTTTTTCTCACTCCTACTAGTGAATGTAATGTAACACACACCCATACAATGCGCACCAACCCGTGATGTTTTTCTCACTCCTACTAGTGTATGTAATGTAACACACACCCATACAATGCGCACCACCCCGTGATGTTTTTCTCACTTCTACTAGTGAAGCTAATGTAACACACACCCAAACAATGCGCACCACCCCGTGATGTTTTTCTCACTCCTACTAGTGAATGTAATGTAACACACACCCATACAATGCGCACCACCCCGTGATGTTTTTCTCATTCCTACTAGTGAATCTAATGTAACACACACCCATACAATGCGCACCACCCCGTAATGTTTTTCTCACTCCTACCAGTGAATGTAATGTAACACACACCCATACAATGCGCACCACCCGTGATGTTTTTCTCACTCCTACTAGTGTATGTAATGTAACACACACCCATACAATGCGCACCACGCCGTGATGTTTTTCTCACTCCTACTAGTGAATGTAATGTGACAAAAAACCATACAATGCGCACCACCCCGTGATGTTTTTCTCACTCCTCCTAGTGAATCTAATGTAACACACACCCATACAATGCGCACCACCCCGTGATGTTTTTTCACTCCTGCTAGTGAATGTAATGTAACACACACCCATACAATGCGCACCACCCCGTGATGTTTTTCTCACTCCTACTAGTGAATGTAATGTAACACACACCCATACAATGCGCACCACCCCGTGATGTTTTTCTCACTCCTACTAGTGAATGTAATGTAACACACACCCATACAATGCGCACCACCCCGTGATGTTTTTCTCACTCCTACAAGTGAATCTAATGTAACACACACCCATACAATGCGCACCACCCCGTGATGTTTTTCTCACTCCTACTAGTGAATCTAATGTAACACACACCCATACAATGCGCACCACCCCGTGATGTTTTTCTCACTCCTACTAGTGAATCTAATGTAACACACACCCATACAATGCGCACCACCCCGTGATGTTTTTCTCACTCCTACTAGTGAATCTAATGTAACACACACCCATACAATGCGCACCACCCCGTGATGTTTTTCTCACTCCTACTAGTGAATGTAATGTAACACACACCCATACAATGCGCACCACCCCGTGATGTTTTTCTCACTCCTACTAGTGAATGTAATGTAACACACACCCATACAATGCGCACCACCCCGTGATGTTTTTCTCACTCCTACTAGTGAATGTAATGTAACACACACCCATACAATGCGCACCACCCCGTGATGTTTTTCTGACTCCTACTAGTGAATGTAATGTAACACACACCCATACATGCGCACCACCCCGTGATGTTTTTCTCACTCCTACTAGTGAATGTAATGTAACACACACCCATACAATGCGCACCACCCCGTGATGTTTTTCTCACTCCTACTAGTGAATGTAATGTAACACACACCCATACAATGCGCACCACCCCGTGATGTTTTTCTCACTCCTACTAGTGAATGTAATGTAACACACACCCATACAATGCGCACCACCCCGTGATGTTTTTCTCACTCCTACTAGTGAATGTAATGTACACACACCCATACAATGCGCACCACCCCGTGATGTTTTTCTCACTCCTACTAGTGAATGTAATGTAACACACACCCATAAAATGCGCACCACCCCGTGATGTTTTTCTCACTCCTACTAGTGAATCTAATGTAACACACACACATACAATGCGCACCACCCCGTGATGTTTTTCTCACTCCTACTAGTGAATCTAATGTAACACACACCCATACAATGCGCACCACCCCGTGATGTTTTTCTCACTCCTACGAGTGAATCTAATGTAACACACACCCATACAATGCGCACCACCCCGTGATGTTTTTCTCACTCCTACTAGTGAATGTAATGTAACACACACCCATACAATGCGCACCACCCCGTGATGTTTTTCTCACTCCTACTAGTGAATGTAATGTAACACACACCCATACAATGCGCACCACCCCGTGATGTTTTTCTCACTCCTACTAGTGAATGTAATGTGACACACACCCATACAATGCGCACCACCCCGTGATGTTTTTCTCACTCCTACTAGTGAATGTAATGTGACACACACCCGTACAATGCGCACCACCCCGTGATGTTTTTCTCACTCCTACTAGTGAATGTAATGTGACAAAAAACCATACAATGCGCACCACCCCGTGATGTTTTTCTCACTCCTCCTAGTGAATGTAATGTGACACACACCCATACAATGCGCACCACCCCGTGATGTTTTTCTCACTCCTACTAGTGAATGTAATGTGACACACACCCATACAAATGCGCACCACCCGGTGATGTTTTTCTCACTCCTCCTAGTGAATGTAATGTGACACACACCCATACAATGCACACCACCCCGTGATGTTTTTCTCACTCCTACTAGTGAATGTAATGTAACACACACCCATAAAATGCTCACCACCCCGTGATGTTTTTCTCACTCCTACTAGTGAATCTAATGTAACACACACCCATACAATGCGCACCACCCCGTGATGTTTTTCTCACTCCTACTAGTGAATCTAATGTAACACACACCCATACAATGCGCACCACCCTGTGATGTTTTTCTCACTCCTGCTAGTGAATGTAATGTAACACACACCCATACAATGCGCACCACCCCGTGATGTTTTTCTCACTCCTACTAGTGAATGTAATGTAACACACACCCATACAATGCGCACCACCCCGTGATGTTTTTCTCACTCCTACTAGTGAATGTAATGTAACACACACCCATACAATGCGCACCACCCCGTGATGTTTTTCTCACTCCTACTAGTGAATGTAATGTAACACACACCCATACAATGCGCAACACCCCGTGATGTTTTTCTCACTCCTACTAGTGAATGTAATGTAACACA